>NC_062200.1:5284792-5613585 GCF_912470025.1 Vespa velutina
TTACCAAGAGTCGATCGTTTTGATTTAATTGCTACTGGACGTTAGGGATACATATGTATGTTCCGTAAGGGGAATAGCCGTGCTTTTGTGTTATTTGTGTGTGTGCGTGCGTGCGTGCGTGCGTGCGTAGCACTCGCGTATGTGTATGCATATGTATGTCTATTATATCTGTTACTACTCTCTGTCATACTCTCAAATTGCGTTTTATCTCGTGTCACGATAATATTCGTGATATGACAACAAAGGAACGAATATCGTAAATCTAGTGCAATAAAAATATAAGGCAACAATGATAAATTTTAATTAGAAATTTTTTTATAAAGATTAATATATACCAATCATTTTTTGTATCTAATATCTTTTATATTAAGAGTTGAATTTCAAATATTGTTTTTTTTTTTTTTTTTTTTTCTTTTTTTTTTTAAAGCGTTCGTTTAAAAGTATCTTAGAAAAAGAAAATAATGAAGATATTTTTCGATGGGCAACGAGTATTATTTCATCGGGCAGAGTACGACTATAAACGCGTGTGCACGTTTATTAATACACGGTCGTACACCTCTTTTTTCTTTTTTTTTTCTCTCTTTTTCTCTTTTCTTTTTCTTTTTTTTTTTTTTTTTTTTTTTTTTTTTTCTTTTTCACTTTCTACCAACGAACGCATATGCTGCTCGTGCGAAGAGCGCACTAGGTATATTTTGACTGCGTGATTCATTAGCACGTACGTCTTCGCTCCAAAGCTTTGCATCCACGTGCGCTTTGCGCCGCTTTTGGACCATTACTAAAATTATATCGGCATCGTTCTCTAAAATAAACGCAATTCATGGATTCATTACGTTTTGATTGATCGATTAAACGTAACGAATTCTGTACTTTCGTAAATCGGAATTGAACTTCTGTTAAAAAAAAAATACTATAAGGAAAGAAGAGGGAGTTAAGAAAAAAAAAAAAAAAATAACAAGAAAAATAATCAAATATGAGTATACTATAAATTTATTCTCAATATTACAAATCTAATAAAAAATTATTCCAATTCTACGCTTACGTAACAAGGTAAAAAATAATAAAAAATATCGTGGTTTTTTTTTTTGTATTACAATAAACATTTAATAATATCATCACACCTGTATCTACATGGAAATTTACATGATCGCATAATCATGGAAATTAGGTTTGAAAATTGTATCGTCTTAGCATAACGTTGTCGTTTGTATATATATACATAGAATGTGTTTGTGGACTCACTGTTAATAATTGTAATCATGGTAGTAATGGTGATGGTCTTGTTAGTAGTGATGATGGTGGTGGTGGTGGTGGTGGTGGAAAAGAAGAGAGGTTGATGGCGTTGACGGTGTTAATGCCGTAAGCAGTGGTACTCGGTTCACACCGCATGATCATCGTACTTTCAACGCGCTCTTTTCAGAATAATTTCTTCAAGAAGTTCGATATATCTTCGACGGAAATTTGGTGAAAGTATTGAGACGAAGTTCGAGAAGGACGCATTTTATCTCTTTTTTTTTTACGTTATCTTTCGGTGTCTTGTAGAAATGTAAAAGATTAATTTCGGTGTATCTTTCGAAGAGATACGAAAATAAATAAAACGATAAGAAAAAAAGCAAAAAAATACGTTGCGTAGTGAAAATATATTTCTTGTTTAAGTAATTTCTTTATAATTTTTTTTCTTTTTTTTTTTTGTTTAATATCACGTTTTCTTACTTTTAAGAAACAAGACATTTGGAGATTGATAAATCGTTTTGATGAGAGTGTAGTTGTGTAGTTGTGTCTCTCTGTGAGTGTACGTGCGTTTCCAAAGAAGAGAAGACGATGAAGTTTCGTCGTTCCTCAGAGGATTAAACCCCACGTGAACAAACTAAAACCGAGTTTAAACGGCAATAGAAGGTTCACTGTGGTTTGGTTGACACGTGGAAAACCCAAAAGGATCAGACTTTCCTCCAGTTTTGGCTTTCCATTATTCATTACCTACGTTCGTAAAACGAGTAAGAGTTCCTTTCGCACGTTGGTTTTTTATTGTTTAGATATGTTATATGTATGCCCGCACTCGCCCGCGCGTGTGTATATAATATATACGTACGGTCAATGAATTATATAGATCAGCATGTCACTTTTTGGAGTTTATCAGACAATATAAAATAATGATTAAAGTCTGAAAAACGTGAAATTCGATCGAAAATAAAGACACGTGTATATTTCTTTTCTTTTTTATTTTTTCTCTTCAGCGAATGATTTCTTATTTCTTTTACTGTCTTTTGATAATTTAAGGAACCCACGAGCAAAACCTTTCTTTTTATCTTGGAAATACCAAGGGAACGTTTCATTCAGGCAACAGGAAGTACGGCCGACGCATTCGTGGAATGTAGCTTCTGTGGAAACGCGACTCCATGAACTCGGTGACCTCTTGAAAACTCCTTCGTGATTTTGTGAATAGTTATTTAGCGACATATTCATTCTCTTCATTCCTTCACGTTGGCATCATCGATTATTTTTCAAATTTCGTTAATCAACAATTTTATTTTTTATTCCTTTTTGTTTTTATAAATATATTTATTTATCTACTTTGAATGTATCTACGAAAGAAGGAACATAGAATAGAATTGATTAGAAGTTTTATTTCATCGTTGAATTACTACGGTCTATGATAATCGTTCATCGAATTTACAATATTCTTTGTGTTTCGTCTTATAAGAGAAGGCTTTTTGTTCGATCGGAGAACGAAACAATTTCAGGATCGAATAATACCAGTACGATAAAAGGATTTCCGATAAAATCACTTTAGTACCGTCGTATTAAGGACCTTCTCCTTGTGCGGCAAAGTGCACGTGGCTTTGGGAACATTTTCATCGACTGACTGTAGGTTATATAGAAATGTTCGGCACGGAAGAAAACGGTTGTTCGAGAACAAACCGATAGGATATTTTCTGTTCTCATGTATTCCTTGTTTCTCGTGCGAGTTCAAACGTATGTATATATATATATATATAAGATGTGTAAGCGCGAAATAGAGAAAGAAATAGAGAGATAGATAGATAGAAAGACAGAGAGAAAGAGAGAGAGAGAGAGAGAGAGAGAGAGAGAAAGAGAGAGAAAGAGAGAGACAGTAGGTCAAAATTTATTCAGTCGACCTACGACACCCAATGTTCGTGTTAGTTCGTGTATTCGCCTAGATCTCGAACAGAGAATTCTGTACTAGAACGTTAGGTCGATATGTTTATCGTTCAAGGCGTTAAGTGGATCTCTATTTTACGTGGGTGGATAGGGAAGCGCGACTCGTTTGTTCTCTCGTTCTCTCTTTCTTTGTCTTTATTTTATATACAGTAGGTAGGTACTTACTATAGAACAGTATAGAGCCCAAAGGACGATACGAAAGAACACGATGCAGACGTTCTCGTCAAGGCTCGTTTCAATTCCGAAGAAGTCTGCGTAAGAGTATGCGGGCCGAATCGTTTGGTCAATTTAAGATAATTTTGTCTCGGGATCGAGTTCGGTCCCGTTTACAAGTTCTTCCATTTCCTTTCGGTCTTTTTTTCTCTTCGGGATTTCACTTTGATCGTATCGTATCAAATTTTAAAGGGGTTTTAAAGGTTACATATGTTCAAATTTCCAAATGTGTTTTTCTCTTTCCTTTTCTCTCTCTCTCTCTCTCTCTCTTTCTGTATATATATATATATATATATATGTATTTGTAGATTTATCTGTTTTATATTATGGGATAGATAAAGCAGTTACTCGTAAAAGTCGATGTTTGCTTCTGGGTATTTAAAAAAAAAAAATTTTTTTTTTTTTTTTTCATTTTGTTGTATTTATTTAATTTTCTCCAAGTTTCAAGTATATAGAACATTGTGTCATTTATTAGACACAGTATATAGGTATATATTATTAAAACTTTTATGTTTCTTTGGAAACTGTGCTTTTCCAATTGGCCGACATAACACAAAATCTCCATTATTACACGTTCGACTTTGTTCAAATTTGGAGAGAATATTCTACATAAAGTATTCTACAATGTAGCGTATGATTTTATTTCAATTATATAATTTCTTATATAATTTCTTATATATAATTTCTTATAAACATTTAAATTGATTTTTCTTTTTAATAAATACTGCTACCATTTCTAGAACAATTGAATATTTTGGAAATTCTTAACTAAATTTTAAATAATAAAATAAAGAATACTATCAGTATATCAACTAGAATTTTTCATTTTAGACATTCCACTCCTTTACAATAATGACGGCCAGTAATCGATGTTTCTGGAAGTAAGATTTTGAAATGAACGAATAATTCCGCCATTTTGTAACATTTTGACGTAAAAAGATTGTTACATAAAGTTGAAAGTTAAATTTTTATAACTCAAAAAAATGTTTCATTTAGTGATTATCTTTGGAAAAAATTCGAAAATTTTACTCATTTTTATATGCCATAAAGTGATCTCCCATAATGATCGTGTATCATTAAAATTTATACATATTGTTTTGTTTACCTTCAAGATCTTCAATAAAATAGAGTTACAAAATGAGCAACCGTCGATTAAAATGTGTTTCATTCATTTTTTTTTTATTACTGAGTAGAAAAGCAAAAATCTAATAGGGTAAATTTATAAAATACGAAGAAACGAGAGTTAAATATAAAATGAAAGTGTATAGATTAAATTATATTTCGCTTACGTACTGTAAAGACATAGTTAACCGTTTAAAGAATAAAAATAATAAATAAACACATGATAAGATACTAAAAAATAACATGCAGATTCCCATTTCTAAGAAAGAAATGTCACGAGCATATTTACAATCGGACTTGTAAAAATCCATGCAAAAATGAATATTCACACGAGTACTTTATTCGGTAACTTTCGTCAGTAGAGTCGTTCACATAGCAATCCCGAAAAAAGCGTAAAGGGAACGAGTAGATCACAAAAAGGGACGACGGCGCTCGTTCCTTTTTGTGACCGAGGAAAAGAAATAGCAATCCTTAAGAGTTTGAAAATTATTACGGTAGTCTCGATTCGCAATAGATTTCGCACCCTCTCTCGTAACGACCATGATCGAATGAAAACAAAGACCATAATTTCTGATTGCCTTTCGAAACTCTTGGTCTGTAATGAAAATTCTGTCGTCGATAAATCGAGTTAACGTGAAACTTTGAAGGATCATTAAAAAGATTTAACAAAAATAAAAAAAAAAAATAGTATTTAATTTTTCTCGTGTAAATATTAAATATTCCTTGTTTACATTTTTCTTTTTACTTTTTTATTATTCCTTTTTTTTTTTTTTAATTAATTTAAATTTAATAAAAAAAAGTTTACGCTTTGGGTAACAACTTCTTGTAGAAATATATGCAATTTTAAAAAATTACGATCGATTTAACGCGATGATTCCTTTAACATCAATTATTTATTCCAGTTTTAACGTACAATGTGCTCGATATGTATAGATGTATCTACTAATTAACTGATATAATTATATTTCTTAGAATTATAGAAGCCTTGAAGCAGAGAACATTCTTTTAGTTTGATATGATGAAAATTTAAATCGAAAAATAGTCGCACGTGAAACTATGTACTTAATGTCTTTGAGATCGTAATCGGGAATGAGAAAACAACAGACATCGTACCCTTGACTCTTGACTCCCGTTGCCTTTAAATTTAATCCATTATGTCCCTTTGGCTTGAACCTTAGTCCGAAACTTCGCTCGTTAAGTCCTGCGGTATTACACAAATTTGTTAATAATTTGCTGAGTTATATGCCTGCGATGCGCTACTTATAGTTCATTTCTTTGAATAGATACGAGTAATTAGGATCAGACTTCCCTTTTTCTATACTTTCTAGATAATTGTTCTTAATTATTTTTCGTTATAATAAATAATTACATTCTGAACGATACGATGTATTGATATGTATGTATATACAATTTAAGGAACAATGAAAAAGTATTTTCAAACTCATTCATTTAAATTTCCTTGAAGTTTTTTAACAACTACAATAGGAAACTTTCAAGATATTGAAAATAATCGAGCGATTCTCCTCAATTCGTTCGTCTTTTATATTTTGTGTGAGTATACGTTATATCGTGAAAGCTCTCATGTTTGCAAGGCGAATATAATTAAGAGTATATTAAATTCGTGGAAGGTCGATGTTTGCCCCGAGGCAATACCCTTTGTTTTCTAAAACGTACTTCGTGGAAGAGGAACTCAATTTCATAGGATTATTTCATCATCTTCGAGTACTCAATTTTATGATATTTCTAAAGAATTCTATAAACATTTTTCTTTCTTAATTAATTACAATGAAAATGATTGAATAGCACCTTTTTAATGATTGTATTAAATATGAGTGAATTAACGTAAGAATATATCGATTTGGGAACTTTAATATTCATAATATTAGTCTTTAGGAAGCTTATTAGAAGTTTTGTATAAACGTTTTGATATAGTCGTGTGAAACATAAACAAAGGACATAAACGATTGGCATAGTCAAACTGTATAGAAAGGAGCAACTTTCAGTCGTTTGTGAACTTTAAGAGTGTCATGAGCTTTCATGGTGATGTGATGTATAACGAAAATAATTAAATTTCGTGAGTAAACTTGTAAAAATATTATTTTATCATATATTTTATTAAAAATGTATACACATATATACAGTCGGGGAGAAAAATAACTAAAAGTAGATATAAATGAAATTTAATCGAATCCGTAAGTACTATTATTATAAATTTGTGTTTTATTTATTATATATCCTTATAATACATAGACTATTAAGTAAACAATTTATATTTATATTTTTGTGTTAAAGAGCCATACTTAACGATAAATGTCAGTTATTTATCGAAACACAGAAATAAAAGGACACTTGGTTATGTTATTGTCTGATATAAATAAACTTTAGACACATGTATAGATTAAATAAATTGTTTTTAATAAATTACCATATATCAATTCAGGTTTTGTAAAATTAAATTCATTTGAATTGAACTAATTACGGAATACCAAAAACAGAAAATTTAATATCATATTCGTCATTTAATTGTTTTATGTAATGTAATGAATTAAATTATCGTGCGTTAGCTTCGAAGTATAATATTTTTAAAAGTGTATAAAATATAAAGTATAAAAAGTGTTTTAGAAATATTCCAGAAATATTAGGATTATATGATTCAACAAAAATAATAAAACGAAGATTGCTGAATTAAAAGTTACAAGGCCAGACATAAATCGCATATTAATAAAATAAATATTAATCAAAAAGTTTAGTTTTTGCAAATAGAAAATATTTAAATATGCCAATATATTATTCTGGGAATATATAATATGTAATGGTAAAACTAAATTTGAGTTGTAGCAATTAAAAAATAAATACGAAGTCTGGAGAAAAAAAGAATGAAATGTATAAATAATCCGTTCATTACGTCAATTGCTAAATTTGATTTTTCATATACTGATATACTAATACGTTAGTAAAAATTGATGAAATCATTGAATATAAATAAGTATTCATAAATAAGTAAAGATAGTAATAGATGCAAATAAGTATACATGCAAATAAGTATACGAAAGTTTCGAAGAGACAGTGTTATAAAAAATGAGTCTCGACGAAGAATTTGTTTTTCAAAAGGACAATAACCTTGAAAAATGACACTATTAAGAAAAGATTTTTTTTTGAAGATTGGAATATTAAATTGCTTGAATGGCGGACACAAAACTTCTACTTCAATTCTATAGAGAACTTATGGATGCGAGGATTCCATCAAACGAGTGATATAAATAGATAGATTTTTTCAAAAAATTACAATCAACGTTCGAAAATATTAGTAAAAATTATATTGAAAATATATAAACAGTTATTCATCATGATGTTTAGAAACAAGCAATTCAAGCAAAGGACAGTATCTATATAAAATATTAATTTTATTTGATATTTCATTTATTATTTATTTTATTATGTAATATATGCATTTATTTTTGTCTCTTGATAAATGTCTGACATTTTCTTTACGTATGGCTTGTATATATAAAAATGTAAATATAAGTTTCAATTCTTATAGTATATGTAGATTATTTAATAAATAAAAATATATAATAAAACTTAAATATGTAAAACTGGTATTAGTCCATATCTATTTCCAGTACCTGTCCATTTATTTTTATCCCTGATTGTGTATATATATATATATATATATATATATATATATATATATATATATATAATACATACACATATATGCATATATGAAAAATCATTTCATATATGTACCGATTATATTCATACATAACGTTAAAAATATCGCAAAATCGTATCTTGGTTATTACAAGTCACCAAAAATTAACTATATGCAGAATCATGAAAGGAAACTGGAAAGTTATAAAGGCGTTTGAAAATTATTGCGTAATTTTCTAGTTAGAAATTTCAGGATCGAACTTTCTCTTCAATCGATACTTCTATAAAGAATCTTGTGCCGATAAAACGAGTCGATTGAGCGCGTGACGTTGCGTTAGAAGTTACTAATGATCAACGTCTTCGTACGTAACCCAAGGAAGCTGCTTTCTGTCTTTGATTAGTTTCGATTAAAATCGACTTGCAAAATCGTTTGAATCTTCAATAAGGGAACGAGTTAATGTTCGATAATGATAGAAATTCTCTCGCTACGAACTATTTTTGTGTGATAGAAACTAATTACGTTAATTATTAGATCAAGTAATAACTTGCTATAACGGAAAACAAGAAGAAATAAAGATTACCGTTATGTTATTATCAAGATAGATGTTTTTTTTTTTTTTCTTATTTTCTTTTATTTATTCATTTATTTATTGATTTTTATACAAGTACACGCATAATTGCGAAAGTTGTCCAGAGTTTTTATTTAAACGTTTTATTTTGAAAATTGTGGATATAAATTTAACATTAAATATTTTATTGTTTTATCTTAAAACAAAATAATGTTATATATTACACGTAGATAAATATCCTTATAAATGTTATATATTTGTATTGATTTAATTGTTACTAGCTATAATTTATAGAATAGTATACTATCAATTTTCTTGGCGATAAAAAGAAAAAAACAAGATATTTTCTATTTTGTGTTGCAAATATGTATTTTTCTATCTCTTTGTTTTTTTTTTTTCGTTTTTGGCAAATTGCCTGTCCAAACATGAGACAACGGATTTATGCTTTATTTGATCTTTGTTTCCTCCTTAATTCCTCTTTGGTCGAAGAAGGAAGGACTAGACGCGTTCTTATTTCGGTCGGTATTTGAGGGAATCCGGTACTTGGCTCAACTTTCTCGAGATAAGGGTAATTCGTTCTGTTTCACTTTGACACTTTCCTTCCGTCCTCGAGATAAGAAGTTAACTTCGATGGAAGCGTTATATTTCTCCGTTCCTTTCTTCATGTTCTTCAACTCGCATAATCCAAGCTTCTAACGCGATAACTTGTACTTCTATGACAAGTTAGATTTCTACTTTTAATTGGATAGAAAAAAAGTTCGCAGGAAAAAAAATTTCTTATTATCAGAAATCTTTTAAGTGGCAGGTAGCTTTTCTTTGCTTCTAATCAGGATTGATTCTTTTTTTTTTTTATGTTCATCGAAAGATACATTATATCACTGTCAATCTCATGACAGTGATACATTACGCTTAATGACATTGTTTTAATACGCTTTTCATCAAGGAAATCTTGTATCATCCTTTGATCCCATCCGAAAGATAATTTAATTGATTTAATTCGACACTTATATCGTATTATCGTTTATATAATTAAGACAAACAAAAACTGTACTAATGGATTTCAATCGGTTGTGAGATTATTTCTCAACTCGATTTCTCTTTAACACATTCGAGAAAAATTATTATTTTAAGGCGTTTTGAAGACGTTCGTTAAATAACATCCACGATCTTTTTATATAATCTTTCTCAGTTGTATCTTTCGTACGGTACTCATCGTACGATAATTCACGCTCATAAATTCGGAGATCCTGAAACGAGTTTCGAATCCTGAGCGATTTAATCCGCGAGCGTACATATACATTGCATACTTTAAAATCGTACATAAACTTGTGTATGGAACGAAAAAAGAGATAGAAAAATGGCATGGAATTTAAAATAAATACGTATGTACATCGGCCATGTATGCAGAGAAAATTTGGATAGATTACAATATCTGACTTTCGAAGCTCGCGTAATTGTTTTGTTAGAATATATTAAAACAACTCGTTCGACGCTGTCGTCGTCATACTTGTTATTTTTAGCTAGCGGTGGAATAGTTGGAATATCAGAGAAAGGGAGAGAGAGAGAGAGAGAGAGAGAGAGAGAGAGAGAGAGAGAGAGAGAGAGAAAACGAATATAGGAGATTAAAAATCACAAAAGTGTAATACGAGTTTTTACGTTGCTTCGTTACTCGGAATAACAATTTGAAATTTTGAACAGGAATTTTTAATCGTTTGGTCGTCGTTATCGTTTCTGCATTATGTGATAATTTAACCGATCGATATCGAATTATCTCGTCGGCTAATTACGTCAGAACGTAAATTACATGATTATTCATGAATCTAAAGACACGAACATAAGTTCAAATTTCTTTTCGTTAGTTCTTTAGAATTTTTTTGAAATTTCTTTCGTTTCGTCATTATCAAATTGTTTATGCTTTTTTCTTTTTTTTTACTTATTTATTTATTTCTTTCTTATAAATTATTCATGTCCCGTTCAATATTAGCAGTTTTTAAACGACTAACAAACTGATAAAACATCTTAATATTAATTTATTCTCTGACACAGATTTCATTTGGAATTTTTGAGTTTGCCAATAATTTTCTTAACTTCTTCTATTTCATTAAAATTATTCAAAGATTTTATTATATAAGCGGAAAGACAGATTAATCATAGGTTATTTACTGAATAATATTCTATCGAGAGATGTTTGACGGAAATTGGTTCATAACAATGTAAACAAAATTTAATTGACATTTTTCTGATTAGATAATATGAGTAGAAAGGGCAACCTTTTGTGAATACATCGAGCTCTTCTTTATCATTATAGTGGAGGTTTATTTCAAATATTTATTTTTACTACATTACTTAATGTAGTTTCAAGACTATTCATTCATACATTATTTCAGACAAACTATAGTAAGAGATGTAAACAAATTCTTTTAGAGATCTTTGTATTTTCAGATATATCTTAATCTTTTGTATACATTTTTTTAAAGTTTAAAATATATTTTTTTTCTCTTTTTTTTTTTTTTGTTTTTTATTATCTAAAATTCGACTATGAAAAGAAATTTTTGGATATATATTTTAAATAAGAATATTGGATAATATATGCTTCTTATTTCAAGTGAAATTATTTCCAAGTTACTTGCGTCTTAATAATCCTACGACATAGCACCACGATATATATTTACAGAATGTGCGAAGCTCCGAGAGAAACTTAATCGTTATAAATATTCAAGAATTGAGTTATAACGACGGCCGACGGTAGGTAGGTAATAAGTTTTCCGTTTTTCTTTGAACCGCTAGTTTCGTTGACTTCGGCCTTTCTACCTCCTCTCGTTTACCTCTTGGAAAAGGAGAATATTCTTCCCAGACGATTTCCCCATCTCCTATTGTGTTCTCCCGGGATATCCGCGAAGTACGATTTATCCGCTATTCAGGCTTTATCTGTTTTCCACTGTTAAATGATCTAGCCGCAGAACCATGAAATTTTTCTCATGCTCGTTACTCATAAGGTCACGGCCTTGAAAATATCAACGACATAGTTCTATTCTTCCTGAAAACTAAAAAGTCTCTTTAGTTAACGATTTTAACTACATAATAATAATTAATTGATTATTGTTATAGGGAGGGAAGGAAAATGAAAAGTTAATCAACTGAAATTATATTCATTTCAATATTGCGAATAATGTCTAGATAATGATAACTTTGATAAGGTGAGGCTACGACGTATAATTCTGGGATTTTATCAGTAAGGTCAAAAATATTCTAAGGAATAACGAAGTCAGGAAATATGTTGGAGATATTTTCTGTACATTTCTTTTTTTTTGTGTACGCTTGTCAATAGTAGACAAAAAAGAAAAAGACATTAATTTGAAAATTTATGAATATCATCGAATTGAGGCAAAGTTTTGCTCCAAATTGTTTATAATTGTTACTATTCAAAAGGATTAATTTTACTGTTAGAGACGAATTGAACATAATGTAAAATTTTGTAGAAATACAGATGCCAACAAATGATAATCTAAAAGAAAATATAATTGTATAATTTTCTTAAAACCACCAATATTTCGTGTTATATTTTCATTCGCACTTCAAAAGTTGTACTATAGAATTGTATATCGTGACCTCTCGAATAGAACTGTGATTAAAAAAACTTTTCAATCACTATTATCGTTCTTTCTTGTTACAGATGATAGAGAAGAAAGACGGTTAAGAAATCAATGTCTTTGACCAATGACACGAATCGCATTGACGTTCGTCGAAAAGGAATCAACGAGAGAACCCTTCTCTTTATCTCTGGTCTTGGACAGCTTTTAATTAATCATTCCATGTGCTCTACACAGTCGCCATGGTACAGTGATTAATATGAGAAGACGATGACGTCTCTGGTCCAAAGAGACTTCGGGTCTCCGAGAAAGAGGGAATCCACTAGTAGTAATGCATCCAGTTATTTGCTCGTGAGTACAAACAGTGTCATGTGTCGGCGTAATAATTAACACGCTGAAATGGAGGAATTCGCATACTTGTTTAATTTTGATAAGGTTCTGTATATTTTCGAATTAATTCTCATTTGGGAATTACGTTTCATGTGCGATTAATTTACATATTTAATTATCAAAAAAAAAAAAAAAAAGAAAAAAAAATCGTTATGAATGTATGAAGGGAAAAATAATCATCAACAAGTGCGCTTGAAAAAGGAAAAGGTCATTATTACGTAAATTACTAAAAGTCTCATTAGTACTCAGCTTCATTTTCATTTTCAAGAAGGCTCATTTACCTGTCATTAATAATAATCTTACTGATCGTGACGCGTACGAAATATTGTTTCGAGAGAAAAAAAATAACGATAATTTTTAATGCCTCACTAATCGTATTTCGCTTCATCATCGGAGAAAGTTCATTGCAGGATATTTAATGTTCCGAAGTTTCGTTTAAAAAGAAAGGAGTTTAAAGTACGACCGTTTAATCGAAAGTGTCACTAAAGTTTCCACGGATGAATGTAATTAATGAGCAACATCTTTGACCCATCGAGAGATCATTCCCGGCGACGATTTTCCTTTCTGCCTTTTTCGTAAACTGATTTACGATCTTCGCCAACGAGAATATATCAATAATTAAAGATTTCATTAATAAATATATAAATATTACAGATATAAAAAAGATAATAATTCAATCAATATGTCTTAAAATAAATGCAAAGAAAGTGAAAGGTCGATCAAAGAAAAACATTAAATAGACAAGAAAAAAAAAAGAGTAATTAATTATCTCGACAAAAAATAATACTCACCAAAATTTTAATTGGATATGGTATCATGCCGCAGTTTTATTCAAGGATCATAAAAATTGACAATGATCATGCGAATGTCCTTATAATTGTGCCCACGACGTCCAATATATAACAGTATATCATATATGCTCTCGTTATAAGAATCAGTCGTACAGATCGGTGTATGTTCGTCCAAAAGAAGTCGAAGTCTTTTACGTAATGCGTTCTCTCGTACGACAAAAGAGAAATAGAGAGAGGGGGGAGGGAGGGAGAAAGATGGAAGGGAAATTGTGTGTGGCGGACAAAATGGGAAGAGACGATGATCGAGGGGTTGAAGGGAGTAAAAGTGGTGCCATTTATCAGAAAAGACGATAAGTATCGTCGTGAGAAGGTCGAAGGAAAAGAGAAAAGAGGGAAAGGGGAAGGTGTAGGAAATTTTCGTAGGTCAAACTTCCCCTGTCTTTCTCAGAAGGAGTAACTGCAGAAGAGAAAGTTTCTTCTCGCCCTTCGTCGGTCCTACTTTCTCCCCTTATTTTACCTTCTCTCTTATTATTATCGTCATCGTCGCCAGTTTGATTATATACGTTCTTTCTTGTTTTTATTTTTTGTGTCCCTTCATACTCTTCCTTCCCTAACGTCATCATTCCAGCCGTCATCAATCGTCGTCGGTACCTACGCCCAAAGAATTTAAATTTTCGTGAGTAACCCTCCCTAGTGAGTGAACTTTGAAATATTCCGATTCGTTTGGGAGGAAGGACGAAGGGATGAACGATCTCAGTGGGTTTGTTGGGTTTACTGTTGTAAACAATATTTGAGTTTTTCTCACTGGAATAATAAAAAAGAAAAAAAAAGAGAATGAATAAAATCATAAAAAAAAAAGGAAAGAACGTGTGTACTCTACATGAAATATAATATTTATAGAATATGTATACCATATGGGTATATGCATACGTAGATTTTGAAGGTTTAGCTGCGAAGTCAGGTGTCCGTTGAAATTTTCAATCTCTGAAAGTCGAACAAGGGAGCTCAAAGGCATCATCATTTATATTTGACGAATTACTTAGGGGAAAGATGACGTTTGGACTCATCACCGAGTCCAACCGAGTTCACTCGAGAAGCTACGAAATCGTTTTCATGCAAATTCTGTCATACCAGAAAATGATGTTACTCGTGCTTTTGCTAGAATTAATGTCTGTTGTATTTCCTTTTCATTTCCGCGCGTGTCAAGAAATAAATAGAGAGAAAGAGAGAAAGAGAGAGAGAGAGAGAGAGGGAAAAAGAGAGATAGAGAGACAGACAGACAGACAGAGGTAGAAAGCGATTTTTAAACTTTGACGAGAAGTAGATAATGTTATACCCTCGACTTTCAAGGATTAATATTTTTTAGTAAACTTTATTTATAATTTTTGACAAAGATCTTATTTACATTTGATCGTTGAATCATCCAGTGAGGTTAATAAACTTATTAAAAATTTAAATCAATTATCAAATGTATTGTTAGATAATTTCTCTCATATTTTTGGATAAAATTAAAAGTGATATAATTTTGAAAAAATATTTATATTTATAATTAACTATATGTTGATCGTTAAGGATTACAACAATTCTATCGTTTTAATAAACATCTTATTAATTATAGACATAATACAAATTTCATGTTTTTGACAGTAGAATTCTATAATACATATGTATATGAAATACGAGAGAAATTATGCAACGATCTAATACTATCATCCTCTTTCTGCGGTAAAAGAGGAGGAGGATGAAGAGGAGGATGAGAAGGAAAAGATGGAAGAGAGTAGGCACTTTTAAGGCGTCGACGCGTCATAAACGCAGCTTTAGAAGAAGAATGGTAGGTTGCAACTACTTGTGAATATTCAGCCGAGCATTAACTCGCACGGCTTACGTGGCTTCGTGGGGACGAAAGGACCATCTGTTCTTATCCACGTGCCAAGCCAGAGAGCGCGTTTTTAAGCCGAGAAAAGAGGGACGTAATATGGCCACTACCACACGAAGAGTCGAGTACCATGCGCGGAGAGAAACGAAAAGAGAGAGAGAGAAAGAAAACCTGTCTCGTTGCATAATCGTTCGAACGTTCCTGGTTTCTACATTTTTCCTCCCCTGCTCGCCTGTGTCCGCCCCATGTTCTCCTCGCTTGAATTTTTCATTAATTAACTTTCTTCCTTTCGCAAAAATATCAAGACTTAAGTTATGCATTGAATTTTAAAGCAATATTTTTTTTCTATACTCTTTACCTTTACGACATTTTATTTAATTGTTTTTCAAGGAGAAAAGAAAAGAAAAAAAATTTAAGTCTAATTCGATTCATCAAAACCAATGAAATTTAATGAAAATTTCATTATCAAAAAGTCGTCTCTTGTTTCATCCTGCGTTTTCCTTTATGCTTAATAAGGAGCAACTTCGTTATTTTAGAATGTCAGAACTTATTGATTTCAAATCTAAAACAGGTCAGAGACTGTTCTCCTTTTATTACGTTGAAAATCAGGAGAGAGAGAGAGAGAGAGAGAGAGGGAGGAAAGAGAGAAAGAGAGAGAAAGAGAGAGAAAGAGAGAGAAAGAGAGAGAGAGAGAGAGAGAGAGAAATAACTTAATTATTATACATTATAACTACTCCGAGAGATAGGCGAAGATAGTTGAATTAATAACGAATTCAACGTTGTCGCAAAATCGTATTAATTATACGACAGCGAAAGGCACTCCCTTTAAATCCCGAAATAATCATTACCTCTTAAGAAGGATCGATCGATAGTTAATATCCACTCGATGTACGTTGTACGTATAGTAAGCGATCAAACCGCCTTCACACCCGAAAGGATATCGGTACTCTTGATTTGCATATCATTTTATTCACCGGTTTACTACCGGAAATCAAATTGGCCATGCGTCCTGAATTTTTCATATACCTGTCTACTTACTCTTTACATACACGGTGTTCCGATAAGATTTATTATTTTACATCAACAGATTAACCTGTATAGTCGATGATAATCACGATTCAATGTTAATTATAGATAATGATCGATAAACACTGAAATCAATTAAAGTAATAAGTTGATATTTATTATCTATCTTGTAATAGTATCGTAAAACTTAAGAAGAAATTATTTTTTGTTAAAAATGATTTTTATTAACGTTCATCCATCGAAAGTATCACAGTAGATGAAAGAATCAAGAAATTCTATAAGATAGAAAGAAATAAAGAAAAAGTTCGTTTTCGGTTTTATATCTCCCGTTTTGGAACGTGTTCATAGCTTATATCGGTTTTATCGAGCCACCCAGTGGAGTGCAATTTAGTCGGAGGTAAGTCGTCGTCCTAGTCACTTGGGTCGCGTCTCGAAAGTTTCTTGTGGGCGAGCTGTCGATATATCCTTCGAGCCGTAGCGCGGGTTTACTTTGTCACGAAGCATCCTTAGTCCTGTCCCTATTAAGGAGAACCCTTGCACCTATGATAGTGCAAAGGACAACCAAATTCATTGTGCTTCCGGCAGAAATTATTTTGCTTCACTAGAGGTTGTTACTGAACCATAGTTTCTCTCTTTCTTTCTCTCTCCCTCTTTCTCTATTCTTGTTATAGTTCAAAGGAAACCAGATCGTCATTATTATCACAAAATCTTCAATTACAATCAAATCAAGCACCTTCGAAACAGTATCGATACATTCCAGACGGATTACATATTTTATCGTGCATAAAATTTATTGTTATATTACTTTTAATTTAATATTAATTTTTGATTTATCAAAAAGTTTTATTCATTTTATCTCAAAATTTTTATTTAATAATAATTGTACTTTTATAATAAACAGAATTTTTGGATAATATATATATATATATATATATATATATATATATATATATATATATGATAATTAATTTAATTACATTAATATTATTATTATTAATTATATTAGTTTTATTAAAATTATATTATATCGTATATTGATAAGTACATCGATTTATGTATGTATATGGTCCACGTTAATATTTTTAGCTAATTCGTATAATAATTTGAAATGCAAGATTTCATTAAGATCCGATCTGTTTGCAATGATTACAATTCCAAAGGAAATAGTTCATTAATTTAATTTTTTTTTCAATAATTGTTTTTCTTTATTCTCTGTATATTTCCTGTTATATTATTCAATTCTGCGAGAGTTGTGAAATTTATCCGGTAGTAAGAATCAGGACGCAAAGGAAAGCTTGTAAAGTAGGCAAGCGTGGTCGCGATAAATTTCTTCTTCAATCAACTTAAAACGATGCTAAATTATTTGTAAGGGTGCCTACTAGGCGCTAAAAGTCGAGAACTGAAGAAAAATCTATGATGGTTTCTGAGAGAACGTTGCTCAGCGTTCGGGTTACATATATATATTTTTCGAGTACTATTGTCTCGACAAAACAACGTCGATAGCGGTGCTTTAAGTCGACGAGTTAAAGGGGACCGATCGTCTACAGAAATAGTGATAGCAATTGCGTTGATGATCATTTTTATTATAAATCGTTAGATATTTTCTTTATTGAATATATGTTCTTATATTATTTTTATATATCTTATTATAGATCTATTGAAAGTTCTGTTCATTTTATTTAACATATGTTTTTATTCAAATTTTGTTGCTTAACGTCGTTCGTTTACGTCATAAATATTATTTTTATTTTTATTAAAAGACTTTTATTAAAAGATCTTTTATTTTTAGAAATTTTATATATATATATATATATATATATATATAATTTCTTTTTATATTTGAATAATATAATTTTACAACACTCGTTGAGTTGTTAAAATATTATTTACGTTTTTCTTTAAGAGAAGAAAAAAAATTTAATTTCATAAGCATTCTGTATAGTCAAGAGTAAATAATAAAATATAAAAGAAAGCGGTATTATTTAAAGAAAAGTTGATTGTCTTCGGTAATAATTCTCATAAGTAGCAATGTTAATAAGTAGGCTTTAGTAATATAACCTTTCCAATCATTTTTCCTTTGATATTTTTCAAGAAAGAACAGAAGAAGAAGGAGTCGTATAGATTGTTTTGATTAGATGTTGCTATAGCAATGCAACGCACGGTGGTAGAGCTTCGTTCGTATCGATTCCTAGGTAACCTGCCGTTCCTCTACGTGTAACCTACCAATACGTTCGTGTTAAAGTTCAGCGCGGTCACTTGTGTCAGTTGCATTAGAGTCGATCTCGCGAACGTATTCTATTATTCTTCTTACTTTTCTTCTTCTTCTTTTTCTTCTTCTTCTTCTTCTTCTTCTTCTTCTTCTTCTTCTTCTTCTTCTTCTTTGAAAGCGTCGCGAAATAATGTACAGTGAAAAGAATGAGCGAAAAATAATTTTTATATGAAATATTACAATTAGAATAGTTTGTAAAAGAAAGAAAACAAAACAAAAACGTTATAAATTTACTATCTAAATTTTTTTTCTAATTACAACAAGAGTGTTTCGTGAAATCTAGTTAAACATGATGTTATCGAAGATCATTTTTAATCGATAAGATACTTCGAAGTATGTGATTCGTGATTTTAACGAAAAGTTATTTTGTTTTACATCGTAAAAGGTGAGAGGGATTTGATATTTTGTAATATTTTTGTTTCTTTGTCTTTTTTTCTTTTTGCCGAATAAGAACTCTCAACGAGTTCGTTTATTATCAAGGTGCGTTATCTCAAGGCGTTAATTTTCAACGCTAAGACTTGAATTTTACGATGTTCTTCCATTAAACTTGAAGTCCAAAGTACGTGCTAAGAATGCTGCCCGGTCTATGAGCATGAGTATGTCGTTTTAATTACCTATCCTATTTCAAAACTTAAGCGTCTTCGCTTTTTAAAATAAAAAAGCGAGAGAAATGTTTTAGTACGATGAGATTGCATATCCTATGTGTTACGCTTATTTGAAATGTTAATGATATTCGTTAACGTACAGGTATTATACTATCATTAGAATTTTATTTCATTGCATTTTCATTAATGAAAATCACTTATTTACATTCGTCGGTAACTACTTTATCTATATTATCGACAACATACATTAACATATTTTTCTTAAATGTATTATTGTATTTTTTTCCTTTTCCCGTTTTTCTTTTTTTACATTTATTTCATTCGGATCCATGTTTAAGCATACTCTTTTGCACGTAGCTCATTTGGACAGGTCTCATCCTCGTTCGCGTCCTTTCTTCTTTTTTACGGTTCGTGCATAGTAATTAATGATATGTACCCGAAACCCCTTTCCACGACGCGTGTCGTCGGATCGTGGCGTTTATGTTGATTTTTCTCAGAACTTATGTCGGATAGACAACGTAGTGTGTATTAATATTTATGCAAAGAGAAGAATCATCACGCATTTTTCTTGGAATTCTTTTTATCATTTTTAATATGTGTGTACGTTATGTACAGTAGATATAGCACATACTTACGCATGGTCATCGTTATCATCGTTCGAAGAAAATCGTTAATGAATGTCAAATCTTTTTCGATACTGTAATTTTTCTTTTTTGTTCTTTCCTTTTTTCTTTTCTTTTTTTTTTTTTTTTTTTTTAAATAACCATTTAAATAAAACTATTATCCTTTTATTTAACAGGATCATCGAAGTCGTAGTTATGTAACTACGAGCTTCCTGACATTACACCGGTGTCAATTATCGTTACGATGAATCGTAGCTTCTCGACGATCTTTAATCGACCAAGAGTCTCGTCTCGAGTTACATAATACATTCCATCCTCGTTGCACTAAGTGAGATCGTGGCGTCGATTTTTTTTTTTTTTTTAAACTGTGTCATATCGCGTAAATGTGAAAAATTTTCTCATTTATATTTCTTCTCAATGCAATTTGATCAATTATATAAAGAGCTCGGTTTATTTGAATTAATTATATTTGGAAATGAGGAAAAAAGTCTTTTGATGTTTCTCTTATAAAATCAATCAAAAGGATTTCACATTAAGATCGATTCGTGTTTAAGTACGTTTATTTGTATTCCTATCCTTCACCTGTCCTCGTCCTTACTGTCATGCACATCCTGTATATATATGTATATATGTATATATATATATATATATATATATATATGTGTATATTTAATCGCATATGTGTACATATGCATATATACATATGTACACATGGGTATGTGTACATACACACATGATGTACACGAAGGACACGTAACGTATTCGATTCAGTGCAGCTGTCGCTTCCAGCACATACATACACTAGTATAGAACGTATATACATATGTATATAATATATGCATATACATATATATGTATACATATATAGAGAAATGTGATGTATAGGGAAAACGGTTGCTTCGATACTTTCGACGCGCAGGTGCACTTCATAGAGGATAATAACCGTAGTATTCACGTACTTTGTCTTCTTATAAATAAGAATAAAAAAAAAAAAAAAAAAGGAAAGGAAACTTTTGTCTGTCTTCCCGTTGTTCTTTTCTTCTTTTTCTTAGACTTTCTCCTTAATATTATTAGATCCATTTATTAAATAAAAACAGTTGTGAGTAAGGTGTTCATATTACAATAAAAAACATCACGTCATTCATAAATCGAATCAATAATATTTATAGAAATATCAAAGTGATTACAATTATGAAATACCACTATTTATACAATGGTCCAAAAAGCAATATTGTTAACATTTTTTATTTATCAGGTCAGTCCAAAAGTTCGTGCGCATTTCGCGAATCCTATACATGCTACTAATGCGCACGAACTTTTGGATTGACCTAATATATATACATATATCTTTTTTATTAATATTAAATATCTCATCGTTAAAGTTCTTATTAATTTATTATTGTCATATTGATTTTACTTTAAGAAGTTATTTTATGTAATATGATTATTATATTCTTTATTTTTCTCTACAAATTTCATTTTACTGAGATCAATAAAAGGATCTATTTCGTGAATACCTTTGCGGACAGGTTAAATGCATTTTCACGACAATGAACAGGCAACCTTTGTCGTAGATAGGCACATGTCGCTAACTAGATGCGTTCGACGTCTGTTTGTTCCCTCCCTCTCTCTCCCTTCCTTCCTCTCTTCGTCTCCTCAGTAACATACACATACAAACTTCATCTGTCAACGTAGGTGTATCATCGAGGTGTGTATCTGATAAGAGCAGTGTGAGTACAAGTGTCTCTGTCCGTGTGTGAGTTCACATTATGTGCACGATGCATCGTCCATTACGATAACGAGCCACCATTGCTCGGAGCTCGTTTAATTGTCCACCCATTCTACCTCCTAATCGTAGCTGTTTCACATCTAGGAAAGACAGGAACATCGAACTTCAAAATGTTACTCCTAACTAACCAATTGCGTTCGTGGAAACTTGTTTATTCTATTGTATCTACCATTGGTTATCGAATGGCTAGCAAAGAGAGAGAGAGAGAGAGAGAGAGAGAGAGAGAGAGAGAGAGAGAGAGATAGATAGATAGCTAGATAGCTAGATAGCTAGATAGCTAGATAGATAGATGGATAGACAGATAGATAGATAGGGGAAGAGAGGGAGAGAGGAAGAGAGAGAGAGAGAGAGAGAGAGAGAGAGAGAGAGAATCAATAATATTACTCGGCTCTAGTATCGCAAATTTTCTAATCATTCAATCGTTTCTGTTTCACTTTATACTAGTTCTATTATTAAACCATACAAACTTTATATCACATTAATTTTTATTAATTTAAAACGATATAAAATTAAATGAGTTTTTCTTTATTCTCTTTTATAGTTGTATTATTTCTTTTTGTCATATTAAAAGATATACATTTAAAATCGAATTATCGAAAGTTGGTAACTTTCGATACCTTTTCACTTATGTATTCATCCGCATTGAACATTCTACCCTTGTAAGGTTTTTTAAATTTTTAATCATTCAAATTCTCTTTCTCTCTTTCCCCCTCTTTTTCTTGTTTTTTTTTTAACGTACGAAAGAAGACAACGTCCAGTATTAATTAGGATTCTTGTCCTCGTATGCAGAATGAATTGAATATAACGTGCGTACAGGAAGGTCGGCGTGTCCCTAGAGTCGAATTCGAAGGGTCTTTTGTGTGAATGGAAGGAAAACGAAGGGAAAAGGAAGAAAGGGAACGCCCTTGTACATTCAATATATATATATATATATATATATATATATATATATATATATATATATATATTGTACATATACATATATCTTCCTTACATACGTAAAACATTCACAACGAGATGTGGTTTTAACCTAGAATACGAAAATGCCACTTTGGGTTCTCGTGTTACGGCCCTGATGACTGTATCGTACAGCTTATAATATATATATAGAGCTTATAATATATATATATATATATTTGTAACTACAATGACAAGTCGTTACGTTCTTTTTTATAATTTCGTTACTTATTAAAAAAATAAAAAATAAACAAAATAATATGAACCATCATTAAGCAATATTCCTTTTATTATTATCTTTTGAATAATAAAAATATATAAACTTTATTTTTATTATATTTTTATGTATTATATTTAACTGTATCCTTAGTAATATACAAATCATCTTTTTATTTTTATTTACAAATTTTTAATAATGAATAAAAAAATGACGAATAAATTTAATTAATTTGTTACTCATGAATAACAAGTATTATAAATTTAATTTATTCGTTATTTTGAATAACTATTGCTCGACATATATTATAAAGTATAAAATATAAATGATAAGATTGAGATGGTAATTTGTTTGGATGTAGGTTTCTGTTATAAAGTATGAACATATTTTCTTTTATAAGTTTTTGGGTTCTTAAATATATAACACACTCTGGTGATTCGATAGATAGCCTAGACACGGTATCGTGGATGATCATAAGCATAAAATTTCAATGGCTCTATTATACGACTATTCTTCTTTCTTTCTCTCTATCTCTCATGTCAAACCGAAAAGGCCTTTTATGTTAACGCAGCCGGAAAAAAGTGTATTCACCGTTATTTTATGAAACTTTATACTATAAATTATCAAACCATTTTCCTCCATTTTTAAAATAGGACTCCTGGTATAAAGATTTATCCGTAAACTGGAGTAAAAGTCACATTTGGTTGAGTTCACGATAGAACATTTAAAATCGTATTGAAGTAAAGGAACAGGAAGAAAGAAAAAAGAAAAAGAAAAAAGAGGAAAAACGCGTTGCGAAAGCGAGATATATCGGTGAAAGGTAGAAATTAATATAGTTTCCCAGAAATGATCGACATATCGACGAGGTTCACGACTTATGTTAGATCACGTCTTATATGCAAAAAGGAACATTCTGAAATCGTTCTCGATAAGAGTTGCACATATGTTGCTGTTATAATCCAATCAAAATGAACCGTCCTGATTGGACAAGGACACCTTTATTATATATACATACATATAGATGTTTATGTATAAGGTCTACCAAAAAGTTCTGTCTGTAGATAAATTTTTATCTTTCAAGGACGAATCATTTTATCGAGGAAGCATTCGAAAGCTTTCATTAAGACAAGAGGAAGTAAGTAGTTAATATTGGACTGGTCAATAAGACAATGACGTTAGAATTTTCAATAAGAAAATATTAATTCTCTTTATTTAGATATAAAGTATCGCAAATTATTTATTGACCGATCAAATATTAATAAAAAATTATAATTATTAATTAAATATTAATGAACATTATATAAAAATATATTATTTCCTTTTACTTAAACTAATGTATATGGATAGAACTTTTCGGTAGATCTAATACATAAATATATAATACATATTTATATAAGTACATACTTATGTACTACGTTGTTGGAACAATTTAATTCTAACATTGTATTTCTCTATATACTACGCACGCGTTCGTAGTACATAGTACTACCAAAGTTTATTCTTCTCAAACAAGAAAATGAGAGAGAGAGAGAGAGAGAGAGAGAGAGAGAGAGAGACAGGCAGACAGACAGGCAGACAGACAGACAGACAAATTCGATTAAACAAAAGCAAGTACGAATTGAACGTGTCACCGTTGACGATGGTATTGCATGCACAGTGTACACTTGGTGAACGTAGAGGCAAACGACATGAAGAGTAACGCAACAAGAGGCACTAGCAACGAGAAGGAGTGCTGATTGGATTTAATCCGTTTAATTCGGAGAATGAGTTTCAGAGGACCATTTTAATTCGAGCATGTACCGTTCTTCGCGTAGTAGCGTCTCATCGTTGCGTTAACAGTTCGGTTCGTTTTTCGGAGTGCTCTTCTTAAACTTGAATCTCGAGTAGGTAATATGTTCCTTCGAAAATCTCTTCCGATATTGCTTTTTACGTGCGCCATTTAATAATCTGAGAATGAAAACGAGTCGAGGACTTGTTAGAAAACAATGCGCGAACTTTGTTTTATCAGAGTTTCTACCCATAAATTTTGTTACTTCAACTTTTTCATATTACGGATACACTCTCCACCTCTTGCAATTCATTTTATTTTCGAGGGAATTTTTGTTGTTGTTGTTTTTGTTATTTTTTATCTCGAGTTTTTTAACCTTTCCACTTTTAGACAATTGACCTTTGCGTTGAAATTGAACAAGGTATTCGAGATTATTGTTTCTTATTTTAATTAAGAATTTAACCTTTAATTTTTTTTTTTTTTTTTAAATAATCGATGACTGTGTTTGTTTCTTCGGATTAAATATTTAATTCTTTTATTTTGTCATTTTATAGAATGTACACACAAATAGAAATAGAAATCATTAAACAGTTTTTTTTTCCTAATACTGGAGTACTGTAGATCGTCGAACTAGTATAATTTCTATGGATTCTTTTACCTTTTTAGAGATATATTCGGATCGCAAAAGGGTTTCTCTGTTGCGAATTCACGTTGCCTTTACCGTCGCTTTCACGAATCTATCGATCCCTATTGGGTTTTCGAGCGAAGGTTCGACAGGCGGAATATCTCACCGGCTTGTGCCGTTATATGGGGTGGTATGCTTGGTTGGCTCGCATTACTCACATTGACTACAAAGTGCACCCATACTCGAGCGTAAATATTCATCTGTATGCGACGCTACGCGAATAATACGTTCACGTAATTCTCGCGTATGTACAATGTGCATACATGGATACGTGAGTCTCGACGAACGTTGAATTTTCGTTTAAACCTGAAAAAGAGAGACAGTTTTTTATTTTCACGTAAGTTTGACTAGATGTCGATATTCCCGAATATAGTATATATTTTCATTTTATGCTACACGTCAAATGATTTATGAATAGTAGTCACTGTGAAGCACATTTTTAATTTTCCCGTTGAGATTGCATCGTATTTTATTGAAAAATTTAATACGTTCTGTGTAAATGTCAAATATATAATATATATAATATAATATGTATATATATATATATATATATATACACATATATACAAATATATATATATAATACATATAATATAATATAATATGTATATATACATATATATATATATACATATATATATAAATATATATATATATATAATATAATATATATGTATACATATATAATACAACATTAATATATTAATATTAATATCTTGTTATTAAAATTTATTTATTAGAAGAATAAAAAAATTTGTTATATATATATAAATATATATATATATAATATAATATATATGTATACATATATAATACAATATTAATATATTAATATTAATATCTTGTTATTAAAATTTATTTATTAGAAGAATAAAAAAATTTGTTATAAAAATATTTTGAAAATGAAAATTATTTTTACTTTTTCTTCATCATTTCCACGTGATGCGACATTAATCGATCGAGAGATAATAATGGACGTCAAAAGCGTGTCTATAAAAAGCGTCCGATCGAATTCCGTTGGACTAAGACAATTTTATAGCAAAGAAGCCCTTGTACTTTGGTCGATCAAGAGAATTCAAGTAATCTTAGCTGTCAACCTATGTAGAAGGATACTTCGTATTGACAGCTTCCCAGGCTTATCCTTAAATATCGAGAGCCTTCTTTGAAACTAAGAGAGAGAATTGCAATTATATTTTCAACGATCACCCTTCGAAATCGCGTTTAGTTATGGTGTAAGCTGCGACGACATAGAAATTACATTCATGATTTTATTTAAATTGTATTTGAAAATACATTATTGCTTTCACGAGTGCACGAATAAATCTTTCCGATTATTATTTTACGAAGGAGAAAGAAAGAGGATGGGGAGAGAAAGGATTTTTTTTCGCATTAATTTTTATTATTATCATTAAAGAAAATTTTTACATGGAAATTTAATAAATGAGTTACAGAATTTGTTGTATAATATTATAGTAAAAACACTATAAAAGAGTAAAATTTTCTTTCGAAACAATATGTATGTCCATTGAGTATATTGATCGGTTTACTGATAGTTTAATTCAGATTATATGGATTTGTTTTTGAAAAGACTCACAATCAGAGCGTAGGTTAATTAGAGTCCGGCCGTCCTTGGAGTTATAATAGTCGTATAATCAAGACATGTTGTTACAACATTATCTAGTATATAGCATCAATTATATCGTGTATTTATCTCACTCTCTTTTTTCTTTCATTTATAAAGCATAAATTACGATAATACTATAATACAATACTTTATTATTTTATCTAGATTTTATATATCTATTTAAGACGGAGTTATAACAAATAATTTATAAAAAATATCAATCCCGGAAATGTAATAAAAAAATAAATTATAATGTAAATAATAAAAAAAAAAATAATTTATAAAACATATCGATCTTAAAAATATTAAATTAATTACGTAATGATAATATATCGTATTAAGTTTATCATTAATAAATCACAATGATAGAAAATCGCAATATAATTTTAGTGACTGCAAACATTGCAATATGAACGCATCGTTTAACGTTGTTCATTCACTATACCTATGTTTCACCATGTCTTCCGTCCCACCCGGTAGCATTAATCAATTGGCCGACACTGATCCAGCGTTAAATCGACGTGTCTGCTTAATACACTTGACAGATTGCGGTTGCTACCGACGGAGGGAATCGTAAAGCAAACTGTATAATGCACATGCACCTAACGCATCGAAGATTCAAGGATTTATCGTTTGTCCTTCGAAGTAATCATCTGCTTTTTATTCTTTTTTTTTTTTTTTTTTTTTAATTCTTTTTTCCTGTTAAAGGTTTAATTCCACCTTTGTTATGATCTCATATCTTTCTTTTTTTACGCGTTATTGACATAATACTTATTTCTAAAAGCAAATAGCATGTCGAAAATTCTTTCCTTTTCTTTTTTTTTTCTTTTTTTTTTTTTTTTTTTCTTACGAACAAGATAAAAGCTTATGTGGATGCGAAAGTCAATATCGTTTGAAAATTGTCGTAAAAGAGAGCAAGGTCGTTGTAAAAAAGGCTTTCGTATCACAAAGAACCGAGATGAATTCTTTTTTCAATTTCCAGCCTGAATCGATACATAGAATCCTTTTTCTCCGTTTCGTGACGTTATTGCGAACGATGGGCTAAGAGCCGCACGTATGCACGCGCCCACTCAAACACGCACACATGGACGTATACTCATACACTCAGGCACGTATACAAAGTATACAGAGACGAAATCACGCGTATCATCGACGACAACGAACGCGTTGCGAAATTTTATCGAATGTCTTCTCCACGTTCAATATTGACTCTATGAAAGTGCCTGTGGATGGAAACCTTCTAATTTTCCGAGCACCGCTTTCATGATGCAGAGCAAATACAGAAAACGATCGTACATATGCTCATATATATAATACGAGCTATATGTATAATATATATATATACACACTTAATTATGCTCTTGTTTGTAGTAATGAGCACAAATATTAATTATTACGCAATCAAGTTGCAAATTTCCGCTGGAAGTTGCTCATTCCAAATGATTAGACAGGCACTGCTTATGATAGCTTATGATATATATGGTCGTGTTCCAAGACATTTTATTTACGTATATCTAAGTAATATACGTAAAGTATATAAAAGTAATATAAAAGTAATATAAAAATAATTTATATATTTTATTAACGTTCGTATTAATCATATACTTCAATAACGTTTTAAATACCGAACATTCGAACGTTTACTTATCTTAAGAAAATATTAAAGAGACAAATGTATTTTTTTGATTCGACTTCTTGGCACTCGGATAGGTAAAACAAGAGTTAGAGTAGATAAGCAAGTTCACGATTGACCCTAACCCCTTTTATTTCTTTTTCAGCTACTTAATTCCCTGGCGACCGATTTGGACTGCATGCTGAGCGAGCTCTGCACGACCCCGGATTCCTACGAACGGTGAGTGTGTCTCTTCTTTTTCTGATGCTTCTTCTCGAGGTCAACTGTGAGACGAGGATTCGAAAGAATAGATCGACAGGATTTCGAGTCTATTCTCTATATCTCATATTTCGAGATGAAAGATCGAAAGATCATAATTTAATATTTTCGTATGATATCGTCTTTTATTAACAGTTAATTAACCCTAATTGTACACGTCTCAAAATAATGTCTAATTGTGCACTTGACGTATGCTACATTCCAAGCATTTTGAATAGCTGTCATTTATACAGAATAAATAATTTTGATTCCAAAAACATTCTATATATTCTTTGAAGCTTCGGAAATAATAATCAGTAGACTTGAAAACGCATTTCCAATTTTGCCATTATAAAAAAAATTCATGAATCACGCAATACGCAAAAATTGACTTTTTGTTAAAAACCAAATATCTTTCTTAATTTTCAATATTTCGAAAATAATCTAGTGACATAATCATCTTGAGAAAAGTCTCTTTTAGAAAAAAATAACTATTGAAATGGTCGTTACAAAAAGTATAGTTATTTTAAAATATAAACATAGTTTATTTTGAGAAGAAAAAAGTAGTCAATTATTTCATTAATTTTCATTATTTTCTGTTTTTTTGTTCATTTATTTCATTGAAATATTCATAAGTACAAATTCTTATCTCTATAAAGAGCTATAAAAATACAAAAATATAATAAAAATATAATTAAATATTTATTAGCCGATGCGCTAAATGCATAAGCCAACGCGGTGCTTATCGCAAATTAGGCATCTATCAGAGAGACATTCAATTTTAGTTTTCTTGTTTTTCGAACGTGGACAAATCGGCATTGCTTTTTATATATTAACTTTAAAAAATTCATTTGCATCTTATTCAATATCAAGTCCGAATATACTCTTAATTCTTAATTTTAAATCATTTCGAAGGAATAACATATTAAAATGCATTAGTAAATAATTCTAAAGATATAGAGTTTTTTCAGACAAGATTGAGGAGAGATTGTAAGATTTCTACCAAAATTTTTACATTTCAATAATATTCTAACATTTATAGCAATCATATTCAACATCGCGAAAAGAATTTTTATAGGCCAACTATTAGGTTTTTTATTAACAGTAAATAAATGACATAACTGATCAAAAAAGTCAACTCCTTTATTTTCATTATAGTACTGTATAATAGCTGGTTTGCCATTCTCATTGATTGCATTTAATTTTAAGTATGAACGAGACATAAGATTAGAAAATAATTTATACCACTCTTGTATATAGGATCATATTATTTAGAGCATGAATGGAGTAAAAATTTTCAATAATAAAGAAACAAAAATTAATGCAAAAACTACTTTCTGTGCATACGGGGTGTGGTACACCTAAGATTTTATAAACTTCTACTTTACTCGATCATAATTCAGCGATTGACATAACGCGGACTATTATGATAGTTGGTATGTAAAGATATATATCTCAATTACAGATAAATGGTGGCACAAGTCTTATTTACAAACATTTACTTGTTTTAAATTGAGCTCAAAGTTGGTCTGGAGTGTCACTACACTTCAGGTGCGCAACTAGGGTTAAAATTACGTTTATTACAACTCATTCTTCTGAATGATATCTAAGAGAATTTTACGAGATAGCAATCGAACAAACGGACATTCATCGAACAATTTATTGCTTATACTTATAGATCCATTGATTGATCATGTTACTCGTTTTTTTAAGATTGACGCAAATGTGTTTTACGATGCCGATATCGTTGATCGACTTAGTGATATAAAACGTCAATATCTATAAGCCGTGTATTATGTAGATATATATGTACGTACTAGTCTTATGAAGTTATGACACAGAGAATCTGTATATATATAAGTTATCAATCGATTTCTTTGAAACATGTTACTCTCTTCGTTTTGTAATTAACACGTTAATTATTATTTACTACATGTATGTATATAAACAGTTTGAAACTTGTAATTATATATAATTTGAAAATTACTTAAGATCCTCGTTTATACATTTTCAGGTTATTTCCCATACGTCTTACGTTTGACTATTCGATAGGATCTTCTTCGAAAATAATCATTATTCTACGGAACGTTACAATATCGTAAGAGGAGAAAGTATACACGGAAACGAGAGCAGGAAGATGTATCACTTCAATTGTTAGCGAACCGGTACATTTTCGTCGTCGAATTCTGTCGGTAATTAGTGCTAGGAGAACGTATCGCGAACAAATTACTTTAGCTTAATTACCTTTGCACGGGAAACGGTGAAGCATATTCGAGATAATAATTCAGGAAGATCTCGCGACATTTGCAAAGCTTTATATAAAGGGGATACCAAGTCATTAAATTCTAGAGAAGAACGTCGAGAGAATTTACACGCAATATCGCCGAGATATACTCATTAATTATATCTCGGACGATACGGTCTGCTGGTCACATTTTGCCATCGCAATTATTCTTAATAATTTTATACTTATACTTACCTATTTAACTCTACTGTCGTGTTTCTATGCGAACAAGATGCAGAACAACAAGCTTAAACTTTATTATTAACTTTTTCATTATGCTAATAACGTACTTAAGATTATCAGAAATTAGTCGAAATTTTGTATTCACTTGATGTTATTAGTTTCACCTTCAATGAAAATTTTTCATCGAGTTAATTTTAACAAGTTAATTTCTTTATACCTTTGTAATATATATATATATATATATATATGTATGTATTATTATAATATATGTATGTATTTAATTCGAACAGACATACTTTTTCTATGATTTTTTGCAAAAATCGATCTCAATCATCGAAACTTTTTAATGAGTATCAGCATTTACAAAGTTGAATTAGGAAGACAAGAACTAATGTAGGTCAACGCTCGAGAGGCTTCCTAGTCTGTCAGTTTTCTTTCGTACTTATAAACATGGATGAAGATTTACTATCGAGATGCATCGTCTCCTACCATTCGACACGTTCAACACATGTACATATGTCCTCGTCGTTTACACTCCTCGTCAGCTCCCTCACCAGTTCACTAGTTTTGTTTACCAGCTACGTCGTTGGTCAGCAACGTGCTGACCGCTTTACTATATATAGATCGATCCAAACCTGATTTACCTACGTGACACCTTACAATGAACCTTCCAATTAGGTCCATTAATTTCTAACGTACACTAAATACTTCTTCTAATAAACTAATTAAGATAATAAATGTATTTATCAGTACAATGTATTTATCAAGTTGTAACTCCGTTAATAATAATAATAATATTTTAATAATAATAATAATAATAATAATAATAATAATAATAATATTAATAATAATATTTTATCCGTTAATAATAATATTTTAAGGCTTTATGATATCGTATAGTTATCAAAAGATATTCAAATTGATTTTAAATTGATTTGAATTAAAATCGAAGCTTTGATCTAACGCAATACATTTTATTCAATCGTATAACGAGATCTATCTCTTCTTATGAGATAAGAAAATTATTGCTTAGAAAAATTTATTCTCGAACGTCTATCCTTTGTTTAGAAAGATCAAGGTTACATCGTTAATTTTCGTTTTATTTATGACGAAAATCTTACCGTCTTCTTTTACGTCATAAGCGTTCGCTCGTGGAACTGGAATAATTTCTATGCCGCAAGGAAGGCTAGGCATGGCTTCCGTCGATGATCTATGGCGGACTTTACCTAGGATATTCGTTGTGCTATATGATGGGTTGCATTATATAACGGGTGTCCTCTTTATGGAGATCTTTCCTTAAAGTATAGCTTCGTCTTCGATAAAAAATATTTTACGATGGAAGCTAATTTCGATTAGTTGTAATAACTTTCTCATCCCTTTTTAGGCGACTTTAACGAGCTCCTTTCATGCGAAACTTTTTCTTTGTTTTTCACGTTTTAATTTCACGTATAGTCCGTTTCCTAACCGATTTTCTAAATAGAAATAAATTGGTTTTGTTTCTTGATTATTTAAAGTTATTTAAACAATATCCATTTCTAAGCAATTTTAAAAGACTTCACCCGTTGCAGAGGTCATACAACGAAGGATCTCATTTACCCTCTCGTTATATGCGCGTGTTACATATATTATATAGGCTGACACAAACACGCCGAGAAGCGAGCACTATGGGGGTAGGGGTTATACTTTAAGATTTAACATCCTGGGCGTGTTGCATTCACCCTGAGAAGATTGACGACGTCTTCCTGTAATTCCTGTAGAATTTCAATGGAGAATCGAAGCTGGTTTAGACTTATAGAATCGCAGATGATAGCGATGGGTTCGAGAAAATTTAGAATGCGAACAAAACGTATTTATCGCCGAAAGGAAAATTGAGAATTTTAAGATTTTTATCATTAACTATATTTTACGTGATCGTATAATAAAAAGTATTAATTATGATCGTATTGCGTATCCCAATTCACGGAAGGATATTACATTAACATATTCTTTAGCTTTATAAAAGGAAAACTCATTTATGCGGGTAATTTAGATGCGAAAAATTTTAATGAAGCATCTCGTTTCTTTCCACAAAAGGGATGGATGAATCCTGTATTTCTGTTTAAGAGAATCCAGGAACGACCGACAGCTGTTCGAGCCTGTGCAATTATGCATAATATTACGAGCTCGATTCGAGGCACTTGCTGAGAGATGATTCAGTCCTTTCATCCCCAGGAACGTTAGTTTAGCACGTACTTATTATCATTATTTTGAGAACTCGTAGGATATTGTCGTCGACCAGATTCGCTTGTTTCGCATCGTCCTTCGGTTTCATCTTCGTCCTTTGTTTCTCTCTCTTTCTCTCTCTCTCTCTCTCTCTCTTTACCTATCTATCTATCTCTATCTCTTTCTTCTAACTCGAAATCGAGTAAGATCTCTCTCTAGAAGGATGGACGAGATCGTTGTTTCGCGTCGCGATGATGAACGACGGGAAGTTCGTAAGACGAACGATCTCGGCCCTTTTCATTCTCCGTGTTTCACTCCTCCCATCTCCCATCCTCCTCCATTTCACCCCTTTCCACCATTATAAAACGGTACAAACGTTTTCTCTAAGCTGAGTCCTGAACGATTAAATATGACGATGGAGAAAAGACGAGAAGAGACGGATCGTGATGTTTCGTAAACGACGTTTATTTTCATCACAAATTCTTTGAATATCGTTAAATTATGAGAAAGCGATGTAATAATTGTGTTTGTTATTCTTTCGTTTTATCGATATTTTTTATCGATAATGTTCATAAATCAATTGTTGAATAAATATGATGAATAAAGTGTGTTCAATTTATTTAATAATTTCGAATGAAAAAAATAAAACAAAGTAAGATAAAGTTTTACATAGAATAAATTCATACAGTAAAAAAATGCTACTGATGTTCTTCGTTTAAATATAAAATATGAAAAATTTAGTCATTTCTTATTGGTCAACTTAATGTTTGGCTCTCAATTGACAATTTTTTAATGATAAAAGATAAGGAATCTAGATATATGACATCATAGAATTGGAAAGAGTAGTGAAATAAAGCGCATATGATGAATTTGGAGAAGAACATTAAAAACATGGTAAACTAAAGTAAAAAGTTTAAGAAAAAATGGAAAATTATTTTAAAGAAAAGAAAATACAAAATCTCTATTAACTATATTATTGTAAGTTATTAATAAAGTGAACTATGGAAATAATAATGCCGAATAATTTGCATGATTATAGCCAGAATATATATTCCGAATGGTGTTTCAATAAATTAATTATGCGATAGAACCTTTGAAATTTCGTGTTATTTCAAATTTGCTCACGACATGTAGTCATACTTTCGTGTTAAAATTAATCTCGATAATTAGTCAATAAATGGATATTATTAAGAGATATCATCGGGATAGAGAAAATACGCTTTTGTGAACAATGATTTGTCTGCGAAATGCAAAATTTAATTAAAAACTTGACACTCGTTAGTTCATTTTGCAATTTCGTTTCACGCCTAGTCGCCAACTTTTATAATCCATCAAAAGGAGCATCTGTCTATTACCACTTTGCTCCTGTGCTCGCCCAGTGGAAAACTTTGCAACTTTTCTAAATCATAAGAGTCGCGCGATAAATCCATCTCTTCCTTGTTTTTTTTTCGTTTTTCTTTTTATTTTTAAAAATGGTTTCCCTTAAAATTGATGAAAAGAAAGAAAAAGGAGACGTTATTTGGAGTACAAAGTATCTCGCCGACTTTTCTATTACCTACGTTATAAAAATCTCACATTTTTATCTTTTCAATATCTATTTGGCCAATAAATTAACAGGATTCTTGAAAGTTTACGTATAAAAGTAGGAAACAATATAATCATTTTTTTTATGAAGAAATATCATAAGAAAAACAAGAAAGATAGGATGAATGTTAGTTATTTTTCGTTTTTTTCTCTTTTTTTTTTTTCAGAAAAATATTACGATCGAGGAACGACGTTAATCGTAAATTTTATAATCTAAATCGTTCGTGAAAGACGATAGGAAGAAGCGATGGAGGAAGGGATGTTCAATATTTCCGGGGAACTAGAGAGAGAAAGAGAGAGAGAGAGAGAGAGAGAGAGAGAGAGAGAGAGAGAGAGAGAGAGAAGATGAAAATCGTTGCCTGGCTTGATATTCACGTCAAGTGGATGAAAAAACAGAAAATTTCATTCGCGACGCTGACAACGCGCGATGTATACTGCGTCTGGGTATTGAGCTCGCTCTCGCTCTCTCTCTCTCTCTCTCTCTCTCTCTCTCTCTCTCTCTCTCTCTCTGTCTCTCTCTCTTTATTTCCTTCGTGATAAAGGAGGGACGTGAAAATCGATCGCGACGTATTTTTCCCAATTAAACCAAAAATTTGTAACGTATTAATGTTTTTAATATCTTTTTTCAACGAATTATCGCTAATATTAATTATTACGTGAGAGTGTTTTTTTGAAGGAGGGTCGTCGAAAGATATAAGCGTTGACGACGATTTCTTGAATTTCCCGCGCATATATTACAAAGGAATATTTTGCCGTTTGGGCGTACTTCTTAGCTCGTTACCGGGACTTTCTACTAAACTCAAAAGTGTCTGGGGTTGCGTCGCTAGCAGATTTTCTCTCTGGTCCCACGCCACTGTCACTTTCAGCCCCCTAACACGATGCTCTCCTGCTGGGGGTGAAAGAAAGCGAATGTTCGCTAGCGTGTGAAAGAGTAAAAGAGAGAGAGAGAGAGAGAGAGAGAGAGAGAGAGAGAGAGAGAGAGAGAGAGAGAGAAAGCTCAGAATTGAAATGAAATTCCGTCCCCAGGCCACAACGCCTGTGGTTGAATTATTATCGGCCAGTAATCTCACTAAAAAGTTCGCCTTCCTGAAATATCGTCATTCTTCTCGTTCCTCTCGACTCCTTTCTATTTCCCTTTTTCTCTTTCTTCCTCTCTTTTCCTTATTCCACTACTACCTTATTCTATTTGTATCTCTTGCATCGTCATCTCTTACTATTCCAAAATTTTAATAAACGACGTGGTATAATATTGTAAATATGTTTTGGTCAGATTCTTAGATTATGTTATACTTTTTATCCCAATCATTATTTTCCATAATCGTTATCGATACTTTTTATTCCCTGATAGATATTTCTCTTGGTATAAGTAAAAGCTTCTCTAATCGTGACGATTAAATCGAACGTTCGTAACATATTATTTTATACGTTTTTTTTTAACGCTATACTACTGCTATTACATTTTTTAATAATACTTGCACTTGTATTGCTTTCACGTTCAACGGTACATTGAAAAATTCACGTTAGTATACGCTTAACGTTGGATACGACGGACGTGTTTTTAACGTGATATAACGTCCGATCTAACGTGAAAATAATATCTAATGGAAAATTCTCCGAAAAATCGAAATCTTGCGAGACGAGAAAAGAGAGACAAAAACAAAGAGAGAGAGAGAGAGAGAGAGAGAGAGAAGGGAAAAGAGGATTTCATTTTTCGTGTTGTCTACGTGAACGAGCTTGGTTGTCTAAAGTATCCCGTTCGGTCATATGAAAAATGCATTAAAGATGGCTTCGAAATTTCGAAAGCGAGAGAGAGCCGGTCAATGAACTTTCATAATCTAAAAACTATTTCTATAAAACTAATATAATTGAATTAATAATGAAATAACGATAAATTTAAAAACGACGATGAAATATTGGGGAGAAAAAGAAAGAAAAGAAATGAGATGAAAGATTACAAAAAAGAAAAGAAAAAAATAAATGGAAAGGGAATGAAGAAAGATATACTCTTATTATAAATATTAAATCTAATATTAGAACTTATGACGAGCGTTTATTCAAATATGTAACACGTCGATTGCGCTTAATTATCAGTTGTACGTCGCGAATGCACGGTTAATTATGGATCGATATCGTATGCGTTACTTTATCGCTACCGTTTCGATATCGGTTCATTTTTTTTTTCTTTTCTTTTTCTTCGTCTTCGTCTTCGTCTTCTTCTCTTTTTCCGTTTTCTTTTTTTTCTTCATCTCCGGTTTCTCTTCTCTCCCCTTTCCACCACTCTTCGTCGTTCCCTTGGCTCTCATCGTTAATTTAACGTTTCGCGCCGGGATACGAGTTGTCTACATAATCATTAAGATAATCATCCCTGTCGGCCACCACGGTCGAACGCATCCGTTATCGACGCGATACATAAATTGGAAACGCGAGGAGACACCCTCCGGCTGGCATACCCTCTCTCCATTTCCCTCCCCCTCCTCCCACCCCCATATCCTCCTCACGACCCTTTTCCATGGACGATAACGATCGCGTTCGATCTCCATAATCGATAGTTACCATCCTCAATTCTCGTTGCGAGAAATTTCTTCGTTCTTTAAGGTTTTAATCTTTATTCTTTTATACTTTGTGATGATAGTAGTTATATATATATATATATATATATATATATATATATATATACTTATATATTAAGTATATATAGTATTATAATATAGTTATATATATATATATGTATATTAGTGATGGACCATATTTTTTTTGAAGTTTCGATATATTGTAAATTTTAATGAATATTCAAAGAAAAAAAATATATTTGTAAAAGTAGATATTCGAAGAATCGTAGTATCAAGATAAAAATAGAAAATATTTCTAGATTTTTGTAAAAACAGCAAAAAAAGAAGAAAAAAAGAAATTGTCAGGTCAGTCAGATGATCCATGATTCAGAGTCATGGTTTAAGTAATATAAAAAGTTTTGAGCATAACAGAAATAAAAATTATTTCTTCTGCTTGCATAAAACTTATATATCATACATGTATATATAGTACTGTGTAAAGGCAGTCATCCACTTGAAAGTTTTTAGCGATAATTGCTCTCAAGAGTACATGCTCTTAAATTTTATATTTCAATTGAGAGCTACTTCGAGAAATTTTATTCTTGGATAGCCACTAGTATATTCCCTGAGAATTTATTATCAGATAAAACTCTCAGAATTGTGTCCATTGGAGATTCGTCTATGCTCGTTTATGTTTGTTCTGTTGTTTGTTTATGGATAAGCGATGAGATAACGTCCTATGTTCTTTCGTTCTACGATGAAACGAGTTCGACCACGTGTAATGAGATAAAATGACTATCAAGGCGGAAAAAATTTTGTGCGTACAGTATTAAAAAAAAAAAAAAAAAAAAAAAGGAAATAAAAATAAATAAAAAGAAAGGAAAAATAAAAAGCAACGCAGAAATCGCATTTACTGAGAAAAACTATGGATTCAGCGTAGATAAAAATTAAATGCATGTTCGAACTTTATGAAGGACTTGACATTGAACTTAATATTGAAAATGGCCAACAATTTCGACAGAAGCCAATAATTTTGTATTCATGAATGCGATATAAATTGAATTTATAATAGAAACAATTTCTAATAAGGATATAATATTAAGTTTTTTTTATTTATGAACGTATGACAATTATCGAATTCATTTTGTACATAATTATTACGTAATTCAAACGTCTCTTCTTTTTTTCATTATATTCTTGATGTTATTGTTTTGCTGAGAAGGTTTTTCAAAATAAGAAACTGGTTTATATTTTTGAGAAAGTTCTTCGATAATAAAATTCCTTTCTTTATATTCGAGAGCATACAATAATGCTATCGCTCTCAGATAATTGAATCATGCTTTCAGATACATACATAGTTAACTCTTAAACACAGTTATTTACTAAAAAAAAATACTCACGAGAACAACTCGCAATAGTTTCACTCTCAAGTAGATTTTTAAAGGATTATATACTTTCTCGGTGCCGAAAAATTGACGTATTTTGGAACTGTTTTTTTTTTCAAAAAGGGAGTAAAATAAATTGAGGAAATAATTCCACATTGTTGCTTAATGTTTTATTTGTATATGTCCAATTTGGTGATATGTCCAATTTCTCTATAATTTCTAGCCACGTCAAACTTCTCATGAAAATCCAGGCACCATAAGCAGCATCCTAATTTCCTAGAAACATAAAAAAATTATTAAAATTCCTGTACTTATAGATATAATATTACTTAACAATTTTACAAAATAATGTTATACCTAAGGATACCTAATTTGTGAAAAATAAAAAAATTAGATCATTTTTATGTCAATTATTCATTTAAAATTTAAACTTTTTGAACTTATTGGAAAATATTAAAAATTAAAATTAAAAGAAAAATATGAACCGATAGTCCTTGATAATAATTTTGTGTTTCTACAAGATGTTATGTGGATTTTCGTGCAATGGTTGACGAGACTATAAATTACACATCCTATATGTAAAGAAATTGGACGGAAAAATTTTTTTTTTTTTTTTTTTCCATATAAGTAAAACATCAAAGAACAACATGAAATTATTAGTTCTTCAAGTTATTTTATTTCCAACCTAAAACAAAAATTTCCAAAATACGTCAATTTTTCAATACCTAAAACGTATGTAATCTTTTAATATCGATAACGAATGTAACTTATGAGAAAATTTCTTGTAAACTCATTGTATAAAATTCAAATAATATTTGTTGATTAAGCAATTGCTATTTATTTCTGTTTATACATTCTATTTCAAATGAATTTATTATAAGATAATAAATGTGATGTTGATTTGTATAAAAAAGTTTAAGTAGTTAGTAGATAGCTTATATGAAATATAAATACTTGTAAGGTTTGAAAGTTATATATTATAAAATGATGATTAGAAAATTAATAAGGTTATAAAGACTCTTCTTTCTCTCTAATCAACGGATAGAATTAGTTTCGATTATGATGTTTTTCCAATAAGGAAATCTTTTTTATAATTATTATTTATATTATTTTAAACATGTTATCTACTTTTGCAGATGTCAAATATTGTAGAATGGTGAGCTAGAAGGATTTTGTCGGAATTGTCTATCTTGATCGCGATCGAATCTTATTCACGAATCCTTTCTTTCTGTCTACGATCTTTTATATTTTCACGAAGTATTGTCGATCTCTTCAGAAACGAAATGGTCTTTGAAGAAAGACTACTGGGAATCGAATGAGATCGAACAAGGTCTCGAGAGAGGGGGAGAGAGAGAGAGAGAGAGAGAGAGAGAGAGAGAGAGAGAGAGAGACAGAAAGATGATCGAGTTATCGGGAAATATATATATATATATATACATATATGTAGGCAAAGAGAAGGAGGGAGGACGGGTGAAGCTATGGTGAATCCCAAGGGTTGCTTTCGCCCGCTGTTGCCACCGGATATCCCCCCTGATTTCTGACGACTAACACGAGTCTGATGTTTGCCGAGGGGTGGATGCGACTGTACACGAATCCGCGATACGCAGACCCTTATCCAGACACCCCGTATCGTTAACCATAGACAAAGGGTCTGTCGCCGAAATACGTGCCCCGAAGCACCGCTAATTCTGCCGATAATAGATTTCGAAATACTACCGATGATGATCTTCCCTATACTTCGTTTTTCTTTTTTTTTGCTTGTTTTTTGTTACTATTGTCCCTTCTAGATCTTCTCAAATTGTTTCTCGAAAGACTATAACTCTTCTTTTAACATCAGGTTGAGACGTTATATATCTACCTGAACCTAGAAGTATATATAATATTAAAAAAAATTTTTTTTTTAATTTATAATACTCTATAGAATAGGAAAAATTTTTTCAATAAGAATATGTTCATCTTGAATATGCTAATATAGCGGGGGCGAGAACTCTCATCTCAATATTTTCTAAAATATGAGGGCCGCTCATATTTCATTAAATGGAACTTGATATTTTTATCTACACAAAAATTATAAAGAAGATCATTCCAAACGTTCTGAATTTTTCTTATTGCGATTACTGCGAGAAAAATCTTGCCTTCTAAAGTTTATCGATTAAGTTACGATACATTTTAAATACAAAATTCATATTATTATTAGGATATAAAATCGTTAGCAATTGAATATCTTTAACAAGAAATACCATGAATAGGTTAATAATATCTATGAATTTTCAAGGTAATATTTCTTTTTTCGTAATGATCACAATAAAAGAAATTTCGTAGCTTTTTGAATTTGTTTTGTTCTTCTTTACAGCTGTTGTAAAGATAAAAATTCAAGTTTGATAAAAAAATATTAATGAAACCAATATTTAGAAAATATGACTTTCAGATATAATTTTAATAATTACCAATCCCCACTATATCAGTTCTTTCGAAATAAACATATATATATATATATATATATATTTTTTTTTTGTTTGTTTTATAGAGATATTTCTATTTCGTAGAAATAATCGAATTTTAGATGAATCATGATATATTATCGTGTGCTTTTAATAATTCAGTTACCAATGATCAAGAGAAAGGAAGTATAGTATATAATTATTTACGATGATAAGGAGACTTGTAACCAGAGTAAGAATTAAGATGTTTGTATGACAAATTTTCGGAAGACAGGATGACTTCAAAAGCTGTCAGAGGCAGAGAATTCGTGGTTCCTTTAGAAATTGTAAGAGGATGATAGGGGAAGGGTCGAAAGTTTTGCGAGTCGAAGGTGTAGTTACGCGAAACGACCACCAATACCTATCTACGGATAACTATACGTATACAAACATATTATATATGTATGTATGTATGTATAAGCAAGCGTACATAAATATGTACATACGTACATGGATCAGGATTAAAAGCACACTACTCTTGTTTATCTTGGCGAGTATGTACATAACGTACTCAAGTTCTTACAGTGTCGAGTAAAGTAGATATTAGTCGAATCTCTTTTTCTCTCTTTCTCTCTTTCTCAATAGATCAGGTTCTACGTTTTCTAACGTATAGTCTTCTCTCTTGGAGAACTACATATACGCACACGCACATTACCTTTTCTCTCACGACAAAATTGTGTTCCTTCCATTATGCTCTCTTGCTGGTTACTGCACTTTCCTATTGCATCAGCGCTATTTACGTCTAACGTGTCTTTTGTTTAGCGGCATTTATCGCGCACACAACTCAGTCAGTTTATTGCTCGTCTATCGTCGAGAAACAATATAACATTGGGTTCCGAGTATTGAAAATATTGTTAAAGATCAAAACTTGATGACACCAATGAAGATATCTCTTCCTTCTTCTTTTTTTTTTTTTTCCTTTTTTTTTCATTTCTTATTATACAATATTTTATGCTCATTCTCTCTCCTTCTTCTACTTATATCATAAATAGGTATTATTAAATGATCTTTCAATGTATCATCTAAATAACTTGGAATTAATGTGAAAGAGAGAAGCGCTATAAATCAAATATCATAAAAAACATGATTATCGATGTAATAAAAGTGGAATAATAACTATAGCCAATGAATCTTGAAAGACGTAATTATTGTAGAAATAGATCTCTAAATGAACGTAAGTCAGAAGTTTCATGATAAAATGATATTGATTCTCGGAGCTCGGTTTCATTGCTTTCAAAATAAAAACGAAAAGATAGAGAAAAAAGAGAAAATAATAATCGCTTCTTTTTTTCTTTGCTCAATTGTTGACATGATCATCGAGGACGATACTTAATCCTTCGATCCTATTTCCTTTCTTTCGTTTTCCTCTATTCCCCTTTACCGACCTACTTCCTTATCTACAAAACGCAAGAAACTCCAGTAATATTGTTCTCCCCCTTTTTTTCAGTCCCGCAGTCTCTCTCCCTCGTTTTACTCCAACGGAGATTCTCGAATCCAAGAGTGCCGGGGCGATTTTTACAGCACGAGGAGACACGCACACGTTGCGTGGAATAAAACGCTCGCATGCGCAAAAATTTCTGCGTTGGAATTCTCGTTCGGTCGTGTTCTTGCTGTACCCAGCCTTTTTCGTTCCTTTCTTCTCCTTTAACGGCACGGAAAAAAGGGAGGAGGAAATGTATGTATGTATGTATATATTCATGTACGTATGTATACATGTATGCATGTATGTATGTGTGCATGTATACGTACATTTTACGTGAAGGAAAAGGTAAAAGTACGAGGACGAGGCAAGGGTCGCGATTGCGGAGCGTAAAAGATGAGTTATCGCGCGTTATCATTCTGCTTGGATTCTCGTGCTGTGAAGAGAATGAGGAGAGAAAGATGTGGTGGGGAAAGAGGAGAAACTCAGAGGGAGGATAGCTACACCCCTTTTTGCGTGCAGCATCGATTATAAAACGTTGCATCTTTTTCTTAGAAGATAATAATAATAATATTAATAATATCAGCGAAGGGCCTATACGTTGCTATCCGCTTTTTTCTTTTTTCTTTCTTTTTTCCCCTTTTTTTCTTTGTCACACGAAGTTATCCTATAGAGTTTTATCGATTTTTATTAATACTTCATGGTTGTTCATTCATGCATTAATTAACATATTGTATGCTGCCAATGGTTTTCCATAACGATCTCTTATCCTCTTTTGGGCCAAAATGGTTATCAGGAACGAAGCGACTAAATTTTCTCAAGAATAATCAGATATTATAAATTGTGAATACTATCGAAGATGAAAATGTTAAATAACGTAAATGACTAGATAAGTAGTAAAGTTAAAAAGATACTATTCAACAATTGTAGGCTATTTAATGACTAAAATTTATAATAAAATATAAATACGTGATATAAGTAATGCAACTCTGACATAAACAATATTTAATTATTTATATCGATTCATATGATTTTACAAAATATTTACCATTAATTGATAATTATTATTAATTAATTAATAAAAATAAATAGAAGTGTTCATCAATTAGAATTATTATCAATAATTTCGTGATGATTTTTTAAAGAAAAATATTTGCTCGCAATAATAATTTTATTCTACTAACAATTTGTTTTTGTACATACCTACAATGAATTTCAAAACGTAATGCAATGTTAATGCGTTTTTCATTAAGCTTTATCCAATCGTAGTCAAACGAAATGAACAAAGATGTCAATTTCATTCCCAGATGATTAATTAAGCTCTCGTTCCTCTCTATAGAGAAGTACTTGTAAATATTGAAAGAGTAGATATGTACGTCATCCTCTTTAGCTCGTTCTCCTTCGTTTTGTTTTGCAAAACGAGTGTCGAGTCGAAAACGACGCGGTCTCTCGTCTCTCAGCGACTCAATCGATACTGGTCCACCCTTGAATTATGCACGTCGGTCTGGCCGCTAGGAAACGAGCTTTATTTCCCTTAAGCATCGTTCACACGTAAACCGACAACTAGCTTTTTTCTTCTTATTAGTATGCATTAAAAAGATATGTGTATATTTCTATATTTATGTATAGAGAATATATATCATTTATATATGCATATACATAATAAATGAACGAGAAAATTAATTGATTCTTTAAAAATCAAACATCTCATTAAATAATAATGTCGTAAACAAATAATTAAAAAAAATATACATGTCGATATATACATATATATTGTGTAAGTATAAAAGAAAAACAAAGACAAGTGCTGTACAGTTTTGTATTGATTCATTTACCAGTGCTCGTCTTACTATAGAACTCGTAAAGAAAGATATCGTTTAGACATCTGTTTCTCGAGAGAACCACAAAGTGGCTTGCTTCGAGATTGACTTTCATTAACGTTCAACGAGCTGGATAATTAAACGAAAAAAGAAAAAATAATAACGTATTTTAGCATTACTGAAATTTTTTGAATATTTCCAATTTATAAAATAAATTTTCTCTACTAAGGAAAAATTTGTTACAGCTTTGTAAAGTATCTACGCGATTTTCAATAATTTCTTTTCTTTTCTCTTTTATATATCTTTCTATATTTATATATACAAATATATATATATTTATTTATTTATATATATATATATATATATATATATATATATATATATATATATATATATATATGCATATTTTTCTCACTCTTTCTGTTACTTTAGTACTGGGGAACTTGAGAACCGTATCTCAATATACTCAATATATAGCAGCTTCACTAGCAGGCGAGAAATTAAATTCACCGAAAGTAAATCGAATTTACTCTCACCCGTGGCACCAAAAGGACTAACGAACCAAAAAATCTCGTTGCTACGCCTCGGCCAAGACGCGAAGAATTTATCGAGTAAGTAAAGTGATTTCGGAAGATGACTATGCTCTAGAAAAGTGAAGGGCTCGCTTTAAAACTTTCATTTTAATATCTAATTTAATCGTATTCGTAATAGTGAACAATTGATTTCATTATAACGTTAGATTTTAATCATTTTTATTTAGAACGTATAAAAAAAAAAAAGGAATATATTTTCTATATGATCGATCGAACCTTTTTATTCTTTTTCGGTTAAATAGATCGAAAACGAGCTGGAGAAGAAGTAGACGACGAATCAAAACAAATTGGATACTTTATTTTCGCCTTTCAATCGTGGAATTTCTACCCTTATTTCTCTTGTCGACGAGAAAAAGGGACTAGCAGCGTCGTTTTAAAAGGGAGTGATTTGTTTTCCTCTGGTCCTATTTTCTTCTTTCTCAGTTACACCGATAAAATAAATTTCGGCAAGGATATCAGGTGTTCCGGACATAGCAGAGGCGATTTAAACGCAAATTACCGATTTAGGAATTAGAATTGGTTGCGTGCGTGCGTACATGCGTGCATGTGTGTCTTTAATCGAACTAAATCCATTTAACGTTCGGTTCAATAACGTTTCAATGATCGAACCGAAAGTGCTAGTCTAATCGATGTAAAGAGATACATTTGACAGGAGTCAGTAATAAATCACTCCATTTCGATTCTCGAATGTTACGTGCACGTTTATTTTTTGTTTTATAATCGACTTTATGAATGAAAGAGAAAGAGAAAAGAAATAGGATAAGTACTATCATATAACGGCAATATATGACTACTGTGGAATAAATTCAATACATGACAATGCATTTTTTAATATTGTAGTCGATAGATTTTATTAATAAGACAAAATTAATTACTTCTATATACAGAACTGTATCTATCTGTTTATAACACTAACTGTGGACTGTAATTAGGGACAACATGACATCACATAAATTGACAAAAATTAGGTCAAAAGATACACTAGATACGAGAAATGATCTCTTAACGATGTTGTCAACGGGAAGACGCATAAATTTTACTAGGTTCTCGTGTTAAATAAACGGCGCCAATTTCGAATCGACCGCAATTATATTGTATTATAGTTTTACGTACCGAGGCGTACAGTAATGAGTTTTATCGACGAATCGATGATAATTACCCTATCGTCCACCCTCCTCTACGTCAGAGAGATTTCCCTCGCAAAGTGCATGCATCCATATGCGAAGAGAGAGAGAGAGAGAGAGAGAGAGAGAGAGAGAGAGAGAGAGAGAGAGAGAGAGAGAGAGAGAGAGAGAGAGAGAGAGAGAAAGAGAGAAAGAGCTGTCGTCACCATCTGTGTTGCAGCGGTCACAGGCTTTCCAGACTAATCGTCTGAATCTCGTTCGGCCAGTGAATTTCACAATTCCCGTACTACCGACTGTGTACTAATTGCACGACGTCATTTCATTCTCTTACCTCTTGGAGATGGTAAAGAATGTTGGGGGAGAGCTTGGAAGCAGGGTAACCGTGCATGAAGCGAATGAACTCGATGGGATTGTCACGAAAATGCCAACAAAAGGGCTCGTCTTCCGGACGTTAAATCCATTGTCGTATAATCGTAGCAGAATTTTCTAATTTTCTGTGTTTGCGTGTGAATACAGAAAGAGAAATACAGAGAGAGAGAGAAAGAGAGAGAGAGAGAGAGAGGGAGGGAGAGAAAGAGGGAGAGAGAAATAAATGAAGGATATTAAAAGCTCGAAAATTTGAAAATGGGAATTATTTCGATTGTTTATCTTTTTCTATTTTCTCTCTCTCTCTCTCTCTCTCTCTCTCTCTCTCTCTCTCTATCTCTATTTCTCTCTTTTTTCATGCATATGCTTCGAGCATACTTCGGATTTCTGCATACTATATGCTCATGAATACTAAATCATAAATACATACATACATACATACATACATATATACATTCATACATATATTCATAAATACATACATAGTTCGTTGAGGAACGGATTAATTAAAAGTTGCATTTCGATGCGAATCTAGAGAATCGATGTGTACTCGTGTTATCGAGATTGATAAAATATGCGAAAATGCATACGAACGGTGCATAGATTTGAATCGAAATGAGAATTTTTATGCTTCCTATTCTCTTCATTCGCTTACAATGTAAAAATATTACAATGTATCATTTGTAGATTATATTTTTATTATTTCTTTCACGATCCTTTTGTCATAAGCCTATAAAATTAATAATGAAACAATTGCCTCGTAGCTTTTAGAATGAATCAGAATCAAAATTGCATCTCTTCTTCGATTCACCAAGAATAATTTGTACTTTCCTCGAAAGCTGTTTTCGAATAGTAGCCAGTGATAAAGCCGGGATATGGTGGGTGCGTCGCTGAACCGACGTCTGTCTCTCTCTCTTTCTCTCTCTCTTTTTCTCATCTCCCGACGTCATTTTGGCCGGTTTCCAAAGCTAGCGTTTCTCTCCTCTCACTCTCTCCTCGCGCTTCCACCGGCTACGATTTGCAAATTATGGTCTATTTCTGTTTTTGTCTAATGTTAGATCCGCGATAGTACCTCTCGACTCACTCAAGAGTGCACTGTACTTACTTGCGTTGTTCACTCACGAGTGGTTGATGTTCTTCTTGAGATTCCCCATCCTTCTCTTTCTTTTTCTTTATTTCTTAGACTTTCGGTTTTCAAGCAGTGACTGTGTATCCTTTCAACGAAGCAAGTTGCTCCATTCGAGTTCTCGAGGAATTCTAAAGCTCATTTGTTCCTCGCTTACTTAAATCCCATTAGTCGACTAATTAACTTTAACTCCAGCCTAATACCCACCTTCCTTTCTATTTCTCGTCCTTTCTTTCTTCTCGCCTCTACTCTAGTAACAATCCTGCATCTTCCTTGTTTGTTTCGTTCGAACGACTATCTAACACGGGTTCGTTCGCATTTCGTTTCTTACGAATTCCTATTATGTTCGTTGTAAATATCATTGTGTTATTTGACCGAAATTTAATCATGTCAGGATGCTGGTTCTATGCGATGTGATCATCAATCCATTGGATAAAAAGCACAAGAGGTAAGCAAGTCATTTCTTTCCTATCTGTCTGTTTATTATCTCAATTTTGTCAACTTCGATTATTACCAACTTGAAGAATTTACGTTCATTCGATCGTGAACAAAACAAAAAAATAATGAAGAAAGAAAGAAAAGAAGAAAAAAAGGCTTCCTCGTATTTCTGTTGACAAAAGATAAATATAATAAAATAAATAAGTGCAGCGGTTTCTTAATGCAATCAAAATCTAGACGAACCATAATCTGTGAGCTCTCAACCACTATCACTCCCCTGCTTCCCCCTTCATCGACCCCTTTGTAAAATAAGTACCACCTATTAAAATCACTCGTGAGATTTCGTTACAGCGTATTGAGGTACGTGCGCGTTCGTTACGTACTCGTTTAACGGCGCATAAAATGTTCGTAAAGCGAATGATTTATGGTAGTTCGGAGCAATGTTTCGAATGCAATACCTTAACTCTCGATGATGAAAAAAAACAATCGTTGATCTTTGTGAAAGAAACGAAATCGTATGATAATGGGTAAGAGAAGGGGATTCAGTTGGGCGAAAGGGGAAGAGAAGAAGAAAAAAAAAAACAAAGGAAGAACAAAATGTGTAAAAGAAAATAAAAAACGAAGAAAAGGATTTTTTTTATTTATTTTTTTTTTATTTGTTTTTTTTTTTTTTTTTACCAACGTCAAACTACGAGCTTTATTTACGAGTTCGATGTCGCATATTCGGAATAAGTACTCAGGTACTTGAAGCGTATTCTCATTTAAAAATATCGTACGAACGCTCGATATATCCTGTTTGATTATTTTTCTTTCGCCTTAAAAGCGTATAAATACAATGCCCGTATCTTTTCGATGGATTACTTTTCCTCTTATCCAAAATCGTATTTACGATTGCATTGTTCTTTCCTTTAGAATTTTGATTTAAATGAAATTGGCTCTGAATTATAGTAATAAAACTTTTCCATTGAAAACATTGTTTCATCCAAGAAAATTTATCAGTCTTTTAAATATTACGAATTTAATCGTCACACTTTCTATTTTGGTCTCTTAATAATTTTAATATTTTTTTATGAGTATAGCACAGTATCTTTATGATTTGTTTGACTTTTCAGATTAGCTTTTTAATTAGTTTATTATCCGTTAATTAGTAGGTACATTGTCATGATATACTAATTTAATGTTATGATACAATATTTACCTGAAAATTTTTACGTCAGCTATAATACATTATAGAAACAAGAAGAAACAATTTTTCAGTAGATTTAATATTAATATTTATTCGATTTTCTAATCGATATAACTGCAAGCGATATGTATGTGTGTGTGTGTGTATGAGTATATATCTAATAAATTTATGTTCAAGGAGCCGTCAGTACTTTATAGTCAAGATATTTAAATATATATACGAAATACATCGAATCAAGTCGATGGTTAGACAAGAATGAAGATCGCACCGTCTACGACATTGTTTACACGTCTACGTTACTTAGAGAGACAGAGAGAAACAGAGAGAGAGAGAGAGAGAGAGAGAGAGAGAGAAAGAGAGAGAGAGAGAGAGAGAGAGAGTGTGATATGAGCACATGCGTTTTGCTCATAGAAAGTGCATGTCCGCGCGTGTCAGCACGAATACATTTCTACTTCGTCTGGTTTCATTCGTCTTTTCCTTGTCTAATTCACTTGCGTATGTATACTTTCTCTTTCTAGTCAATTCGTTTTTTGCAACCTTTCAAGAACTTGAATATATCGTTATTGCATTTCCGTTGCAGGAGAGAAATCGATAAATCGTGAGCGTTCGCTTGAAGAGAGAAGAAAAAAAAAAGTAGAAGGGTGATGGATTTCGAACGGATAATTTCATTTTTGAACGGTGGAAAAAGCATCGTTTCGATTCTTTAAAAAATGAAATATGAGATCGAGAGATACAAATGTGCGTTTTAATATTCGAGACTAGATGAGTATTTTAATGGTCATTCATTTTTTGCCCCTATACACGAGAAATAAACGAGCTAACTAAGAGAACGAGTTTAACCTGATTTTCTCGGAATCATTGTTTTCATGATATCCACCAGAAGAAAATGAAAAGAAAAAGCTGCTGCTAAATTTGTAGGTAGATTTATTGATATTACGACATATTTTTTCCACGATAATATAATGTAGAATAATATACGTACATATATATATATATATATATATATATATATATATATATATATATATATATTATTATGATTATCGATGATAAAAAAAAATGAACAAGAGTAACTCAATTGAAAACCAACGAGAACCAGTTTCAATTTCAACTGAAGCCATTAAATGAAACTAAACACGGGAAATTTGATGACGATAAGAGACATGAAAAAAAAAATCGTTTGAACATTTCTCATACAATATACTGTTACATCAAATTTTTCGACGGTCGGTGAATTTTTTTTTCTCTTTCTCTCTCTCTCTCTCTCTATTTCTATCTATCTATCTATCTATCTATCTATCTATCTATATCTCCTTTTTTTCTCTCTCTTTCTTTTTCATTTTATTGTAAATGCATTCATTCTCGCGCATTTCGCGAGATGGTAGCGAGAGAAAAAGGAGAATATGAGGGTCCTCTTAGCAAATGCCACGATTTCCATCGGTCTTTGTCTCTCACCAATTTACACCATTTACAAAAGCACTCGGCTCGAGAGCGCTGCGTGGCCTTCTGCGAGAAAATCGATTTGCGCGTTTTACAATGGGAGAGTAGAAAGACAGAAAGAGAGAGAGAGAGAGAGAGAGAGAGAGAGAGAGAGAGAGAATCTCGAAAGGAAGAGAACGTGTGCCGGCGACCCCTTTTTTCTTTCTTTTTTTTTTAATTTTAACAGCCACCTCCTACTGAGGCTTACTCTGACTATGAAGTGTGCGTCTTTGTCAGCGGTCACAATACATTTGAGAGAGGGTACAGGGGGATGTCGCGTGTTATATCCCTCCTCTCTTGGATGTTGGCTCCACGATTCTCTCGCACTTCTCATCGAAACCATTTTCGTTTGGTCGCGGCAGGATTTTAATCAGACTCCGCGATATATGTTTGGAAGAATAGTTTAGGTCGCTTGTTTCGCAAAAAGTATCGCAAAAGAATCTCTCTTTCTCTCTCTCTCTCTTTCTTCCTTTCTCTCTTTTCCTTCTTTTCTTTTCCTCTCGAAAGGGAGGATAAAGACTCGAGGGTTGTTTTTCCTCATATCGCGAACACAATGACCACGAAGAAGCGTCATTGTCGCATGGCGTTATGAGGTGAAAAATGAAGAATATCTCTTTGGAATGTTTTCTTCTCATCGTTTTCAAGGCACGACATTGTTGTATCCGCATTCCCTTCGTATTTTCCTCCTTAATCCCTTTCATGTAGCGATCTTTGAACTACCGGTATGAGTATTTTCGTTCCTCATAAATTTACTTCCTGACATTTTTTCTTCTATATTAAACTAACCACAAAAGTATGGTGACCTCTTTTGCTTACCGAAATATTTCAAAACGTTTTCAAACAGATTAAGAGAGATGAAAAGAGAAGAATAAAAAGATAGAGGAAGAAAAAAAAAATAGACAGACAAAAAATTTAATCTAGACCAAGTTAAAATTATACAACGGAAAGTACAATAGAAAATACAACAAAAAAATAAATAATCTTGAAATTAAATTCTAGAAAGTAAGTTTTTCTTTCATAAAAATCATTATTAGCAATAAAATATATAGTACATAGTATGTTAAACAATTAATATTTAAAAACAAATATAAATGATCGAATATTAGGAATATAAGTTGGTAGAACATTTCACTAGAATAAGAATATATATATATATATATATATATATATATATATATATATATAGAGAGAGAGAGAGAGAGAGAATGAGAAAGAGAGAGGAAGTATTTACGAAATTACAAGGTGGCTTATCAAAGTGCCGCCGATGACATAAGAAAACACAAAGATGCAAGGAAGTTTGAATTTTTTTTTAGAGACTTCAGTCTCGATTTATGGAGATTGTATATCATTTCTTACTGTCGGGTAATCCATTGCACCTTCTCTCTCTTCTCTTTTTTTTTTCTCTTTCTTTCTATCTCTATCTTTTCTCGTCCGTTCTCTTTCACACGACTTTCCCAGGAGGATGAACGATGCCGAGGAAATTGCAAACGCAGTTTCTCCGACGCACCATCCCAGGAAATAACGATGCGTCTATGTCGCGGACGTCTTGCTGTTTCCTTCTTGAAAGGAGCCTCGTCGGATGAAAATTTCGTACGGAAATTTTGAATACGTTGTCGTGAACATGTGCCGCTCAGTCTCTTCCGAGAAGACTCTCTCTTTTGGGAACGCTTCGCGAAATTGCTAAAATGGCCGAAGATATACAACATAAATTCGTGTGTATGTGTTCATAAAATGCTTGAAGATTTTGTAAAAATAATTTTATTTACTTGTTTATCATTTACTTAAACTGTAAAAATAATTTTATTTACTTGTTTATCGTTTATTTAAATGTTTGACTATTATCCGGACTAAAATATTAATCCGAGATTTTGCAATAATATTCCATCTAAACGTAAACTTTAATCATCAATATTTCACAATATTTCATTATCACTCGATAATAAAACCTTTTTTAATATATGTGATAAAGATTATCAAAATAATATTTTTCATACGTGTTGTACCGTTCGTTGCACTAATCTTTACATCAATCGGGTTTATCTCTTTTTTATTTCATATATATATATATATATATATATATATATATATATATATATATATATATATAAAATTCATGAAGTATCGAGCCTGTGTTCTTAGTCTCTTAGTCGAGTCTGTTGTGTCGACAGAGATTATATACATTGCAGACTTACGAGCGATGAGCCGGCGAAATTCATATGTATAAAAAGGACTTGCAAGTTCATCTTCAATGAAAGATGAACTCGGTTGCTCGTCTGTTAGGCAAGTACGCGGTCTTGACGATTTACAAAGCGTCTATCGATGATCCACCGGACGGTAATTTAATTTTCCGCGAACCGGTAACCAGGAAGAAGTGCCGCTTTGATTTCGATCTTCTAGTTCTACTACGACTCAAAGAGCTCACTCATATTATCTCATTAAGGACTAATGAGCCCGAAGTGATTTTCTTACCACGTCGGAGCAACAAACTCTCCTCCCCTTTCTGCTCTTTTACAACTCGATTCGAGACGAGAGAAACTATTGCTTGACGTTTTAACGTTGAATGACGATATCCTAGATAATTAATAATATTGCTCATATACTTGCCATCTCGATTTCTTCTCTTGTAATTTAATGATCATTATTAATCGATAAGTGCGTCGTTAAAGAACGAAAGATAATAAAATGTTAGAAAAAGTCGCAATTATAAGGTGCAATAAATTATGAGAAAAGATGCGTTGTGTAATTAGCATTGCTTTCGATCGTACACACATTTTCTCCGTTAGAAACGTAATGAGGGATAATAATTGAAAAAAAAAAAAAAAGATAAAAATCAAGTGGACGTTTATTAAATATCACCCTACGTTCTGATTTATCGCAAAATCGATCTCTTCCGATCAGGATAAGAATTTTTTTTTCTTTCCTTTTATTATAGTGACTTGTACCATTGAAATATAATTAATCGATCAAGATATCGAGCGATCTTCTTATGCCGGTAGATTGCGAAAAGTGATAGACGAGAATTAAAATTCGCGCGCGCACTCGTATGTACACTTACGTACACTTTTCAAACAAACGCACATACACACAAACACATACTTACATTTAAAATGTCGAAGAGGTAGTATCTAGCTTCATCTACGGGTTTATGAAATATTCATGCATCGTTTGAAGCGTGCAAGAGCGAGAAATATCTCATAGAAGTCACACCTTCGTAAGGGGTTGCTCGTATTTTCTTGTATTAACTTGTATTTTCTCAAACATTTATATTCGGCGCGCGAATATAGGTAAGATATCCGCGTAATAGAGAGAATCGTTGCCATTGCCGAAGTAACTCGTAATCCGGTATTTCTAATTCACCGTAGAATAATTAACCACGTTTGAACGAGCACGTATACGTTTAATAAAAATTATCTATTCGCTCTCTCTCTCTCTCTCTCTCTCTCTCTCTCTTTCTTTCTTTTTCTTAGTAGTCGTACGTGCCTTCCTACATATGTATTTATATACGTCGTCTCTATTTTTAAAATATATTGACATGTTAAGTTATTCTCGTGTAAAGGATCTCTTAGTTTTTTATTTTCGTATCACTATCTCGATCTTGAGATACGACTAAGAATTTAAGATTTTTTCAAAAACTTTTCACAGGTACATACTTAGTAGTCATAGCAATTATTATTATGTGCGAGAAATATGAGATAACTATGATCACATAGATACATGCGTGCGTTGAAAAAAAAATAGGAAAAAGATAAATATAACTATGGAGTCGGAATGAATCAAAAGTAAGATTCCTTAAGAAAGCAGAGAAGGTTTTCAAGCCGTAGGATCGTTCAAACCATAATGGGAACGACACATGCGAGGAAAGAATATAGAACGAGTTCTCTCTTTGATATAGTATATACGCCGCGATTACTATATTTGCTAGGCGACGAGTGAACGATTTTATTAAAAAAAGAAAAAAAAAAGAAAAAAAAAATGAAAAAAGAAAAATACAAAAAGAACGAGAAAAACAAAAACAATATAAATTTGATACATTATTTATTAATTTAAAACATACATATATATATATATATATATATTTATATAAATATATATATATAAATAATATTTATATAAATTTTAATATTTATATTTATTTATATAAATATATATATAAATATATATATATATATATATATGATTTATTTGAAATATCAATAAATTCATTTTCCATTTGGAATAAATGATTTTAATAATTATTATCTGTAAGGGCCAGAAACTGTTGTCGTAAGTCTAACGAAACGTGTTCCGCGAAAATCTACGAGTTCTATCATTAACGCAAGAACCTGTCCTTCGCTTGTTGCTAGTAAGAAAAAAATGAGAGAAAGAGATATATATATATATATATAAGTAGAATTCTTTTAACGGTCTCACTCGGTATAGTATTCTTATGGGCGTGGATCGTCTAATTACTTTCTTGAGAAGATTAGCGAACAAAGAGGATATATACAGTGGGTTGCGTCTATTTGTGGAAGCCGACCAACTGGCCGAGAGGTTAGACTCGACCTTCACTCTCCTGGCTATAGAACTCGAAGAACGGCTCCCGGTTTCTTGTGGTGCTTGCACCTTCCTTATCTACTGGTCTTCTTCTTCTTCTACTTCTTCTTTTTCTTTTTTTTTCTTTCTCTTCTTTTTCTTTTTCTTCTTTTTATTTTACTTCGTTCATTTTTCTAACAAGTTTCAGACATTTTCTATTACCCGAACGAATACATCGTTGATCGTTTGCTCTTTGGTTTTTCAAGGTTATATGTCTCATAATCGTTCGTAGACAATTATTCTTCAAAGCCATTTAAATGCTTGAGGTAGCATTGTATGAAAAGAAACCAAGAAGAAATGATTCGATCATATCCGCTCGAGAGTGTGTCAGACTATCTTTATGGATTTTTGTTCTCTTTCGCGATCCAACATTGTTTGTTATTACATTATTCGAGCGTTTTATAAATGTTTATAAGAAAACATTGACACTCCTAACGTACCATTTCTATTTCTTTAGATCGCTTCGTTGATTCTTAGTAAAATGACTCACATGATTGATTCGTTTCTTTCGTAGCTGGTGTCATCTAATAAAACCGTGGAATGCGAGTCCTTATCTAAAGTGAGTCTGCTGCATATCAACGAGTATATTCTGAGTAGATGATTTTATATCATCGTATAAACAATCCAAACGAAGGACAACATTTGGAGAAATAGAGGGGGAGAAAGAGAAAGAGAGAGAGAGAGAGAGAGAGAGAGAGAGAACATATTTCATACCAAATTAAAAAATATAATAAATAAACAAAGAATGTATCTAGAATGTATCTTTAGAAAAGATCTAATATCTATCTGGAAATTCAAAAAATTATAAAACTTAGTTGATATTCTAAGTGATATTCGTCCTATCTTACCCGTTTTCCATCTAACGTGAGTGGTGGAAAACATTTTGAAAGTTTTAACGTTTTTTGTTTTATAATTTCCGGAAACTTTCGAATCTTTTTTAAAATTTTCAATTATTAATGAAAACTTAGAAATTTGAGTTGGCTTATTTATATCCTATATCATCTTCGATTTCAATTCGAAGGAGTCTCGAAATAAGTAGTACGTCTCTTTCGTTTTTCAATTTCCTAAGAATCGTTTCAATGATAAAGAACTCTCGAGTTCGATCGAGCATGTTCATCTATCGAATCGGATATCATTTCTGCATCCACTCGGGAGCATCTTCACTTTCTCGAAACGATAAGCGAGACTACACAGTTTGGCTTCTCGCCGTAATAATCTCGGCATCAAGGAAGGAAATCCAATTAGGAGAAAAGGCTGTTCAAGCTCTGAAAAACGGATGCCTCAATTTTTCATCCCCGCAAAACCTTTGAAAATGCGAAAAAAGTAAAAAGAAAAGAAAGAAAGAAAGAAAAAAAGAAAAGTGGCGGTTCCGATCGATCAACGGAAGAGCAGAGAACGTCGCATAATTTTCCGGCTAAAACTCTCGACCCTTTTTATTCGTACAGAAGAAACTTCCTTTTAAATAAAAGAACAGACTTTCATCTCTGAAATTTTTCTTTTCTCTCTCTCTCTCTCTCTCTCTCTCTCTCTCTCTCTCTCTCTGTATGTGTCTCTCCCTTTTTTTCTCTGTTCTGTCTATCTGCTGTTTCACTTTGTCTCTCTCTCTCCCTCTTTCTCTCTGTCCTTGTTGTCTGTCTATCTCTCTCTCTCTTTGTGCGTGTGTGTCTCTCTTTATATTTCTCTCTCTTTGTGTCTCTCTCTCTCTCTCTCTCTCTCTCTCTCTTTCTCTCCTTGTATCTTAATCACACACACACACACACACACACACACACACATTCTGTCTCTCTCTCTCTCTCTCTCTCTCTCTCTCTCTCTCTCTCTCTCTCTCTCTCTCTCTTTTTATCTCTCCGTCCTTTTCTTTGTGTTTCTCTCTCTCTCTCTCTTTCCTTTTCTTTGTGTTTCTCTCTCTCTCTCTCTTTCTCTCTCCCTCTTTTTGTATCTCAACCACACACATACACACACATTCTCTCTCTGTCTCCCTCTGTCTCTCTCTCTCTCTCTCTCTCTCTCTCTCTCTCTCTCTCTCTCTCTCTCTCTCTCTCTCTCTCTTTTTCTCTCTTTCTCTCGCTTTCGCTTTCACTATCAACTTCCACAAATTTTCGTTTTTTTTTTTACGAGAATGGTATTCATACCGACCGTCCAACTTTTTAACAATTTGCCTTTGGACATCCGTCAGGAATAATAAGAAGCCAGAAAGGAAATGCAAACGAATGATTCGTCTTCGAATTATCTTCTTCTTTCGTCAAATTTTGTTTTCTTTGTTTTTCTTTTTTTTCCTTCTTTTTATTTATTTTTTTTTATTTTTTCGTATTGTTAGTATATGAACTCTCGGCGATTCAATAAAATGATTTGCTTCGCGTGATTCATCCGTAAGAGTGATCTTCGAAGGAGAACCCTGGGCGTGTTATACGTTTATGGGAACCGACTGGTCTGGTGGAATGTCAAGCGAACACCTAACGAATAAGTGTGGGTCTGTCGACTAACTTTCGCCGAATCATCAAGCGGAGGCGATTATCCAAAACCGATGACAGAGACGAATATCGGCGAAGACATGTTCATCGTGATCGTTTTTAATATGCATATATCTCAATTTAACATTGGATAAACTTTGATCAAACGTTAAGACTAAACGGTTGGTTTATTAAAAAGTAGATCTATTTTTCATTTATTTCTTTTTTTTTTTCATTAAATCAAGAAATAGAAAAAATCCATTATTGGAGGAAGATTTTTGTCAACTGTTTTAGAGAAAATAATAAAATGATTTAACAGAGATCAAATTGAATACCTTCGAAATTATTTCATATACAAAGAAAATCGAATTGAAAACAGAAAGTAATGGACAGAGTGAGCTAAACGCATAAAATATAATAATAATAATAATAATGACAATAATAAGCTAGAAACAATATCGATTTTGATCTTGTTCGTATGATAATAAAAGTCGATAAAAGAAACGATCATTATAATAATTAAAAAATATCTTCGCTCACAGTACTCTCTCTCTCTCTCACCCTCCCCTCTCTTTCTCTTTCTTTCTCTCTCGTCCATTTTCACAGCTATATACTGATACTTTCTAGGTCTTATCTGTAGAAATATATAGTACTGTAATACGAGAGGTAACAATGAGAGGCGGTCGCTCGTGAAACTCTCTTCCAACTCCGGAAATTCGCTAGAGTCGTAACGATCTCAAGTTTTCTCTCTCTCTCTCTCTCTCTCTTTCTCTTTCTCTTTCTCTTTCTCTCAATCTTACTGGTTTGCAATAGTCGCATTCCGTCGTAGCCGATGGCGAGGAGTAACGGCAGAGCCATTTCCGCGCGATGATTTCTCCGAGTGCATTGATGCGTGTACTTGCTACTACCATGCCATAGGTTGCTATTGATACTTATCGATCGAAAACTATGAGGACTCGAAATATCGTGCATTCAGCATTATCGTAATTATTCCGTCAAACTCTTATAAAATATTTCTTTTCCGTATCGATTCGATCTGCTTGTTAAAAATTATCACTTTTATATTTTTATTTAAATTATATTGATCTTTATATTTTTATTTTTTTTTTATATCTCTAATTCGAATTTTATAATATTTTCTATTCTCGTAACGGTATTTCTTCGAAGAATCGTCAATTTTAGACTTAGGTACGACGGTAGTACATTATAAGTTGTTAATTTTATTTCTTAATTAAAAACTCGCGCGTAATTTTTGTTTCTTTTATAAAAGAAATTATATGAAGATATTCATGAAGATATTATATGGTCGAAACCAGGAAGTTCTTGTAAAACAATGTTAAAAGATTCATCATTTTCTTGGTGCTACTTATTTATAAAAGAAAATCGATAGACGAGCCTAATCGAACATATCGTTTCATCGTCGTTTTCTTCCACACGTGTAAACCTAACTAGTAGAGTTAGGTCTCATTGACTCCTACACATGCCCACACACGTTACCCACGTGTGTGAATACCCTCGCAAGAACGTTAAAAGATAAACTAATCGTGCATGTTGAAAAACTTTTATGCTGGCTCGATCGAAAATGTCGCTTTTTCGTTTTTACCGACGTTGCGGATTTTCTTGCTAAGTAAGAGAAAGACAAATATTTGCTTTGTATATAGATCTTTCTTTGTGTTTCTTCTTTTTTCTTCTTTTATTTTTTCTTTTTTATCTTTCTCTCTAACAAGACACATTTATACGTATATGTAGATATCAAAAAAAATTTGTTCTTGGTTAAATAAACAGAAATTAAAAAAACTTTCTCGAGCACAAAACGATAAAAATTTTCTTAATTGCATACCATAGATCGAAAGAAAATTCTCATGCATGTCCGGTATGCAAAATTATTTTTCCACTTTTCTTTTTTTCTTTTTTTTTTTTTAGACGGGGTCAGCATCGAGTTAGAAATTATTAAAATTCCGCTAGATGCATTGCGGAACTTCGAAACATAATGTCCATCATAAAATATCGGATTTTAAAAAGAAAATTCGTTTTCTTGCCTATCAAATAGTTAGCATCTTGATCGCCGTGCCCAATTTCACTAGCTCGTAATCTTTTCTTTGATTCTTGCCGACGACTCACACGAATTATTCGAAATTTCTTCCTCGATCGTGTCGTGGGAGTCTTGCAATTGACGATACCAAGAAAAGATTACGTAGGCGCTTTACATTTTTGATTTCTTTTTTATCGTATTCGTGAATTCATCGTAACGTACAAGGTATAATTTTAAAAAAGTTAAAAAGATTAGATTTTAAATGAATAAAACTGATCGCGTTTTTTTTCACTATATTTTAATTTAATTTTAATTTTACATATTTCTCCATTATACGAAATGAATACAGATAGCGAATTTAATTTTAATTTGATCAAATAATTCCTTGTAAAAGAATAAAAAGAAAAAAAAGTAATTATAGATATTCGAACATTAAAAATCGATAGAAAAAGAATAAAAATGAATTCAAATCGATTATAAATATTGTTTGCTAAATTCACGGACGATGGAGTAACTTTAGCCGAGACATAATGAAAGAACGAACAAAAGCGAGATCGTTCGAGGATTGACAAGAAGAAGAATTCTATTTTTAGCGATCAACGCCGATGATCCAGTCTTTCGAGTCTATCCCTTAACGAGACATCGCCGATCGCCATCGAGCATACACACAATCCGAGAAGCACCGACTTCGATATATTGTTAACCCCTCTACCTTACCTTATCCCTACCTCATCCCACCCCTTTCTATTGCTCTTTGTGGGCGTGCACACATTTTTGTTTTCACGTACTTACCACCTCGTCTAGAGCATTAGTGTAAGAGAGCGAAGGTAAATCTCGACTAGTATACTCGGTGCTGCGTAATACATTTCGAATGAAATTTAACGTTTAAACGTAGAATCGATTTCAAGGACGATTTTTTTATCGTAGGAATATCTTCGTTCTTATATACGTAAATAGGTACATTTCCTTGCTTCGTCCTGATATAATGAACGTGGACCATTTAGAAAACAATTTTAAAAAATTATTCTATAATCTTTATCATTTTCAATTTGGAGAATAATCCTGGAGAATTTTTAGATTTTTCTTAACACATGTTTACTCTATTTACATTCGTAAGTAATTTCGAGATATTCCTTAACGTTTATCCCATCGGTTATCGATGATCAGCGTTTATTTGTTACATTTTTCAAATTAATTATTATAACTTATAAATCCATACCATCAAAGAAATTTGGAATAACAAAGAAATAATTAAATGAAAAGTTTGCTATGTAACAATTAATAATTTTATTAATAATACAACACTATATTAATATAATTGTATTTTACATAAACTATTGTACTAATACAATTGTATTTGACATATATATAATAGTTTTATAATAACGATTAATAATTTTATTAATAACACAATACTACATTAATGTAATTGTATTGTACATAAACTATTATATTGTATTAATACAATTGTATTTGACATATAATACATAGTAAAACTTATATATTACGAATTTAGACGTAAAATATATTATTTTCCTAATATTAGATGTAAAAGTTAAACGATATTTAATAAAAAATAAATTTTCAAACTAACCATATTAAAACGGCATAGATGAACAAAAAGTGAAATTGATCATCGCGTTCTTTACAATACGTTGTTTTTTTTTATGTAATTTTTTACTGACTGAGTCATTAAAAGTCGAGAAGTGGTCATGGATGATAAGCAATGAAATAAAATCATTATCTATTTATATATATATATATATATATATATATATATATATATATCTATCTCTATATATATATATATATATATATATATATATATATATATATAATATAGGTATGACACATTATAATAATTTATAATAATTATAATAACGAAAATACTCTCATGACCCTAAAGATAAAAGATACAATACTCTCGTAGCAGTTAAGATGCTAACACGACACCCTATAGAAAGGAGTCGCATATACAGGGTGTGTGTACGAAGATACACGGAATAAGCATTCTTACATACATATACATATACATACATATATATATATATAGTGTGTATATGTATATATATTGTATATATATATATACATATATATATATATATATATAAAATATATATATATATATATATATATATATATATATATATATATATATATAAAGACGGAACGAGCAGTGAGAGCAAAAGCGGGAAAGGAGAAAAAGAGAAAGGGAGAGATCGGTGGAAGGAAGAAGAGACGAAGGAACTTTGGTCCTGTGAATGTATATGTTCGTATATATAAATGTGTATATGTGTGTGTATTCGTGGGTTTGGTTTGTATGTGTTTGTGTTCGTAAGCGAGTGTAGACAGCACCGTAGCGGCAATAAGGTGCCCATGCACAGCGCACTAAAGTCCACCGATGCAGCCGAGACTATAGTGTTTAAAGTAACCCGCAGTCAGTCCATTCGCGACTGCCAGCCGGGTAAGACATTCGGATCTCTTTCTCTGCTTGCCTCTTAACCAAGTCGTGGCGCGTGCAGTCGCGCGCGTCCGCACACGACGACGCACGTAGTGTTTCTCCATTTTACAAAACCTATATGTGTGTGTGTGTATGTATGTATGGATGATATATATATGTATGTATGTGTATGTATATATATGTATGATTTATGTATGTAATGGCATGTATGATATGTATGATATGTGTATATGCATGCATGTATGTATGTATGTGTGTATATATACGTATATATATATATATACATATACATATATACATATGTATTTTGTCCGAATCGCGACAAAAAGTTCTCAAATTTGATTATTAGAAATATAAATATATTTTTCTTTTCGATGCATTGTTCGATGCATTTCGCGTCACTCGACACGTCTCAAGGTCGCTAACTCGTCGCGAGTATCGTCAATTTCTTCTCGAGGGAAGGAAGAAGAAGAAAAAGAAGAAGAAAAGAGAGAGTGCTGCGAGTGTCCATACTGCGAGTGTCCTATTGTTCCCAGTTCGATGCGCGACGAAGAATGCGTTTCTTTGGGTCTTACTCCTTTTCTTCGTCTTCTTCGTAGGAAGACGCCGAAGGCCAAAGGCGACGGACGGAAAATTCGATTGTGTGTGTGTGTGTGTATGTGTGCGCGTGCGTACGTTTCCTTTTACGAGTATGAATATTTAATTGAACTTATTTTTTTTTTTTTTTTTATTTTTTTTATAAAATTTCTATTCTCTATTGGATAGATGAAACAAATCGATTCTTTTATATTTAACACGTTGAATGTTCGTGAAGATGATAAATGCTCAATTTTGCAGATTTTATTTCAAACATTTCTAAAAATGTTTATTTAAGGTTTGGAAAAAATAGATCATTAATGGATATTTTTGTAATAAAACTAAAGTCTAAAGTAAAAAGTATTATTATTAATTATTTTATATCTTTTATTTAGGAAAAGTTATAAAAGATATACAAGAATTAAAATATATCGATTAAACCAGTTAACGCTGGTTAATTGATTTTATTTTACTTATGTATATTCAATTCTATGGATTTTCATAAATTTACAAGAGTACTTTAGCGAATAGTATTCTTTTACGAATCGATCATCTATTCAGAGTTTTCCGATTTCGTTTTGGAATACTCGAAAGCACTCGAGAGTTAACCACGGATGACCCAGACTCGGGCGCGATCAAGCATGAAATCAATTCGAGGTAGAAACGCGTAAAGCAAAGCCGGTCGGGTGCTTATTCGCCTCCGGGAAAATAAAGCCTCTAAACGATAAACGATTCGTGAATATAGCGAGCTTTTCTCTCTCTCTCTCTCTCTCTCACACACACACACACACACACACACATTCTCTCTCGATACGATTGAATATTGCGGCCTTTAGCTTCGTCGCGCCCTAGAAAGTAAGATCCTTTTCACTGATCGGACGAGGAGATGAATCCATTACATTGAAGAGAAAAAGAAATAATCTTAGGAAGTTTCGACGAAGATTTTATTCGTAATTACTTTTAATTGAGAATCTCTCAATTAAGATAGAATGCAAATGGAAATAGTTGCGGGAAATTTTATTAACGCGTACATACGTTTCTTTTTTCTCAAATCAGATAATCTGTTACTATAAAAGATCCAAAATAGAAGATAAAGTGGAAATAGTAGAGAAAATTACTAATGAGTATTTTCTTTTTTTTTTATTATATTTTGTATTTAAATCATTCTTTTTCTCTCGAAGCATCTCAATTGACAACGGTATCCTCAAATTGAGATTCGCGATTTTGGCGACCGGTTTATGTTGGATCGTTGAAGGAGAATCTCGTCCTTTTCTCTTTCTCTCACTCTCTCTCTCTCTCTTTCTCTTTCTTTCTTTCTTTCTGTCTATCTCTCTCTTTGGTTGCAAGCCGTCCAAAGATTTTCTTGCGAGGTGTACGCAACGGCAGGGCCGTTTCGAGTCCTCTCGAGGCCGTCCTCTCTTCGAAAGTTGGTACGTTGTTAAAGAGAGTTGTTGCGAAGGGTATTCTGAAAGAAAAGGTAGATAGAAAGAGAAAATAAGATCGTTTACTTATTCACATCCTTGGACGAACGCCTCATCAATTATCATGAACGTATCGCCAATTCGAATTTTCTATAGTAAAGGAAATATTTGTCATATTCAATATACAATTAGTTTCCAATTATCAATTTGTTGATAAATACTATATATATATATATATGTATGTGTGTATGTGCGTATATATATATATTTTTTTTTGATAATAGAAATTATTGGATCGATCGTTTTATAATTTTACATTACTTTATCTTTCTTTTCTTTTAAATAAATTCTCTCTCATACTTAAGTACAATTCATTAAAAATATTCACGTTCGAAGTTCGTTTTAATTTTTTTACGATCGTATTTCGTCGCGATCCATAAAGCCGTTCCGTACGTATTTGTTTTACGATCAAGCTACGTCGATCATATAAATCTCTTCCCTTGAACGAACTCGTATCGCGCGTTGTATAGCCATGTACATACGTATATATATATATATATATTTATGTATGTACGTACGTACACGTTCCCTTCCTACTCGAATTACTTGCGCTTATTAACGCTGACGTAAAATATTAAAACGGTCGTGTAACGGGCGCAACAGACTGGTACCCCACGTGCTTCGTTAATTATAATATCTGCCCACACCTCGTGGTCGATCTATTCAGTATTAATCTGCACTGAGTCCTAAGGATTAGAATCGTATCGCACGAAATCGAGATTACGCGTGGGTCGTATCGAAAGATCATGGAAAGCGCGACGAGGCTTTCGTATATTCGTTGATTTATGCTCGATTCGCAAAAGCCTTCTGGATTAATGAAAAGTAAGGGAAAGTTTACGAATAGGAATATAAATAGTTGATATTTATGTAATGATTAGAAATATACTACAGAATGATATTATAGAGAAGATTAGAGGAATGAGTTTAAAGAATTATGAATTAATCGACTCTTCATATAATATTTTTATCCATTCATTCGTTTCATATCGTTTATATAATTATTTATTCTAATCCGACATTCATTTTATATTTATTTTGTTAAATTTACTATGCGAAGTTTACGCACATATACACCTACATATCGAAAGATATTTCTTTTTTTAAAGTCTCGCATAACAGAAGGACGAACTTATCGTGCAAGAAGCGATCATGGATGAGAGTTTGGGTCACGTCTCTCAACATTCACGCACGTACGCGCAAACATATACACAAAGCAAAATACCCGTAAACAAGCAGAATACACCAGCTTAACAGCAGCACCGTTCTTCGTGTATCGGACAGTAGCATCGTCGTCAGCGTAGGTAGTAAAAGCTATGGAGAAGATTAAGTTGAGAAGGATTTTCGTCGTGGCAAAAGCTCGTAAATAAACACATCCAACATCGATTCCTTTGATCGTTCGAAAGTTCGAAAGCCGATGACACTCCCTGACCAACGTCAAGAAGATTGAGAGGCAAGACATTAGACTTTCTGAGAGTTGAAAGAGAAGAGGAAAATAAGAGGCAAAAGAAGAGGAGGCGGAGTAGGAGGAGGAAGACGTCTTTCGTCTCTTCCCGTAGAAGACGATGCCGTTCATCGTATTCTCGAAGAACCATAAGAAACGTTGTCATTTGCTGAGAGGAGCAGAAGAAGAAGAAGAGGAAGAAGAAGAAGAGGAAGAAGAAGAAGAAGAAGAAGAAGAAGAGAAAGAAGAGGAGGAAGAGGAGGAGAAAAAGGAAGAAAAGGACAGAAATGAAGTCAAAGTGGCGCTGGTAGACCGGCGAAGGCTTTTATATGCACGAGAAATGCTCTTTGCCGCTCACGGCGAGATATGAGCTCTAAATTTAGCCGTAAGAATTTTCGCAGCATCTACACGCGTGGCTGTTCCCTCTAGTGACTACTATTGCCGCTATTTCGCGTCTTTTGCTTGATTTTTACAGGACGAGTCACATTGGGCTCGGATTTATACGAAGTCAAGTGTGCGGCTAAAGAGAGATAAAGAGAGAGAGAGAGAGAGAGAGAGAGAGAGAGAGAGAGAGAGAGAGAGAGAGAGAAAGAGAGAGAGAGAAAGAGAAAGAGAGAGCGAGAAAAAGAGAAAGAGAAACTAAGAGCGGACATACGTTCGTTCTTTCTCTTTCTCTCATTCTCATCTCGCTCTCTTTACAAAGCTAGTTTCTCGCATTAACAGTACTAAAAGAGTATACGTCTGTGTACAACCGTCTGTGTGTCTGTTCGTAAGAATAGAAGAATAGTAGACGACGAGAAGAGCATCTTTATTTTCGGATGACTCTCTGAAAAGATGCTGATCACCAAGTACACTACGATACTGCTGCAGTCGACCAATCAGCATATCATTAGGTAAGTTTAATAAGTCGTTATTCCTTTTCAAAAAGAAACAATTCTTTCTCCGCTCTTTTTTCTTTTTTTCTTATTTTCAATTTATATAAGTTATATATGTATATAATATAACAATATATGTATGTAAGTGTGTATATAGTTACGTGCAACCACGTGTTTGAACGTGAACGAACTTAAATAACAATAAAAAACAACTTATTGCTGTTTTACAAGCTCTCTTTAGAAAATATACAGCGAGTGTAAAATGTATTCATACAGCAGTCAATTTGAACAAAAATTTTGTAGAACTTACAAAAATATGTTCACAAAAAATATATATACATATTCTTAGAAATCTCTAAAACGAATGTTATTAAAAAATAATTAATTAATTATATTCGTTATGAAAATATTAACAAATTTTCAGAAATTGGCAGAAAATATATGTATAATAAGTATTCGTACAGTTCTTGATTCGTGACATTCTACATAGAATAAATACCTCTTACATCAATATATCTAGAATCAGTATATTTGGAAACGTTGTCAATACAGATAATATTATAAATTTATATATAGTCAACAGTAATAATCATAAAATGGGACGAAAAGGCAAGAAAACTATCAAAGAAAAATGGAAAATTATTATAAATTTATATAAGTGCAAAACACTGAGTGAAATTTCTAAAATTGTAAATAGACCACAGTCCATGATTCAAGGAATTATTGACAGATATGGAAACCGAAAAAGTTTAAAAAATAATCCACGAAATGAAAAATAAATGAGTACACCGATGGATAATTCGAAAAATAAAACAAAATTCAAAGATAAGTGCAGTAAACATCGTTGCTGAACTTAAAAATAATCTTAATAATAATGTGTGCAGTAATACAGTGCGTAATTTTTTAAAAACTGCGGGATACTATGGCAGAGTAGACTGTAGAAAATATTTCGTAAATGAAGTTAATAGAATGAAACGATTAGAATTTGCGAAAGAATATGTCAATGTTCCTATGGAGTACTGGAATTGTGTTGTATTTACTGAATAAAGTAAATTTAACATTTTTTAATCGAATGGACGATGTACAATTTATATATAGAGAAAGAAAATATCGAATATGAGAAAAACAAGTATCTGTAAGATATCTTATGAGAAAAACAGGTATCTTGTAGGTATCTGTAAGGTATGGAAGAGGTTCGATCACAGTTTGGGGCTACATGAATGCAAACGGGATTGGATCTCTCCATTTTATCGATGGTATTATGAACCATAAATTGTATATTGATATTTGAAAATAACATCTTCAAGCTAGTACAAATAAAATTGGATTACAGGACAATTATATGTTTTTGCAAAATAATGATCCAAAGCACAATGTTTATAATGTAAACGCGACAGTGGATCCTGTATAATATATTCTTCAATTAAAAATCTTGCAAAAAAAATCTTCAATTAAAAAACAGTCTCCAAACTTGAATGTTATAGAACACTTATGGGATTATCTCGAAGAAAAAATTCGTGATCATCACATTTCTTTAAAGAAAGATTTAAAAAATGCATTCTTAGAAAAGTGGAATACAATTTCTAATACTAAAACTGAAAATGTAATAAATTCGATGCTACAAAAGCTTAAAGCGATTATACAATCTAAAGGGAATCCCACTGGATATTAAAATTGCAAATAGTTTTGTTGTTACGTTATTGTATACTATATATTAAAATATATAGTTTTTGTTGTAAACGTAGAAATGTACGAATATTTATTACGCGTACATTCTCTGATAATTTTTGAAAATTTGTTAAATTTTCATAACAAATATAAATAAATAATTCTAAGAATATATATATTTTTTTTGTGGACATTTTTTTAAATATACAAAATTCTACAAAGTTTTTGTTCAAATTCACTGCTGTACAAATATTTTTTACACTCATTTGTATATAGAAGTTCCCTTCTTAATATATATATATATAATATATATATATATATATATATATATTTTTCTTCTTTATATATATATATATATATATATATATATATATATATATATATATATATATATATATATATTAAGAAGAAAACGTGTCCCTGTGTCCGTTACACGTCGCAAAAAGATCTTCAACGAAATAATTGATTCGAGAGAGAACTTTCCTTCCTCGAGGATACGCCTCGTCATTGTTCTATCCTCTGCCTCGCCCACTCAACGTCGTTGACGACGTCCCACTAGAAAATGAACACCGATGTTCTTATTCCTTTAAGATAATAACAACAATGTTTTATAATTAACGCGTACCTACTCCTAATAATACGTTCGCGAGGAACTAATTGCGAGGTTGGCTTTAATTTTCGACGATTAATTTTCGAAATAATATGTCTTCTACCGTTTTTCTTTCTCGTTCTTCAGATACATTTCGAAAATTGGGTGGAAAAGAGTAGTCAGGGAGAAGAAAGAAGAAACAAAAGGGGGAAGAAGATGTATTCATAGGGTTTGCTTCGAGTTCATCGAGGATTTAGTATTCAGAAATCGTTCATTGCATATTTAAAGCACGAATTGAAGTTAGCGCTGAGGACGAGCCGCGCTCTCCCATTTAGGGGATTATTAAATTCATTCGTTCGGACAAGGAAATCTCGGTACCAAAGGATATTAAGAAAGACATGAGAAGAAAAGAAAGTGAGAGATAAGAAGATAAATAAAAGATGAAAACGAACGAGCGAGCGTGAAAGATAAAGAGGTTAGACGCTCGATATCACGTGCTGCTCGTGACTTGGAATAAATTTGAACGTGTGTACTACGGACGGTTGGACCGGAATCCAACCTGCGAACGCAGCATTTTCTATATCCGTCGAGTTTCAATTCGTAGCTGGAATGATGAGAGAGAGAGAGAGAGAGAGAGAGAGAGAGAGAGAGAGAGAGAGAGAGAGAGAGAGAGAGAGAGAGAGAGAGAGAGAGAGAGAGAGAGAGAGAGAGAATGAAATAAATCGATAAAGCGAGAGACAATTCGCGATAGCTTCTTTGTCATGCGACAATCGAAAATCGTTTCATGTAAATACCGATAGACGAGATTGTATCATTTTTAATTTTGCCAAGCATAAATTACAAACGTCTAAAAAGACTTACCTCTCTTAAGGAACTTTCACGTTCTGTAGAAATTTCAGATGCCTAACGTGATACCTGTGTCACGGAAAGACAACATATGAAACAGGATATCTAGATTTAATTAGGAGTTAGGAGTCGTTAATAAATCAATAGATAAGAGATTCGGATCAACGTGGGATAAATCCATAAGGAGAATCTCTTCTCGATTTCTTTGATTACAATCTTTCTCATGTATATATATATATATATATATATATATATATATATATATATATATATATATATATGTATATATGTATGTATGTACATACATACATACATACATATATAAGTAAGTGGATATACGAAGCTCGAGTGTTCATAACAGTGATCTGTGATTTATCGCAAGAAGATATACGATCATTTAGGTGTAAAGGATTTTACAAACTCCCTTTCCTCTTAACATTATCGTGTAAACAAACACGTGCTCTTTACGGATGATTTCGTCAAAAATCATTCGATATTTTTTCTCTTCTTTTTATCCCATGAAGATTGCGTAGTCGTTTAAAGTTATTAGAAAGCCACCCCATGCTATCTTTGTATTCCACCGAATGTCAATATTACGTTGTAACCTACTTTCATAGGCTTTTTATAACTTTCACTGAAGAATCCAACACAAGGCGCATAATATACGTTTTCCCTACTAAGGAAATCCAATCTCCTTGATCTTATCTGATAAATTATCATTTTATTCGTCTCAGTTCACATAGAAAGTTTCGGAGTATCATAAATGACATCAATGAAAATTGTTGCGAATCCAACGTGTTATATATCAAAGTTTAATAATCACAGAAGTTAGTTGATCGTAAATCGTCGAGCTTAACATAAATATAGCTTTCGTAACGTGAGAAGAGACGACACTCTCGGTCCTGGAGCAGTTCTCTCATCGGTCTTGCAAAGGGTTAACAGGGTCGTGTAAAGAGCGGCGAAGGGGTAGGGAAGGATTTGATCCCCTTTAATTAAGCTCGATCGACGATATCGTCGTGATCACGCACTCGTACGCTCGACAACGAAGAAAAAGGACGTAGGACGTTGTGCTAAATCTTTCTCTTCCGTTCTGTATCCTCTCTTTCTGTGAACCCTAGCGACAGGTAGCAGCGTGTACATATTACATACAGGGTGTTTCACTTAAACATTGGATTTTTTCGATAAGAAAAAAGTATAAAAAAGAAGGAAATCATTTGATCCGAAGTGGTCAATATCACGGATAATATTAGGGTAAAATTTCGTTCAAGGTAGAAGTTCGTTTTTTTCGAAATTTTGTCTTCGATATCTTTTTTTTTTTTTTTGCAAATAAATCGTCATGTTTTTATTATTGAAATATCGAAAGTTTACAAAAGAACGAATTTGACGATACAAATTTGTTTACTTTTAAATGATCTTGTACAAGACTTGCAGAGGTAGCGAACAAAATATAAAATTTGGACGTTGAGATGCAAAAAATTTTTTTTGAAAAATAAATTAAAAATAACCATCCTCGTTTCGATCGAACAATTTCTCGATATTTTGTCGTATCATCAAAACTAATTGATGATACTTCAAGTAAATACTCGAGATGAATTAGGTGAAACACCCTGTATATACAAACATATATACACCTTACACGTATACGTTCGACAAGGCCACTAATGAAAGCGAAAAGGAATTTATCGTCGATATAAATTCTTTCTCTCCTACCTTTCTTTTCTACCTTCGACGATATCGAACTTACCGGTCACGTTCCTTCCAATCGATCGACCTTTCTCACGAAAGCATCGATATTGCTTCCCTCCGATGATTTAAGGAATCGATCAGAATTATTAACGTCAAAACCTTGTCGAAAAGATCCAAATAAAAACGATGATCTATTATAATATATATTTCTATAATAATATATGAGCCTGTTTGAAGTTAGCGTGACGATATAAAATTGTCAGACAGAATTTGCTTATCCAGAATGTGATGCGAAGAGAATGAGGTGGGAAGGAGAGGATTAAAAGGAAGATCGTTAATGAAATGATTGCGAATTTATTTCGAAAGAATTTATTGATGATATAAATTCTTTCTTTGATCCTTCTCAGACGTCCTTTTCGAACATCTGGACATGTATCATCGATCGAATTCTCAGCAATTCGTCTCTCGATATTGCCATTACCCCCGTATACTTCATTTTTTCTTCTGTAAAGAACGGAGAAAAGGGAAAAGGAATCGTGTACCCTTTTATTGAACTGTAATCGTCGCTCGTTGAGACGGATGAAGAAAGTACACGTTTCTTTATAGCAAGTACACTGCCTTGAAAAATAGAACGAAAGAACGAAAGATCGAACAAATAGATGTAGCTCGATAAGTCATAGAAATCAGATTAGAGTATGTACGTATATGTGTGCATGCACGTGCGTGTATATGTGTGTGCGTGCGTACGTGCGTGTGTGTGTGTATACTTATATATATATATATATATACACACACACTTAACGTCATTATATATTGTAGATTTAGTTTGATACTTCGATTTCGCATTAGTTTGCGATAACATCTAAATCAAATAAGGTTTCTTTCTCTATTGTATCCACGGAATGTTTCGTCTAACAATAATTCCTATCAATTTATTTTCCATTACGGTTAATGAATTATTTCTTTGTACCGTTATACTGCACGTAATATTATACTTTAATGAATGATATAATAATATTGACAATAATTTAAATCATTCTTTGGCCTTTTTAAATAAATGTTCTGTAACAAAATAATTAAATTTTAGATTTTTTCGATTTTTATAAAATGTAATTTTTTCTTATTCAAGGTCGTCTGAAAGATTAACAAATTCATATTGTTAAATACATCGTTTTGTAAGATACAATATTGTGTTAATAAAAATATGTCAACTCGTTTAAAAAATTACCGATAATCTTGAAATCTCGGAACAAAAATTTGTGTCGATAAGAATATCTGTCGCTTTTGATTAAAAAAATGTTTTCCTTTGAAATTCATTTGTATCAGAAAAAAAAACATTTCAACTGCTCGAGTTAGATGAAACGCCGTATATATGTACAGGGTTAATTTTAAATTAAAGACCAGTTGAATATCTCTTTTGTTAACACTAGATTTACCAGACCAATCATTTTGACTGGTCATGCAATTTAAATTAAAAATTGTATTGTTAATAAAATGTTACTGCATGTAACATTTGCTTTCCGAAATGATGTTGTGACTTTTGTAGCTATAAGTAGAGAATACATTTTATGAACTTAATATTACATTATATATAATAGTAACAAATATATTTTTCGTTATTGACACTTATACCAGTACCAGTAAAAATGACTGGTGCACGTTTCTATGAAGAAATTCTGTAAAAAAAAGACATTGGGAAAGCTATAAAAATTGATGGGTACTGCAATATTTATAGACACAGAAATATGATTTCTGGAGAATCATGAGACCGATGCAATACATATGGCAATTTTACTGAGATTCTGCGATATATTCGTTTCGACAAAAGAAATCAGAGAAGTCGACGTTCGCAAACAGATAAATTCACTTTAATCTCAGCAGTTTGGGACAAATTTATCGAAAACAGTCAAAATTGCTTTAAACCGTGGCTATAACCGAGCTTATATTACCGTGGATGAGCAACTCTTTCCAACGAAGGCCAAATGCAGATTTACCAAGTATATGCCAAACAAACCCCATAAATTTGGCATAAAATTCTGCCTGGCGTCTGATGTACAAACGAAATATGTGGTAAGTGGGTTTCCGTATTCAGGAAAAAACATCAACTACCCTAAGCGAATTTGTTGTAATGAAATTTTTTGAACCGTATACCATGACGGGTCGAACTGTGACAACCGATAATTTTTTTACAAGTTTTTCTTTGGTGTTAAAATTAAGATCTAAAAATACCTTGTTGCTTGGAACAATACGCGCAAATAAGAGGGAACTGCCGAAAACCTGCAAACTGAAAAAAGATGGCATGCCTCATTTCTCAATGTCGTTATATCAATCCAATGGATGCACACTTATCGTTTACAAGAGCAAACCAAATAAAAAAGTACTTATACTAAGTACAAAGCATAAACACAATTGATAAAACTGTTAAGAAATTACCTGAAACTGTATCGTTTTATAATAGAACTAAATTTGGCGTCGATGTCATTGATCAAATGACACGAAAATATACCGTGAAATCAAGTTCCAGAAGGTGGCCACTTCAAGTCTTTTTCAATATTCTAGATTTAGCCGGAATAAATTGCTGGATATTATACAAAAATACAACAGGAGAAAATATCACACGTAAAGACTTTTTGTTTCGATTAACAGAAGAGCTTGCTTTAGAATATCAGACTTCAAGGCAAAAACCATACGAAGCCGATATACCAACTACAAATGGCACGGTTCCTGTACGCAAATGGTATCAAATAGGGTATTGAAACAACAATAAGACTACAAAAATGTGCAATACATGTAAAAAAAGTGTATGCGGAAAGTCTCACACAGCAAAATCTACATATATAAAAATTGTGATGGACAAACTGTAAACAATTGAGCGTTTTGTTTCTTGATAATGTCTATGAATCCATTTATCTATTAAAATCGATATTAATTAACTTTTTTGTCATGTTTTAAGTGTGAATAAAGACTGGAAGCCTCAATAAGGATTTTTTTTACACCAGTCATTCTGACTGGTTTTGGTAGAAATAGTATATTAAAATAGCCAGTATATCTAGTGTTAAGAATAATAAAAATGAGAATATGTTAATAAAAGTTTCATAATATCAAAATTATGTCAAATATGTCAATAAAACGTCTAACTTTTGGTTAAAGCAAAAATTCAATAATTTTTAGTTTTTCTTATGGAATACTCTACATTTTTTTAAATTAATTATCTATCTTTATCAATTATCTTTAAAAAGATATTAAATAAATATAGATTTAAAGTCAATAATTAATGAGATAAATATTAACATGTGAAGTATGCTACGTATGTAAATGTCACAGTAATACTAAACACCGTGAAACTATTGGGAATCATTATGTAATGGTTCCATTGCTAACCAAAGAAACCTATTAGATGGCAACCTAGATTATCTAGATCTAATACGTTTAAATTTTTTGTATGAGAATTTATAAAATATAAAAGTATATCAAACAATATTTAGAAATTTAAAAGAATTATAAGCGAAAATTACAAACGTTGTTACTTAACATATTGCCGCATACTTTTAATTTGACGATCGTGCTCAGAAACATTTTTTTTTTCAATTATTTATGATTGTCATATGAAATTGAGCGTCAATTGTCATGTGCAAGACGTTTATAGCCGTCATTTGCCTACATATCGTCAAAAACCGGACGGCTATAGCCGTCATTTGTGGCAACATGTTAAATAACACTTGAAATGTTATAAATTGCACAAAGAAGTATGCTTATAAGATATCGTTTGTGCATGTAATATAATGGTGGATAATTTGAAAATTTATTGAATTAAGTAAGCTATTATTCTTGTTGTTATTAATTAATTTTAAATTACAAATTTTTCGATGAATAGCATTAGGAAAATAGCAACTAAACATTATAAGATCTTTTTATTGTATGTTTTTCATTTTTTCATAGCCTTTTAAGATTGTTTACATTTGAAAATATATATTGTTGATCATATAATTATATACGCTAATATCTCGTTAATTCTAAAGTAAATAATTATATATACACTTGCTTAATAATTTTATTATTAGATTGTACTTATTTAATAATTTTTTCAAGATAATCGAATAAAATATCTAATGTTCTATAAGAAAAACTAAAAATCTTTAATCTTTCAATTTAACCAAAAGTAGGATGTTTTATTTTTTACTCTTAAGATATGAAACTTATGAAATCAAGAAAATTTTCATAATAAATTTTTTCTCTATTATTTTTAACAAATGAAATATTCAACTAGTTCTTAATTTAGAATCAATCTATATACTGACTCGTAATATAAAGAAAGCTTCATGGCTTCTTTTGATATTCATAATAACGAGCATGATGGAAATAGGATCGAGAAAAGGATGATTTTCTGTAGGCTTTTGCATTGATTTGAAGAGACGACCCCTCCGTACTCTTTTCGATCGGTACTACTGCCCTTTATTGCTTTCCTACCCTTCGCGAAACGATTCTCAGTGACCAAGGGATAGCTGGTAGTGCGGTTTAATTAGGCACTGAGCAATCAGAGATCAGAAGTGGCTGATGGCAACTAAACGTGACGAGGGCATCGTGCATGCCTATGTTTCGCGGTTACGCCTCCTTTTTCCCCCTTTTTCTCCCCTCTCTCTCTCTCTCTCTCTCTCTCTCTCTCTCTCTCTCTCTCTCTCTCTCTCTTTTACTCACTCTTACTTACTCTCTCTCTCTCTTTCTCTCTCTCTCTCTCTCTCACTCACTGTTACTCTCTCTTCTTCTTCTCTCTCTCTCTCTGTCTTTATATCTGTTTCTGTTTCACTCTATATATTCGTTATTATTTTTATTAATCTGATTTAATTTTACAATAATAAATAAAGAAAAACCATTTCTCTAATAATTATAATATTGATAGTTATAAAAGAGAAGAAATATAAAATCCATAATTTTAACGAGGTGCTTGATACAAGCTAATATTAATAAAATGTACTACGGATTTTCATTAAACTAATTCTTACAGTGTGATTTCATATCATCAATTAGTCTTTCATTTGTATATCAGCGTGATACTTTTTTGTATTGCGATTCTTTATTCCCTTTCTCTTATTCTATATACATAATAGAAATAATATAATAAAGTCGACTTAACTTTCTTACGCTTTCTTTCGAAGCATTATATCTTTTCACTTTGGGAAAGCTAATGTAATAACCAGGTTTTTCTTGTAAATTCGAGGAAGACAAAGAATTACGAAGTTTCAATCGTATCGAAGTCTCCAATCAAACTCTGAGAAGGGTCTTCTCATCGATATTTTTATTTATTTTAATAAACCAACAACAACAACAACTTTCACAATGGAAAATAATTGGTCGAGTTCAAAGAAAATTTGATTTCTTTTTCTTTTTTTTCTTATTATAAATTTAAGAGCACGAATATATCGTTCTAAATGGGATCTTAATGTCGACAGTCGCCTTTTTTAGGTTTCCCGTTACCACGAACTACTACGAAGACGAAGACGAATACGAGGGGTTGCAACTCGTAGAGAAAAAGAACACCCCGTCGTTTCTATTGCCAATTCTGAGAGGACCAAGGAGGAACTTTTATATCGCCACAAATTGCTCGAAACTCACCATGCGCTTTCTCTCTCTCTCTTTCTCTCTCTTTCTCTCTCTCTTTCTTTTCAACGCCGATGCTTACTTTTTAATTAAAAGTTTTCCTTTCAGAGTATTCTTTGACACACCACCATCATCTACTCAAACCATTTTCAATTCTCTACTCGTCGTGATCAAGAAACGATAAATTACGTGTTTCTTCTCTTTTTTTTTCTTTTTTTCTATACTAAAAAAAAATGTACTGTTTACACGCCTCGGATTGATGAAAAAGTCGAGAAGTCAACTTTTCTTCTCAATTTTTTTCTTTTTTTTATTATTTCGTAAATATTTTAAATACATTTGATATCGATTGAATGAAATCTCTTAACTTCTGGTAAACTGGTAGAGAAAAGCGGGCATTCCTCTCAATTTCGAGTTTAACCACCGTATTTCAACGAGTAGACGTGCTAAACGTTTAATCCTTTCGACACGGCCCCGTATTCAGAGGATCCAATGCATAATTAACGTATCAAACGGCATCCTCCGTGATAAAGGTCGTGAGAACGGAGGGTGTTTCCGTCGTTTGCACGATTTCGCTTTGGTTGCGTCGGGCCCTGCATTTTCAACGGAGCTTGCAAGCTCGCGGTATACAATAGATACAATGTGGAAGGGGTGGAAGTAAAATGGAATGGAAGGGGAAGAGAGCACGAAGTCCCTGGTGTATCCAAGTTAGACACGGCCAAGAGCTCGCTATTAAACCCACGGGATAAGACCTGGCACTTCACTTCGTACGCTCGCTAATTAAATTATTCCAAAATGTGGTCCGCCACGAGTCTCTTGCATCTCTTTCGATTTTGATTCTATTCGCGCACATCAGATCATCCTAAAATCCGCCTCTTGAAGACGAAACTTACTCAAAGGACTTGGCAACGATCCAACAAATTTCTTTTTCTAATTTACTCTCATACAAATTCTACGGCGAAAAGTTTTCTTGTCCGCGATAAAAAATTATTAGAAGGGAAAATCTCCAAATGCTTTCTTTTTTTTTTATCTAATTATTTCATCATTTATCTACACGAGAAATCGCGTATTAGTATATATGATAATAAAGTATGTAATAATAATAATAATAATAATAATAATAATAATAATAATAATAATAATAATAATAATAATAATAATGGGAATAAAAGTTACGATAATGTACACAGGGTGTTTCATTTATTCATTTATTTATTTATTCATTCGGTTTTCATTAAAATTATGGTAGCACATATTGTATAATTAATTGTATTTATAAAATCCTGATATTTTATTATTATTTATTCTCAAATAATATAAAATAAACAAATTGATTCGATGCATTTTATTCGCCCAAATGTTATTTCCAATTTTATAGGAGACTACAGATAATATAATATGTAAATCTTACAATAAATAATTCCACTCATCGATTAGCTCGCAAATGATCGTAGTTCTCGTTCTCCTTGTTAATCTTAATTGTAATTCTTAAGAGACATTAGTCGAAATTATTTAGATTTCAGGATTTATCAATAAAGAAAGAAAAAGTTTCTTGTATACAACAGAGCAGAGTAGAGCAAAGGACAATTAAAAATTTTTCAATTATAAAACCTAAAAACCCTTCTTCTGACAATGAGTAAGGAATGGCATCTCATCTTTGAAAATAAGATAAAAAGAAGAAAATAAAGAAAGAAGGAATGAAAGGTGGGACGAATCATACAGGGAGGAGAAAATTTGTCGGTTGAAAAAGCAATCGTTGAAGAGACCAAAGGTCTGCCCTCGACATTTCCTACGTGACATGATTGCAATTTTCGAATTCGAATATCCAGCTCTTTTTCGAAGATATTTTCTTCCGGACGGATTTATTTTCGATAGAGCGAACATCGATTTTCGACATGAACGAAGCATTTTAGATGCTATGACGGAGGATAGTCTTGATGAAATATATCACGAAGAGAGAGAGAGAGAGAGAGAGAGAGAGAGAGAGAGAGAGAGAGAGAGAGAGAGAGAGAGAGAGAGAGAGAGAGAATTATCAGGAGAGTTGTTGGAGTATGGTTCGCATGACAGGTAACAAATGGTTTCACGGATAGAAGTAGACAAATGTCGTGGATCGAAACTAGTACTATCTCTTTTTCTCCATAGACGAGTTATCTACCGATTTTTCTATTCTCGGTGCCTTCTTTTACCGATAAATTTCGATCTGAAAAGATGAGAGCATCATTCGTCAGGAAAATAATAGAAGGGTAATAATTTTTTTTTCCTCGGAGAAAGCAAATGATTCGAAAGAGTCATTGAACCTAATAAGATGGAGAAAACGAACCTTAATTGGCGCATGATTGGCGTCAATCCGTGTTAAGATTCACCGTAAACGATTTCCTTTATCACGCTTCGAAGTAGAAATCGAAGTTGGTTGTATAGAGACCTCGTAATATGCCTCGCTTTCTCAATCTTCGTTGACTACTTGAGTTGTGACGATCATTTTCATCGATCGAAATTGTATAGCGAGGTTCAAAAGTTCCTAGGAGATTATACAAATTAATTATTCTTTTTCGAAATTTTTTAGGCTGTTCTTTTTTCCAGATCGTAAGATTATTAATTCTAACTGCATACTTAAACAGCCTCGAAAACGAATAATTGATTTTTAACAATTATTTAGGAACTTTTGACTCAATGTATAATTCGTACAAAAGATGTACCATTAACCATAAAAGCGAATTTATAGCTTTTATTATAGCAAAGATCTTACTATTTTAAATTATAAATGTAAATTTATTTCTCGATCTATTCTTTTTTTCTTCTTTTTGTCTGATAAATTCGAGTGTCATTGCGTTAGAGTATTATGCGTAAAAGCAAGAGAGTTAAAAAGAAAAGATATCTACCTATGTTGATTCGACGCCCGACGGCGCATGATAATCCGATATATACATACATACACATATATATATATATATATATATATATATATATATACACAAATACATACGTTTTAATATAAATACGAGAATATAAAGACAATGGGGGTAGGACACACATGTGAGGTAAAGCAAAGACAAACAGAGATGATTACTTAACAGGCGAACCGTTCTCGCGAAGCACGATTCCCTCTGTAACTATATTTCTCTTTTTTCCTCTCGCAGCCTCTCCGTTGTCCCTCTGGGTGCTATCACGCACCACCGAGCAAAAAAGGGATGGAGGGTATATGTGCAAAAACTTGCTAGCGACGGACTGGGTTTTCCATGATCTCTTTACGATCCTTTGGACCGTTGCCACTGGGCCACGCACCGGATAAAAATCTTCATCAACTTACCAACCATCGACGTATCGATTCTTCTGTTTTTAGTTAGAAAATATTTATAGATAGATTGGCTTGGTAAACGTATGCTCATCGATACACGCGAAGAAAACTGAAAAGAATATCGTGTAGATAAAAACCGTCATAAGACAGTTTGTTTTTAATATTTGTCAAATGATACTTTTATAAATAATATAAATTTTTAATAATGCACACTTGCCAAAGATTTTACTCTAATAAAAAATTGTAATTTTTAATATGTTATTCTATCTTATTTATTCTTCTTTAAATTTTTGTTATTTTTGTTTTGTCAAATAAAACGAAATAGGTACGACTTAACCTTTCAAATGATTTGAAGAAACTTTTCTCATATCCATTAAAAAACTTATTCATTAAAAGACGTATCTTTCCGGGCGAGTTTGCACTGTGAGTCCTTCGAAAGTTTTTCCCGCGTTTCGTACGATTAAACGTTCATTCGCCCGTCTCTTTTGTTACTTCTTTACCTACACACATACACACACTTTCGCAATATATAAAAAAAGAAAAGGAGAGAAAGAGAAAGAGAGGGAGAGAAATAGAGACAGCGAGAGACAGAGAGAAGATACACTGGAGACACAAGAGACTAAAGCCTCAAAATTTATTCCCTTATGAAGTCCCCCTGCAAAAGGGGCTTTCACCTGTGCTTAATATTTTGACCGTCTACGAGAAGGAGGATGTCTCCAAAGAAAATTCTAAGAAACCTTAAAAAGTTTTGTGTAAGAAGTTATCGCATATAATATTTTCCCTTGAACACCTGAGTCCAATCCCTCTTAAATTCTCAATAACTATTATAGTCACTGGTTTTGCGATAAGCTGCAATTTTTACTCTCTCCTTCTTCATTAATTAACGACTTGTTAATCTTTTTTTTATGGTAGATATTTCGAGATAGTAAATAAGTTATGTAAGGTATTTTGTTCTATAGATTAATACCATACATAAATTAACGTGGAACGTGAAAATATTCAAAAAGAAACGAAAGAGAACATATTTTGTCTCTTTTTCTTTTCTCAATTCTCGGTAAACAATCTCCTCGCGTCAGAAAATAGTAGGTACATAGGACATTCTTTACGTTTCGAAGTACTGGCTGTACTGGATTAGGAGTAAAGTTGTAAAAGGGAACGTGAAGGGTCTCCTGTAAAGGGAAAGAAAAGAAAAGAAAACTAGCGGAAAAGATTTGTGGACCGACCACAAGGATTTTACTGCTCAAACGTTCTTTCTTTCTCCCTCCCTCCCTTTCACTCTTTCTCTCTCTCTCTCTCTCTCTCTCTCTCTCTCTTTTCTCTTTCTCACACGTGCACACTTTTTTCCACGTTGTTTCAAACGATTCCTTACGTCTTTTCCGTTGGAATGGTAAAGAAAGGTGTCTCGTGATAAAGATAAAAGGGGAAAGAGATACGCTTTATCGACTGGTTCGCTTCGAGCTCGAAAAAAGAATCTGTTGTCCTTTTTTTTTCTCTTTTACTATACTTCCATTCCGCTCTTATTACTACTTCCTTAAAGAGGTGAGTCTTTATTGCTGGCAGTGATGCAAGGTGTGCAACACGCATGAAACTCCGAACAGGTAATCGTAAAGGGTTAGATGAGCCTAAGAGGAAGATCGTAATAAGGATTGCGTGCGAGTTAAAAAGAAAAAGGGAAAAAAAATTTTGTAGCAGACATAAAGAGAAAAAAAGAGAAAGAGAAAAATAGCATTGCACAAAAGGATGATTAGAAACGTGCGAATGATTGACTAATTGAAGTATAGTTTTGTGCTACATATTTATATATGTATGTATATAATATTTACATGAATTACTTCATATTATTATTATAGACTATATATATATATATATAGACTATATATGTATATATATATATACGATCTGACGAAGCTTCAAGTCAGAAAAAAGCTAATAATCCTTTGTCTGAGTGTTCCGTCGAATTAATGACTAATATTATTTTAAATATTCCTACATAATTTTTATCTTTTCCATTATGTGTGATTTGTTATGTTTTCTAGTTTTTGATATGTTCAATATTTTTACAACAAAATTACCCAAAAAGCGATAATTTTAAATTCCAAGATTCTAGTCTTTAAAAATCTTTTATAAAAATTGTTAAATTTTTGTTTCTTTTCATTATTTATCATCAAAGCAATTTAATGATAAAAAACTTAATGCAAAAAAGGTGCCAACACCATATAGTATTCCCAGGAAGTCCCTCATTCAAGTATTAACTGTGCCCAATGTTGCTTAACTTCAATGATCGGGCAACTTTTTTTAATATAGATGTATATGTATATGTATATGTATGTATGTATGTATGCATGTATGTATGTATGTATGTATGGTATGTATGTACATATACACACACATATACATATAAATATACATGTGTGTGTGTGTGTGTATATATGTATACATACCTGATAATCTCAACATATGTATACACTTATATAACAAAAAAGAAAAATATATATATATATATATATGCATATATGTATATACATATAAGATGTACTGAAATATAATTCAATCTTACGTGCTAGCCTCTGAATAAACTAACCTAAGCTTAATTTAGCTCTTTGTTCTTGCATAAAATTATTCAGTCTCATACTTATAGTTCTCAGTTTATTACAGATACGATAGTATTACTTATCTTATTGGATTTGTCATTTTTCGTACGGGAAAATTAAGCTGAAAAACTTATTTGAAGAAACCCAGCAAGAACTGCTGTGACAACATAATTTGACAGTTGATGTCTCATTCAAATATCCTTGCTATGCATTTGTACAACGGATGTTGTGTATATTTTATATAAATTGTTTTAACCAATTATCCCTTATAATCACTTTTTTGTTCTTTTTTTGCTCCCACTATGTATATCAAAATTCTCCATGATTTGCTACACGTATTATATTTTCCTTTATGCCATGTTATTGTTATATCTACACATGAAAGACTTAAGGATGTATTGCTCATTTGAATTATAACATTCGAGAACACTAACAATGAGAGAAGTAAATATATTCAAGTATGGAGAATCGAATAATAGTAATAAGAGAATCATTTCCCCTTTGACGAAAAGTTTCCACGTTTCTTTGTTTAATATAAAATATTAATCGTTAATAATTAATTATTGGTACAATTCTAACTAATTGTTTTTGTTAACGATTACGTTAAAATATTAAAAAAAGAAAAAAGAAAATGAAATGATTAAAAGTTGGCCATCAAGGATAGGCACGCGTTTAGTCAGTGGGCATCTATAGTGTATTCGTTTACACACTCTTACGAGGAATTTAATTTCACGCGGGTCTTTTGGTCATAGGTACTCTTCTCTACGGTCTCCAACGGCGGAATCACTTCCTGCCAGCTGTTGTACGCTGTATTTTCCAACTCTTCCATATATAGACTTAATCCGTAGGTACCATTAAAGAGAAAATATACGTTGTATATACATACTACATATATGCAGTTATGTATAACATATAACATTGAATATGTATTATCTGTGATGCTCAATAATCAGTGTACGTCGATATTGTTATTGGATAAATAATACAATACAACAAACCTCTTTTCTACCCTCGGAATGTTTTTTATAAAATAAAACATAATACTCGAGAGAGAAAGTGGTAGAGAAGACACTTTGATTTTGTGTACTCGATAAGTTCGAAGATATTCCTCGATATACCGTTTGATGTCTTGAAAACGAACGACTCTCGTAAAGTTACCATAATGTGGAAACGTAGCAATGATCGAAGAACTCTCAATCGTCAAGACAACTTCTAATAACGTTGTGAATGACCGATCATCTTATTCGACTAGTAAGAATCACGATCGCATTGACCTAATTTTTTTATTTCATTTCGCTCAACCATTTCCTAGATCACTCGCGAGAAATAGTGGAAGGCGCGATCCTGAGAAACATGTTTCTTTCCTAACGACTGTAATTACAGAGACGTTTCGTTTATCTTGTTTTGGTTAATTGCCCGACTGGCTTTTCGTATGTTATTTCCGTTGAATCAGATTGCTCTTTTTTTTTAACTATTATTATTATTATTATTATTATTATTATTATTATTATTATTATTATTATATTTATTTCACGAATTTTCTATTTTAATGAGACTAATAATTCTCTTGTAGTTTTGTGTATGTAAAACAGAATTGACAATAGCTAAGGTGTAAGCTATTGTTGTCGTAATTCGTATCGATGTACTTAGGCGTGTAAAGGGTAATATATAACAAGCAGGTGCTCGATCCAAGATGCATGGAATTACTCGAACATATTTCACTGGAAATCATTTAATTCCGCATAGAGAAACATTTAATTGGCTATAATACGCCTGGAATTTGCTGAGAGATCGCACCATCAGCATTCCGGAATCTTTTTTATCAAATTGTTAATTTTGTTGTATGTTGTTTTTCCTTTTTTTTTCTATTGCAATTTTAACTCGCATAAGTTCTAACTGCAATTCCAGCGCGAAAAATTTTTTGCGAAACGTTCGTTGTTGTTTTTGATCAAATTAATTGTTTATTGTATTTCGAAATGGTTCGGATATATTGAAATTAATTTTAATTTTTCAAGTTATAACCTTAAAATTTTAACAATTTAAACATTTTCTTAAACAATTAAAAGAAATTTAAAAACATTTTCTTAAACAAAAAAAAAGAACGTTTAAATGAAAAATTGAACAATTTAAAAGAAAAAAACAAGATGGATAATTCGTTCAATTAATTTTATCACGCTCAATCCCATAACAAATATTCGTTCGATGGAAGAAGAGACAACTCTTGAAATAGTTTTATCTTGAACGAAAAAACCTTCCTCACGATCACGCTCGAATTTTATTGAAGCACATCACCTTGATAAGAACCCGATGAACAGCCATTGACTTTTCTTCTGTCCTAGTACACGGTAGCTCCTCGAACGAATGAAATCCTCTTTTCTCCATTTACCATTCGAAAAACCAGTTCGTCCTAAGACTGATGTCTTCTACGTTGATGACGCAAACATTGGAACGGTTAGTTAGGTACTTTTCTTTAACTCAATGTTTAAGAATATCTACGTGACATTCGTAAAATATAATTCAACCCCCCTAATAAAACATTTATTCCTATAATCAAAAAAATAATTATCGAGTCGAATTAAATAATTAATTAAACGTATTAAAAACTAGTATTTGTACATCTAATATATTATATAGAAAATTTTTTAATTCTGAAAGATCGTATAATTAACGATCAACGTAGGTATATCAATATTAAATATCTATTAATAATTCCCCTTAAGACTTTCAAATAATCAATAAAATATTTTATAATTACATCGGCACTCCTTGAGATTGAAACATATCATATCTATTTAACATAATTATGAAAAATTTTGATTAAAAGCAGTAGATCTTAAAAAAAATGTGTTAGAAATCAAAAGATTGATGGATCTTTTTTCATTTGTTTTATTCTTTCTCTCTCTTTCTTTTTTCTTTCACGCGACCACCATAGTCGCTGAGGGAAAAGGATAGAGAGAATCTATGTAGAATGAAATAGTGGTCGGTGTTGCGCGTGCGCTCGCCGGTCCTCCCCCCCTTTCTTCACCTTTCCGGCTCCCCTCCGCTTTAGTGGAACGCGGGGAGTGAAGAAAGGGGAGAAGAAGGCGCTCCGTTCGGTTCTATCGTTCTCGACCGGTAGTCGCGTTCTCGTGCGCGTTACGTGACGTCGCGACGCCTCGCAGTGCGTCGGCGACCGGCGTCACGACGCCTTCATCTATTCTATTTGAATGTTCGTTCTATATCTTTTATTATTCACGTCTAACTTCCATCGTACACGAGCTCGTGATATCAAGAGTGACATAACGAAGAGGAAACAGAATAATCCCTTTTTTTTTTTTAAATATTTCTCGTGCGTTTTTTTATACAATATTCGGCTTAGATATTTGTTTATTTGTTTTTTTACTTGTACTGTCTTCTTGGTGGATGGATGGTGTATCGTTGATAAACGATAAAAGTAAAAGGTTTTTATTCGTACTATCGAGAAATTTAAAGTTTAGACGTCGATAATGATTTCTTTTTTTCTTTCTTTTTTTTTTCGGGAAGAAAAGAGTTCTTGTAATGTTTTGTACTTTGTTCATTTTTAAGAGAAACAAAAAATTCGTTTACAGCTTTAACAAAGAGATCAATATCCTTTTTTTTGTTCTCATAGAGAGTTCTGAACGTCGAGTCTCCGGCGTCGAAACGACGCCGGTTAGTATATTTGGAGTGCGTATCGTCGAGAGGGAGATTTGTTGGATTTCCATGAGTCATCCATTTCTATCTGGTTCATCGAAGTTGTCTCTACTTCCGTGGATGTCTTATCGAAGTTTGTTCGATGAATATATCTCGCGACGTCGCGAAGCTTCTTTGGAAAGAGAAAGAAAGAAATATAGGAAGAAATTCTTGTTGATAAACGATATGAAGATACATTTTTAGAGGTCAATAGTAGTCGGAATTCGAAGAGATCGACGGTACGAGGGGTCCTTTTTTTTCTTTCTTTCTTTCTTTCGAGGTCACTCAACCTTAAATGGGGAACGTATATTTTTCTCTTCTCCATCGGTCTGCTGCGTAAATATATATCGGAAATATCGAGCTGAAGCAGCGCACTGCGTGTGAAAATGGCGAGATACGTGGCACGAAAGTTACGAGTGAAAATTTCGAAAAATGCCGCACGCTCATTGTTTATCTTTTATCGCAAACGTTCTCCGTGTTCTCGTTTATATCTCGTTGCACCCAATGCGATTAAAACTAACCTTGTGTCTCTATCTTTCCCTTTCTTCTTCTTCTTCTCCTTCTCTTTCTCTTTCTCTTTACATTTCTACTTAATTTTTTTTTCTTTTTGTTTTGTTTTCCATAGACATTCTGTATTACCTCGAATCGATTATCCTTAGACCATTTATTTCATGAAATGTTATCGAATCGTCCGAGAGAAAAAGAATAAAAAGAAAAAAAGAGATAGGGATGCATGATGAAATTTCGTTGAGAGATAACCGATAATCGAGGTTCCACTCGGCTAAATACGATTAGATGAAACGAAGTGGAAAGACATTGAAAGTTCTTCGGGAAGTGTCTTCCTCTTCTTTTTCTTCGTGGCTTCTTTGATCGAATAGTATTTCGTGCTTGAGAACGTTCTTTTAAGTGGACCGCGATTCTCTCTCACCCGCTCTGTTTCTTAATCTCTTTTTCTCTCGTAACTCTTGTCCTTACGAGCTAACTTTATGGTGAGCACGTAGTCGAACACCAACGAGTACGTTGCTCCGTCAAGCTTTCCCTCGTTGAATCACGAGTGATAGTAGGTACTCTGTACGAACCAGTGACATAGACTTCTTCAAATGCGTTGCACCGTGCATCGATAAGAACTCATCGTATAGGTAACGATAAGAGAACGTCTTTAAAATAAAAAAACAAAATGTCAATCTTTATTGAGTCTTCATTAATTTTGTTTCTCTCTATTATTGAATTTCAAATCTTTACTAATTTATTTTCTTCTTTTATTTTAGAAATTTGTCGATGCATGATCCGTTGTATGAAACAATTGTTACTTCATTAGAACGTTTGTTTAAATTCATACTTATCTATTTACTTTTTACCTTCTTCTTTCGTTTATCTCGCGGCGACGAATTGAATTGTTTTCTCTTGATATTCATCAGCGTTCAAGATGAAGGTTCACGGACGATTCGTTGATACATACGTGTTGCGCAACTAACCACAGTCGCGTGCAGCTGATTGTTAAACAACTCGTGGAAAGTACAGCTGCTGTTTATTATAAAGGCTCGCAATAGTATGTTTTATTTGTAAAAATATTAATGTATATATATATATATATATATATATATATGTATTAATATATATATTAATATATATGTATATATATATAATGATATTATTTTCGCAATAGTTTAAAAATAAAATTCAAAAGGAAAATCGATAATAAAATATACATTGTGAATTGGATCAAGGTTCTTGATAATATTAAAATAAAGAAAAAAACTAAAATAATTGTCTATATAAGTAGTTTCATAGTTTACTATAGCGATAAATTTCGAGTAAATTTTGAGTTCTTTGAATCGTGTAAAAAAGGAGATAGAAATACGTTAATAAAGAAAAAATATATAGCTTCATCTCCATCCTCCGATTCAGTCCTCCAACTCGATTCGTTAGGGTTAATCGAATTATCGTGACGACCAATCACATCGGCTGGCCAGGGAATTGCGGCTCCATGAAGGTCGATAATCGTGAGTCTGCACCAGTTACCGCAAAGTGACGGTGTATTAGACCACACTGTGTGAGATTCTCGTTGAACGATTCTACGTTAGATAATTACCTATCTACGAGATCTTACCTTTCATCCGAGATCAAAGTATATTAGAAGCAGATGAGCTGACCTGATTTCTTCGTCGTCGAAGAGAAAGAAGATTGAACGCATCGTTCACTATCGCAAACCTCTCTCAAGATTTTCTCTCAGCCAGTTGTTTTTCGAAGCGTTGCGTTCTTCGTAATAAACGTTTAACGCGATATAAATTATCCGACGCCGTAATCGTACCGTAAATTTTATTCTAATTTAAAGAAACGAAGAAAGAATAAGGGACAGAAAGAGAGAAAAAAAGAGAGAGAGAGTAATGCAAATTTATTTCATTTTCTAGCGAAATGTTTTCTTTCTAGCGAAACGTTTGCACTTTTTTATATTTCTTTCTCTTTCTTAATCTTTCCTTGTCTGTTTATTCAGAAATAAAGTAAAATTTAAGAGATATAATATCCGGTATCAAAATTAACGGGGAAATGAGAAACGTCTCGCTGAAAATGCGAGTCGTGAGTTCAGTTTCTAATTCAGCAACCGTCATCCGGTAAATTTTGAATAGCATCTTTCCCGACGGCCGTGAGTGCTGGTTGCGTCGAGGGATAATCGCCGTGCCCGTCAGCCGTTCTACCGTCGTCGTCGTTACTGTTGCTGAATTCAAATGTTTTCGCCTTTGCGGTTCGCGAAATTACTGTTTATTTTATTCCCTTCGTCGTTCGTACGCAACGAAATGTGACTTTAGAAATTACGACAGCTACCGAAATATTATGTATACATATGTATAATTTTAATCTTCTTTTAAGATATTTCCTCTTAATTATCACGTCATTAGAAAATAATTAACGTTCACGATCGTTACGCTGAAATAATGCGAGCATTACAACATTAATTACTCGTTCTAGTCAAACTTTCTTTACTCTTTTGTAAATTTATATATATATATATATATATATATATATATATATATATATATATATATATATATTTTTTTTTTTTTTTTTATTTAAATACGAACTATGTCGTGTGGTTGATCGATCAATATTCCTAGTTTTATGTTTTTTTTTTATGGCAGAGAAATCTAGGCGTTATAGGAAATAAGGAGAGATAGCAAATTTCAAGAAGCACGTACTTATCATATCGCACGATCGGTATACGCCTTGTCTTGTCTGTCTTTCTTTCTCATTCGAACCAATATCCTGTTCGTTTTTTACATAGGCACTCTCATGGTCTCTCTCAACAACGATCCAATCGGTAATAAGTCTGCGTTCCTCGAGCTCGTTTCTCGTCCCTTCCGCTTCTCGTTTTTACTCTCAGCATCCTTTCCCAGGACCTTGATATCTCGCAAAGACTCCCGATGAACAATCTCGTCCTTCGGAATATTTGCCAACGATGGTGCTATTGCTATTGCCTTCCTATTCGTTCTGTACTTTTTTTTGTCTTTTTTTTTCTTTTTCTTGTTACGATTGACCCTCGAAAAAAAGGTTCTAATGATGCCTAGGATCCTATTACAAGACCGTTGGAAATCGTTGGAACCAGCCTGTACGATCAAAATTTTTACCGTCGTTCGTGCTCCGCCGTAGAAGAGCCCAATAAACAGAATATTACGGCACGTACCCATCGTTTTTATTTAAGTATTTTTTCTCCCGATATTATTGGAGTAATCAGAGGGAAAATTATATTAAGAGAATATCAGAAATTATAAATATTATTAAATATCGTTGAATGATATCCCTTATCGAATTTTAAAACAAAACAAAAATTAGATTATTTATTGAAACTCTTTATATAAACGTTTTATTCAATGTATGTATTATTGAAAATAATTTCTCGCTTTATTTACTATATGGCTATTTATATAGATTTATTTATCACAATATCCCGGAATAATTCGTTCGATCGATCGATCGTTATTTTTCCCACGCGTTTTTATTTTTCCCACGCGGATACAAATATGTGGTTTGACGTTTTTTTTTTTTTTTTAAAGATTACATACATATAACACGAGACGCCACGAGAGATAATTAAAACAATAGAAAGTAACAAACGTGAACGATCAATGATAAAAAAAAAAAGAAAGGAGATGGATGGTGGTTGTTTTATCAGATATTTTCACGACGTACGTATCGTCGCTACGCATTATTACGTTATCGGAGACGTTTCGAACGCATACGCGGAAAAGGAAAACGACGACGATAAACTCACCCATAATATAAATAATTTACAACGCATTGATAATTCGAGCCTTCTTGTTAGACCACAAAGGAGCGTTGAGAAGTCTGTTACTAATTGTCGATTTGATTTTTTCAACGCCGATAAAACTCAACAGAGAAAGAGAAATGCATAATTTAATAATTTTACGACATGTTATAAATAGTTTCTTAGAGAATACATTTCTTAGAGAACCTCTTTCCACCAAGAAAAACAGTGATTTATGAAATTAAACGAATTTACGATGTTCCGACTGTTTCAATTTTCACAGATATTTAGGAAAAAGATAAAAGAGAAGAGAGAAAGAGAAGGAGGGGAAGAGGGAGAGAGGAAGAGAGAGATTTTTCTCGAAGAATATACTCATTCTTTTTGCGTCATTATAAAATCCTATTTAAAAACAGTGAAATGTGTTGTGTATCTTCACCGACCGACTAATCGTCGTCACAAATCATAATAAACGAACGCCGAATTGTCATATTTTGGATTCCTTTCGCAATAATGCTACCGCCAATCATAAACAATATTAACAGTGATATATTAACATTATACACGAACCCGAGCAACGGCAGAAGCGTGGCGAGCCGTGCTACAAGAGGCCGTTACGCTGAGATTGGCGTTAAAAGGTAAAGAACCACTTATTCCTTGTTATTTGTTTTTTTTTCCTATTTTCTTTAATTACCTAATAATCGTAATTATTAAACTGATTTATAAATATGTAAATATAGGTGTTATATTTAATTAAGGAATTTATGACTTTATTACAATAAAACAGAAAACATACATTTTCGGATAAATCAATTATACAGAAGGGTAAACCTAGAAATCCTGATTATGAAATATTATATTTATTTGGTTGATTTGTAAATAAATTTTATTATTGGCAAAAATTTTATATCGATAAAATAACAATTATTTATGAATAAAATCAATAGAATATTTGTATAACTTCTTATGATTCTACTGAATAAAACTTGCGAATAACTCTAATGAAGGAATATAGTCAATTTCTTGCAAATTTAGGTCGAATTTTGTGCGGATACCTCACATGTGGTATCTTTTTTCCTCGTTATTCTTTCTGTCGATGTTCATACCGTGAACAGGTTCAAGTTTTTATTTCAGCTAGCTCAGCTTAATGGAAAGAATATCAGCATTGAAATACAATCAAGCGCATAATGTTCAAGTGAGATTAAAAGAAACAAGTGAATGGTGGCGCTGCATCTTGCGACTGCGTGACTGCTAATTACAAATCGATTTTATTTCCGAGGTCGTTGGACGCTCGCATTTCGTCATTAATACGTAGAAATATCGTGAGCAGACACGTGACTTTATCTTTTGTCGTTATTCAATTAACATTGTAAAAAGTATGAGGATAAAAATAATAATTATAGCAGAAAATTAATTATCTAATAATCTTTAAACTTTCGTTTTTCTTTTATAAGCAATTAATTTTACGAAATTTACATAGGAATAATTAATATAATTGTATTCAATGGAAATGTATTAAATATATTGTAGTGAGAAATGCAATTCTTGTTAAACACATGTAAAATCATTCTAATATACCCGTAACATCTTTCAGGCGAAACTTTCTTATGTATAAATCTTATCAGTGATTCACTCTATTCAGCATTTTGACACTAAACACGATCAATATTCTGTCAGTTCGTAACGTCCTAGTTGATTCGAAGCAGTCGACTAGAAAATCTCGATCAGCTCGACAGGTAAACTCACACCGGTACTAGTATCTTTCCATCATAGGATTTCTCAACGTTATTTAGATGAATACTATATTACGTATATCGATCATGCACGATATCCATTCGTTGACGTTCCATGAAAGCTAAGTTCGAATCGGTAAACAGGACAGAAAGTTCTTCGCAGAAATATAAGATAAACAAACTTCGAGATTTTCTTTGAATAAATTTCGTTGATTAGATATAATAATTAATTGAGTTTACGAATCAATTTTTGACTCTCATTAGAAAGAAAGATGAGAAAGAAGAGTGACAAAAAATGAGAAACATGTTGGCATAAGAAAATCGATTTTAATCAGCGGTTAATATGAAATATGATAGCAAAGTGACCAGCAACGCGAAGCCCTTTGGTTCATTCTTACGTAAGCGGCTTACACTGTGATCCGCTTAGGTTTCCACGAATAGACCGCGGATGAGATTCGTTAGCGTTCTTTTTTTGGACAAGAAAGTACCTACTTCCTTCGACAATGATTACGTGGTGTGTTACTTTCTTACGAAAATTTTATTATTTGTACAATAATTATATTTAATTATATTTAACTTATAATTAACTATATTTAACTAATGCTAAAAATTTACATTAAGTAATTAACGTAGTTATTTATAACAGTGTTTCTCAAACTTTTAATCGCGCGGCCCAATATATTTGTTTATAATGCTACCGCGGCTCAAATGTTTATGATATAAAATTTTTAAGAACCCAATAGATAAATTACTGTATATTATTTAAACATATGACTGAGATATTCTTATAAATTCGCAGGAACATGTTACAAGGATTTTCTAAAAATCTCTTATAAATAAATCACTTTCCTCTTTTTGGTTTAAGGTAGCAGGTATCATTTCACGGTCTATTACAAATTTAACGCGGTCTAATATTAGGCTGAGGAGCACTGGTCTATAATAATAACGACGTTTCAAAAATAATAATGATTTTTCATCGTGTATTTAAAAAATTGAAATTATTTAAATTATTTAGAAAATTGAAGTTAATTGAAATTGAAAAATGAAGTTTACATCTATTAAACATAATTCGAAGACGAAGAAAGAAAAATTAAAAGAACAACGCGTTATTTATTGAGGACCTCTTGAATCTCATAATCACAGACACTTCGTATTTAAACGTTCCTAAAACCATCTACGGGAGTCTTCAATACCATGTGTACGTATAACATAAATAAAGCTGAGGTTCAATCACATTTAATTGTATTTGACGGCATTGCTTTCCAAAAGAAAGGTCGAATAAAATGCAAGGAAAACGTTAATGAATGTCGTGCATTATATATCTACCGATCAAAGACGGTATGGAGAAAAAAAGAGAAGGGTGAAAAAAAAGGAGGAGACTGGTACGTTGCTGGTGATGATGGTAGTAGGGTGGACGAAAAAGCGGCACCGCCTTTATACCACTTACAACCCTCTCGAGTTGACAGCAACCGGTCGAGTGTTATTCGCGAGAAGCTCTTTAAACTGGTCCTTTTGAAATAAAGAACGAATTCGAATATGCACATTTGGTATTTAAAAATCAAACTGTTCAACTATTCTAGATATTAGAGAAAATACAAGTTCCGATTATTGAGAACAATTTTAACAATTAGATTGACGAATTAATTTTGGTCCTTTATTTTGAAATATTAATTTATTTATATTATCATGAAATAGTATGTATAATAAAATACAACTGATTATACACTTATGATAAAAATTATATTATTTCTGCAGGAATTATTATTGATATTAATGTTATTATTGATAATAATTTTGGAGAGTGTTTGAGTTTTATGTATATATATATATTTTTTTTTTCTCTCTAATTATTTTGTAATTAGTGAGTATTTTAATTTTGTAACACCCCGTAGATACCAATAAGTACAACACGTATTTATGAGAAGTATACGTGGGTTTGCACATATTTAGCGTAGTTACCAGCTTCTTCCTCTTCCTCTTTTTCTCTGTTCTCTTCGGACGCACGTAAGCGTGTTAATTCGACCACACGTTAATTCGCATGTGAACGTGAATGCACTCTCGCACGTGCGTGGCCTCATTCTTTTGTCGGTTGATTATCGAAGGTCGAACTTACTGCCAGGTGGGAAATGTGAGAACCTTTGAAAGAAATCTTCGATAAAAGCGGATTCGCCAATTTTTTTTCAGACCGGTGAACGAATCTGTGAGAAATATTCTTATTGTCAATTTAGTTGATACTCTCAAGTGCTCATAATTTAGAATCGACGAATGATCCTGACAAGCCTTTTTATTGAATTTTCTAAATTTACAGACTCATACATTCTTGTAAAATGTAATATCTATAAGAAGTTTGGTATACGATCGCGTGGTTACATTTACGATAAAACGAGATTAAGTTCAGTTGCCAGGATTATATTTACTCATATCAAGATCTGATAAATCGGGTCAACCTAACTGCGAAAGATATCGTTCGAAAGAAAATCGGTGAAATGGTTCTTAAACCATAAACTTTCTGGAGCAAACTTCGCGAATCCACTTTCCCAGTTGGAAATCCGCCCCAAAGTCTTTACAAAGTCGAACATTATTTGGAAGATTGTTGGACCTACTTCCAATAATAATCTTATATTTCGTTTGGTAATTTCATATATTTGATTGAATTCAATTGCATTTCATTGAGAGAAAAAGCAAGTGATTGTAATCAAGTATAAACGAATTAATTATTTTCTAAAATTTCGTATAAAATTATATTCTAAAGAAGAACAATTGGATAGTAAACAATTTATAAAAAAAAAGAAGAAAAAAAAGAAAATAAGAATTTGACAGATGAACTTGATTCTTTATTTTTTACTAAAGCAATACGTTTTGTAGACTATCGACGGAAAAAACCAACGAAAGCAGAGAGTCATCTAAGGATACTATATGTAATTTTTACTTCCGACGTTTGCGTGTTTTCCAAAATAATTACATGGTCTACTCATACATCTTCTCATGGTCCTCGTAGCGTTCATAAATTGTGATTTCACATGATTCGGGGATACCATGTGAAATACGATATATCATTCCTGCACTAATATTACGACATACCGATATACAAGATTTCGAAGAACATTTAATCTTGTGCTAGGTAATAAATAAACAACAAGATTAATTTTTGTCGATCTTCTCTCCCTTCGATTTCGAAACACGAAAAGAAAAGACAAATCAAAACGAAAAACAAGGAAAAGAAAATATTTTCCTCTAATATGAATTCGTCTATTTTCTTAAAAAATTTATCAAGAAGAATCTTCAATTTCTTGGTATTAATATATTAATTATTCAAAGACTTCGCTTATTATTTATATATTTGTTAATCATTTCCGATCTTATTTCGATGATTAAAACGTCTCTATATACTCTTTTTCCAAAATATTTTTAAATAATGAAATATTTTTTCAGGAACGATAGATTTTTCGATGATATTTAGAAAGAAATTACTAGTTTCAATATAACGATATTTTCTTTTTCTTTTATTTTTCAAGACGAATATAGCAAAACGATCTTACTCTCGACTAACACCCCTCGAGAATTTCGACTAAAGAGAGAAAGAGAGAGAGAGAGAAGAGCCTTCTCCGCGACTCAGACTCAATTTCTACGGTGGAAATGGCTTCCCGCGTCGATCCTCTAGAGAAGGAAAGTCAGCTCTGTGGTTATATTCTTGCGAGAATCCCATCCAAAAGAGCGGGAGGATAACCATGATATTATTATACTTATTTGGAGAACGTATTATACGTCTATCGGGATATCAATGTCCGCGAATATAACCTTATTTCCATTTCGATCTTTCAATTCTGTCGATATTGCATTTCAAACGTTATCTTGTGCAAACGTCATTGTATTGATCTCGACATAGATATATTTTTTTTTTACGTAGGAATATACAATATATGTAAGAAAGAAATGAAGTACTACATATAAAAGAAAGAGAGTAAAAAGATTGGACCAGACGAGAACGAAAAGCCAGAAACGATCCCTTTGAACACTTCTCTTTTTCTTTTTCTCTCTCTCTCTCTCTCTTTCTCTCTCTCTCTCTCTCTCTCTCTCTCTCTCTCTCTCTCTCTCTCTCTCTCTCTCTCTCTCTCTCTCTTTCTCTTTCTTTCTCCCGCGCGCCCGCATCACATAGCGAAGTACAAAGTAGAAAGGCTCCAAAAAGAACTCTACGCTTTTTGATCAACGTACATCTTTAGCTCGCATAATTATTAATCTGACTTTCTTCCTTTGTCAGTAAGTGTCGCGTGAGAAAGAGTCTAAAAAGAAAAAAAAAGAAAAGAAAAAGAATGGTACGACAAAATATAAATAATAAAAATGAATCCTCATTTCGTTAGATTGTTCTGCTAAACATTTTCTTAATTATACGCGCGCACAAAAATGCATTTATATTGTGTAACTAAATCCTTACGTAACATTCAAAAAGATCGTATATCAATTTTAAATACGAGATTTTTAACGGGAAAATATAGAAAAATAAATACATATAGTATCATAAAAAGAAATCTCCCCTCTCTCTCTCTCTGTTTCTAAAAAAAAAAGAAGAAAAAGAAACGGAGGGTTTCATTCTCTTTGAAAATAGACGTGTATTTTTCATTTTTCTTATTTTCTTAATTTTATTAGCTTTACCTAACACACAGGGATAATAACACAGATCATTATAGTTAATGAAACAAGCGAGAGGACGACGTTTGAGGCCGGAAGTGGACCATGCTCGTTAACGTACGACCGCAAATAACTCTTTATTTACCAAGAGAGTGTAATAGAGAATAATCTCTCTCTCTCTCTCTCTCTCTCTCTCTCTCTCTCTCTCTCTCTCTCTCTCTCTCTTTCTTGCTCTATATTCGTGTATACCTGATGGTTTGATTCTTCCTGTCTCCCGTTCGTTATTACGCGCTATTGCTTTTTCGTTTTAAATAATATGTCCGGCAAGCTAGTCAAAGTAGCGTTACGAGAACATATATTTGGCCGGAGTGCATTTCGCAATCTGTGATGAAACATTCTGAACTTTTTATTCAAGTAGGTCAACTTCGAAAATAGTTGGAATATTATGTGGAAAATTCTAGAACAGTCTAGTGATATTCTTAGAACGAGCTGAACTTCGACGATCGAGGACATTCTTTGTTCAAGGTCGAAAGTTTTCTTTTAATACGTTCGATAAATCTTGCTCATCAGTACAAGTTCTCCAATGACTAATCTTCGTGTCAATAGATTTTATAGAAACGAAAGAGAAGAAAAGAATCAGAAGAAAGAAAGAGAAAGAAAAAAAGAGACAGAAGATTTGTTATAAAAAGTTAAGAAAAGAAACCTTAAATCAAAACATTCTAAAGATAGGAAGATATTAACACTATATAACACTATATAAAGTATTTAAATCAATTTTTATACTAAAATGTAGAATATAAAAAAGAATAATAGGATTATTCAAATAAAAAGAAATGTAAGCTAGAGAGGGAAAGAAGAATGTGAGAGAGGACTGGGAAAAGACAGAGGAAGAAGGAAGAAAGGAAGGAGGAATCCAATCTAACGGGTGACGTCAGGGACATATGTACGGATCTGAAACAGACCGTGGCGCTACTTAGTGCGTGAAGTGTCGCGTGTTACCTCGGGTAACGTAAGCTCGCTTCGCAAGTCCCAGCGTGAAACCCAAGAGGTGCTCTTTGGCTTCGGTTTCATTCGACGGGAAACCGGATAGGTTGCTGCCGCCATTGCCGTTGCTACTACTATCTTCTTTATCGTTGTCTTCTTTATCGATACATGCACACACATATAGAGAGAAAACAGACTGGAGTGACTTAAGCGAGTCTACCTGTTTTCATGTTTCTTCCTTCCTTCCTTTCTTCCTTCTTTATCCATCCACCCTTCATCTTCCTCTTCCCTTTTTCTTCTTCTTTTTCTTCTTTTTCTTCTTCTTCTTTTTTGTAATTTCAGGATGTCATCTAAAAGGAAACTTTCTTCTCGTGCTCATCTTCCTTTTCTTCAAACTCTTACTGTAGCGGAGTCTCCCAGAGAATAACGAGAGTTTCCGGCTTTAGCAGGTGCTTTTTCTCGCGAACAGATAAACGATGCCTTGGATGTTTCCTTAGATAGTACGGATTGCGACGGTAACAAAAGATTAGTAAGATAAGTAAGAGACACATGATAATGTCTATGTCGTATTTATGTTCTACTGATTAATATTCCTTTCTTCTATTAATACTGGTTACAGAAAGGGAATGGGATAGAAACGTTGTGGAAATAGCAAGATAAAGATTAGATAAAGGAGTTGATTGATGTCCATACCCTTTTAAACGTATTCTTACCAGTCCTTTTATTATTATACTTAGCTCCATTTCCTATTGGTAAGTGCTAGTTACATATTATCTCGTGGCATAAAGCATCCTGAAAACATCGTAAATATTCTTTGAAAAGTATTATAATTACGGAGCCGTCCCCCTTTCTTCGAGATATCGTTTTACTCGGCAACTTTTCGATTCCTGCCAAGTGATGGATATATGCGAACCATAAAGTCGAAAGGACTGAATGTTCTCGTTTCTCATTCTCTTTCTCTCTCTCTCTCTCCTCTCTTTCTTTTTTTCATTTTTGACTAACGATTACGATTACGAGAAGTAAATATTGTATATATAAACAATACTATAGTCACTCAAAATGTAATAAATTAATAGATATCGTGATATTCTATTTACGAAAATTTTCTTTCGAATATGTAGTACAAAGTAAATGTATTGATGACAAAAGATTCGGTAATATGAGTGTACACATTTATGACAAAGAAACTTTTTTCTTCGTCTTTCACATTTACAAGAATGTAGTTGTTGGATAAAAGTCGAAGAGCAAAGTACAGGGTTTTTATGCGTGTGGGATAAAAGTTTTCGATAAAAGTTCGAAAGAGACTTTTCTCTCGTTCGTGAGAAGACACGAATGAGGGAACAGAGAGAAAAAGGGGAGAGAAAGAAAGAAAGAGAGAGAGAGAGAGAGAGAGAGAGAGAGAGAGAGAGAAACTTATCGTTTCACCAGACAAGACGGTGCAATCGTGTAGTCGGGGAAATTAAATCGAGCGTAAGTCCTATCCTTCTTTCGACGTAAGTACAAACCGGATATCGCTAGAAGCAGTTTCATCGACCACGAAGATAATTAATTTTCTTCGATTAAAAGATCGAAACGTGCACGCATATCGTATATCCTTCTGTGTGTGAATAAAAGAAGAGAATACTCCGAAGTAGTTTTTTCTTTCGTTTTTTTTTCTTTTATCTTATTTTTGGTTCCTTTCCTTTACGTAGCTCCATAAATTGTCTTTGTTCTCCTGTGTACCATTTATCAATATAAATGAATAACGTAAAATAAAAACATTCACGTTTTATTTGTAATATCGCGATAATATAATTTATATATTAGGTCCTCTTGGGTTTTCATTAAATTGTTAATTAAACAATTTGACCTCATTGCTATAATTAAATATAAATAAGCTTTTCTTTCGAGAGAAATTTAATAAATGAGATCATGAGAAAATTGAGTAAACACTAACGATAAAATATTTCTTCTCTCTCATTTTCTAATTTCTTTCTTTTTTTTTTTTTTTTCTTTTTTTATGAAAGCGCGAGGAAAGCTATCTCTCAATCTTAACATCCTAATATCCACTTATTCGCGCTATGAAGAAGTAGTCATTCGTGCCGAGATTGCGACTATCAAGCGGATTTCTTTCCCTTTCTGGCCCCAATATACAACACCGACGATTTTCTCCTTTCATAAGCTTAGGTTCTTCTTTGAACGAGAAACGTTTCTAAACATAAATAAACGTCGCTTATAAAACGACTCTTGCAAGAATAAAAGAAAATATTTGACGATAAGATCGTATATTTCATTTAATTTACATATTTTATATTTACTTTTATTTTTTCAGAATCATTCTTTTTTGAAACTAGAAAAATTTTAAAAACTATTTTTCAAGAATAAAATTAAATATAAGAAACATAAGGAACGTATACGAAAATAGAAAAATATAAGTATCTCTCGATGCATTTAACTCTAACTGCAATTTTCTAATCAAACCGGATATCCGTTCACGGAAACAAATTGAACGGAGTCGGTGCGTTTGGTTTAAGCGACTTTCTGCGGTATAGTTCAATGGCGTAAATTTTATGCGCCGCTAAGATTGGCGGTATTCCAATCGTAACGAGGCGACCCGACGTCTGGAATTGCTTTTGAGCGGGAGCGCGTTGCGAATACGAAAACAGATTTCGATTCTCGTATTTGACTAGGTAAACCTCGTGTTGCCTCTCTCTCTCTCTCTCTCTCTCTCTCTCTCTCTCTCTCTGTCTCTTACTTTCTCTCTGTCTCTCTACCTGACTTCTTCTCTCTCTCTCTCTCTCTCTTTCTTTCCTTCTATTTCTTTTTTCTACGTTTTCTCCAGTTGCACGATTCTTTTTTTCCTTTCTTTTATATCGACTCGGAAGGCGTTTCCCCGGCGAATTTCATTCCTTCAGACGATGTAGAGAAGAATGACTTCCTCGATAGAGGAAAAATTCCTTTTTTGTGGCTTCTTCCGTACCTTTTAAGGTAATTATCTTCTATAAATATTTTTCTTTCGTAAAAAAAAAAAGAAGAAAAACTGTAAGAAAATGTACGAGATAAATAACGAAGAGCTCGATATAAATTATCATTGTACACGATAATTAACATAGCTCGTCCTTTTATCAGAAAAATATCAAAAGAACTATAAAATAGTTCCAAAAATGGGAAAATAACTTGATGATTTCATTCAGTGAATACTTCGTGAAGCAAATTTATACAAAAATATTATTCTTCTACTACGATATCATATTTGTTTTTTTCCCATTATAATTTGTTAAGATCATAAGAAGTGCGAAAAACGAAAAATAAAAATTGAATGTGTTAATTAATAACGTCGAGCAAAATAGAAGCACGGGAAAAAATGAAAGTGTGGATGTATCTCGAGAAAAGAGGTAATTTAAAAATCAGAAAGAACAAGAAGGGTAGAAGTGCAGGGCAAATACTACTTAGGTAGTTCGCAAGCGAGGAATGACCGGATCTCTAACGAGCTATCTTTTAAGCGACGAAAAGAAGTGGAAAAAGGAACGAAAAGATGGAAAGATGAAGAAGTAAAAGAGGGATTTTCTCTTACAAATATGGAACTAATGCGAGTGGAAAAAGTCGCAAGAGTGGCTGTTTTCAAGTGCAATGTAGAAAGAGAGAGAGAGAGAGAAAGAGGGAGGGGGGAGGGAGGGAAGAAGAGAAAATAACATTCGTATGACTCGCAAAGACTTCGTAGATGGTGCTCCCTATTTCTTTTTACGATCTCAGGCGTCATTCTCCACTTGCCACGACGGGAGAACTTTCGTCCTTTGCGTTTCGCTTCTTTGATCGTTTGCTCGAAAAGGATATCAAGAATTATTTTTTCAGAAAAATTTCTATTTTCTTCATATTTAAAATGTTATATTACCTTATCATTTATCTCAATAAATTTTTTTTTGGCACAGTCATATGAACCTATAAGTATAATTTAATTATCGACGTTGATTTTAAAATGAGCTGATAACATGTCGAATCGGACACTCAGACTGATATACATGTTGTTTCTTCAGATAGCTTCTGCAAATAAATAACGTCAAATATTAAATTGTCAAATATCTACGATTACATAATATTCTTTGATCGAAGAAGTGACGTACGAATTTAAAATAATAAATCATTTTTTAACAAAATCCTTTTGAATGTCTAATCCTTCGAATATCGTTAATTTTTATTTTTAAATCATTTTTTATAATTTCCTTTTTAAAGAATACGAAACAATCAATTCCTTTTTCCAATTCAATTTCTTTTTCCACAAAGCCATGAAGGTCCTATTTCTCGAAGAAAAGAAAAAGAAAGGAAAAGAAAAAAAAAGAAAGGAAAGGAAAGAAGGAAAGAAGGAAGAAAGGAAAGAAGAAAGGTGAGTCTTTCACGAGGCCCTTTTCCCCTTCAGATAGGGTCGATCCCTTTCGTGGCAAGCATGTGTGCACGGAAAAGATGTGTGCATGCATCCTCTGCATCCCTTTTTTTTATGAGACGTGCAGGTCGATGCATAGTAGCTCGTTAATACGTAAAAATGCCGTCGTATAGGAGAATGCAAGAGAGAGAGAGAGAGAGAGAGAGAGAGAGAGAGAGAGAGAGAGAGAGAGAGAGAGAAAGAGAGAAAGGAAGAGAAAGGGAGGCAAAGAGAAAGAGAGAGAGAGAGAGAGAGAGAGAGAGAGAGAGAGAGAAAGGGAGGCAAAGAGAAAAAGAGAGAAAGAGAGAGAAAGAGAGAGAGAGAGAGAGAGAGAGAGAAAGAGAGAGAGAGATAGAGAGAGAGGAAGAGAGAGGGAGGGTGACCGGAGGAGGACCACGTGTTGAGAACCTTCAGTTGTCATGGCAACACCCATCTGATCTCGTCCGCAGACGACGAACACTACGATCGTGTTCCAGGATCGTAACCACCCTCTCGTGGACCTCGCCGGCGATCGATTCGGAAAATGTCATCGAATTCTACTTCGATCAATCTAGTGATAACCGCGAAATATGTACATCCTATGTACATGAGAAAATAACTCATCAAGTTGGACGTTCAGACGAAGAGGAAAATGTTTATTTTTACAATAGTTTTACACGATAAAAGGAATTGTTAATATCATTATGTTAATCATCGATGTATTAAAAAAACTTTGACTCGAATAAATGTTCATATCTTATTTATTTTAATAGTCAACTGTTTTGCAATATTCTGAATTATTATATTTTTATTATTATAATATTTAAGAAATATTTTCGAGAGTAGTTTAAGAGTCTGGATGATTAGTTTCTTAAAATAAACTTTCCAAAATTCGAGCAAGTCTCGATGATAAGGTTCGTCGCAACAATACTGTAATATACGTTGACGAGGCTGCACGGTCGTTGGTTCTTGATAAAATGTCCAGCTGTCAAACGCAGAATGGACAATACGTCGTCGCAGTGTGCACGTATGCGTGCATGATGGGCGATGCCCGTCGCTTTCAGCCTTTACGTACGTCAACCCGCGCACACCCCCTCTCTATCTGATATTCACCCAATGGACGGTCAAAGTTTGTTGGAAATAACAACGGTATGGCGCTTGGGAAGTTGGTTCGTTCGAAAACACGATTTAACTGTCAAACAACGAAGAGATGGACGGAACACACCATGTCACCTGCATCGTTACGCCCATATACTATACTCGTACGAGCTATCAATGGGTAGTAGTGAAAATAATTAATCAAGTCTCGATAATCACTGGTAGCTACGCTTTTCGATCTTACGGTGCTCGTTACGTGCTCGAACGAAATTCTATGAGAGGCGATACGTCATCATCTGGCTTGACTGCTCAGTACACGCTGAACTTTATTCTTTATTAATTTTATCGTTTGAATTGAATTGACTAGCTAATCGAAATAATATAGGAGTGAGTGATAGTATATGTGTGTGTATATATATATTAAATGTGTATATATATATACACACACATACTATCACTATATACACACACACACACACACACACACACACACACACACACACACACACACACACATATATAAACGATCGAAAATAATTTCGATCGAGACTAGAATTTATCACATATTTAATTTATTACATACTTGTATTAAGCCTATCGAAAAATTCTGTTCGTTTGTTAATTATTTTTAAAGAAAAGAATTTCTTGAATATCTGAAATATATGTACTGCATATAAATACCTAGCTACCTACGTTAAGCGTCGATGATGAAACGTTGAGATTACTCGGTTATCACGCTTTGGTACACCGTATTAGCATTACGTTTCACGCACGTCCATGAGGTAACTAATAAAAAAGAAGGGAAAAGAAATAAAAGGAAAAACTTGTTTAATCGATTCTTAACCAACGTTTCTTTCCATTTTCTTTTTGCAGAAGCGATGTCTTCTTGGAACCGTATCTGCAACAGCACGGGACCGTTCAGGTTGTCAGCTCGCCGAGCACGCCACCACCGAATCCGCTCCAACATCATCAACTTGCGCAGTTACATCATGGACAGGTAAGAAAGAAAAAGAGATTCTTTTCCGTTTTCCAATTTAATCGAACTCGCGGTTCGAAATTTTTTTAATCCTTTTGACTCCCTCTTAAACTCTTCTCGATATCGTTTCACGAATTTCCGCGTTAGTTCAAATTGAGACCGTACCTTGATCAACATAGTGAATCAAATTGAAAACATAAAAATATAAACGAATGATCCATCAATGAGACGGATGAAAACAAAAACAACAAAAAGATATTACATCAGAGAAAAATATCGAAGATTTAATAAGAAAATCGTTAAAGTATCAATCAATCGGAATAACGAGAAGGAAGAATAGATACGGGACTCAGGAAAGTGAAAGAGTAGATAGGGAAGGGATATGGTAAAGACAGACAGAGAGGGTCGAACTGTAGGGGTGGATTCGGTGCGTGCGGGCTTTTCGAGTGTAATTTAATTTGAAATGCAGACTGACACACAACGGCATTTCAGACTAAAGGGATTAAACGTGGACGTGAGGCACGTGCTGAGAGGCCCCGAAGCTAATTGCAAATCCCTTAATTGCTCGTCGGAAAAAGTTCTCCGCGCGAGACTCTTGTCTCGTAGCGAGCATATCTTTTAGACGCGTCGCTCGTCGGAGTAGATTCTTAAGGAGAGATACATCCGTCTCGCAGATGTCGACGTTAAATTCTTTTATGATTTTCTCTTTATTCAAATCTTTCTTTAGGAAAGGGAATACGAGATTAAGTGATAAAAGACTTTGAGCACCTTTATCATTTTTAAATTTAAGAAACTCGATATTTTATTATATTACTACTATGACTATAGACCTATTTTTCTTACATCCTTCAATCTACCTGTCATAGGTATATATATATATATATATATATATATATATATATATATATGTTATTTTTTTAACCTACATTATATTATAAAATAATATATAATTAAGAAAAATAATTTTTAGTTGAATAATTATAATGTTAATAAATGTAAAAAAAACTTTTTAAACTACTTATTCTGACAGATTTGCTTGTTAAAATTAAAATGTATATTGTCGAAAAAATTAATAATGAATATCGTAAATTAAATAAAACGAATTTTATTCGATGAACTTAACTATAAAGTTCACTCGGGCAGAATTGATTTCCCTTTCCTTTTATTTTCTAAAAGAACGTTGTACGAAAGAGAAATACTTCAAAATGAGGGGTAAAAGTAACGGCAAGTCGATAGGTGCTCGATTTCGCGAAATTCGTTCACGATAACTTCAATGCGATGTCAATTTTTACGAATTACTAAAAAAAGTGTTCGACATTGAGAAAGAGAAACAAAGAAAGAGAAAATAGGGGATTCCAAGGGGGAAATCGATCGATTATCGTTACGTACACGTTCAAATCAATGATAATTAAAGGTTGAATAGTAGAAGAAAAAACTGGAAGGAGTTTACGAATGAAGAAAGAATCGAATGTTCAGCCCTTTTGAATGGCTAATCTTTTTCACAATGAGAACGTTTTATTCTCTTTGCTCCCTCTTCTTTCTTTTTTCTTTCTTTATTTCTTTTGTTCGTTTCTTTTTCGATGAAAAGATCGTAACAGGTCGGGATTAGATAAAACGATTAAAGGGTAACTAGGTAAATCGTAAAACGACATCGGCTGCAAATTGAGATAACCCTCCACCCTCCTCCCATCCTCATCTCTACTCTTTCTCTCGACGACATAACGCCGCATTAAATCCAGCCGCTTTATGATGGGCCAGGGAGGATTTGCAAGGGGTACCCTCTTGAAATCGTTCCACCAACGACGACAACGACGACGGAGATTTCCATATTCGTTTCGGTTAACGTACCACAAAATTATCAAGAAATTATGAGTCGATGGCTGTCGTAAAAGAATCGATTATTTCTAAAGATAAACTTTTATTGTTAATCAATTCATTAAGTATCACTCATAAAATCATTTGTATATTTTGGTAATTTTCAGAGCGAAGAGTCGCTTTCTTCGGAAGGCTCGGCCACCTCGGGAGGATCTTCAGGCACCACGGAAGATTCTGGCAGCGAGGTGGCATGTGACATAACGCTGATCGAAAGACTCATACGATCTCATCCGATTTGGTTCCTCCCGGGTATTCAAAGAGCTGGCGCTTTCCACTTGTTGCAAGGAAAGGAGGAAGGGGTGAGTATAATTACTTACTTAAGAGAATCAATTAGCCGTAAGAAAATTACGTTGTTCGGTACAGATTGTGAATCATTAATCTTATCGCTTTCATGTGCGAAAGCATCGACATTGTCTTCGGTTATATCAGCAAAAGAGAAAATAGAAGTAAAACATTATTTTTCTTCCGTACTCTCTTATTTTCTTTACGATTGTATCGTCGGCGAAGCATGATATTCGAAAAAAGAATATCCTTGATGATCAGTTTCTATTCTTTTTCTTTTTTCCTATATTTTTATCTAACTAAGATCTCATTGGAGGCTATCGGTTCTATGAAAGAAGATATAAAGACTCCTTTAATAATTCTCTATTTATCGTTTCTAGAAATTCTTACTTATTGAAACGATTTTCTACGGTACACTGTTTCTAATTGGTTCTTTCAACTGAAGGTTTGCCCCTGGTGTAGGGTCGTAAAAAATCTACTGAACTCCCGCCGGCACATTTCTCACGGGCCGTACTCAAGTCATGGACAATTAACCGATAATATTTATTACGTTCAACACGTGTCCGGAACATTCGGAATACGAAGGACCTTCGAAACATTTGCGAAAGATCCGTCTTTTCTATGGAGCGTGCGAAAAGTTACGGTTGCACTTTGATTTACTACCCGTTTATTTTGCCGTTGACTTTTATCCGACGAAGCAGGAGAAAGCTGCATGTACGAAAGTCATTTAGAAGTTTCTTCTTTCAGATTTCAAATATAGAATGATCACAAAATTTTCGCCTCACAAGGACGTTACATAAGAAAATGCCTTCCCCGAAACAACAAACAATTCTGTATCGCATTGCAAGACATTTTCTGTTATTTTCATTTTGCCTTCCCGTGTAACCAAATTTATTTCTCTGACAGTTACTTTGATTAAACATGATTGTGGATTTCGAATTGAAGAATGAGAATGAGAAATTATAAAGAGATGGTATTTTTAGTGAATAGAATGCGCGTGCGCATTTGTGTAAATCGTCCACCGCAAATTTATGGATTCACGGGAGAAGACTATTAGAATAAAGTGTACTTTACACTATGTCATAGCATACTGGCAGTAACTCGAAAATTCATTTCACGAAAATTCTACGGAGAAATCAGTATCTGCCTGTATCCGCCGGAAGACATTTAAATGGGGAAAATTATCCGACGATTATCAGGGAAACACATATTCGGTATCCGGAAATCGTAATTCCCTCTTGTTGCTTATTCAAACAAAGGCAGGATGATATATTTCATTGTTTGTGGCTATTTGGCAAGCACTGTGTGCCGTTTTAATATGCAGTAAACGTAAATGCCAGATGTGGTACCATCGAAATACTGACCCTATCTCTTTCTCTCTCTCTCTCTCTCTCTCTCTCTCTCTCTCTCTCACTCTACTTTGAGTCTTCTTCAAATGAAATCCAACTTTTATCTACGTAGACCATTGAGAACGTTATTCTTCGAAGGGTCCATATATTTGATCAAATCAAATATTCGATTATTAAAAGGACTGATATCTTATCATTCTTTTCATTTCCTTTCTGTTCTTTTTATTTTAATCATATTGTTAGTACATTAGCTAGAGTCTAATTAATGTTAAATAAATTTTAAATGAAATTTATTTAAAATTTATTTGATGAAATCATTTCTTGGAATATTTCGAACACTCTTTCGCTGTTATTTATAAAAATATGGATCTTTTAATAATTTTCACGTTTCGACAAAGTGAAAACTGCATCGTTTTGATGTGCGATTATCCATCATTATTCCATCCGTCGTTTCAGCCTTGATATTTCTCTCTATTTCCGTTCGTATCGAGCGTTGAAAAGAGAAGTTGGGAGGAAAAGGAGGGAGGTAGAACAATGAGTGCATCCGTGCAAGCGCAGAATCTTATCTAATACTCCGATGTGAGGAAAAGTGAGAGGAAGAAAACGAAGAAGAAGAATAGGAACAGAGCCAAGTGGTACCAGATGGAAAATCGTGTCAATGCCTTGAGAGAGCTCTCGTAATCATTGTGAAAGCACCTCGTGCCAAAGCGTGCGAATTCTTCATTGAAAATCGTTAACATACGTGTGGCATTTTTAAATAAAATCTTTCTTACTACGGTCCCACTTTAATTATAATCGAGAATCAATCAAAAAATTACCGAAGATAAATCTCAATAGAAATGTATATTATTCTGTATATATATCAACATTTCAAGATCTTTTATTTTGTTATTAAATATATATTCGGCTGTTTGTAATTGAACATGCATAAAGGACATTGTTATTTACTAAAGGCGCAAAAAAGAACCACAGAAAATCTTTGGTATGAGAAATCAGTCGAAATGATAATGTTCGACTCAAAGGAAGGTCTGTCTCTTTCTTTCTGTTGATTATCGTCAACGTTCGCGTCAACGTTTAGTCCAGAAAAACGCGGTAAAGGAATATAATAAACGATAACGTTGGTGTAGAAACTCGAAGAATTATTCGATGTTAGCGAACGATGACAAGGTTCCTAAAACGTCGACGGTCATTTTGTTGTGGGTGGTGATAGTGATCTCTATGGCGATCACGATAGCTAGAGACAAGAGAAGAAAAGAGGCTCTGCGTTGTAATCAACTTTGAAAACTACTGCGAACAAAACGAGGCATTGTGCCGTCATTGTTTCCAGCCGTCCCTTTCATTATTTTCTAGCTCTGTTAATTGTTATGCTCGTTCTCTTGCATTTCTTTGCCTCGAGGCTTCCCCACCATCAATCCACAACCATCTCATCTTCTATCTCTCTTTACCGTTTTTCCATGGGTGGGCACGAACGACCAGATAGCTCGAAAAACAATGCTTCTCGCAATTACTCTCTATAGAACGTTGAGAGCATCCCTCGTTTTCGGAGAAAATGAAAGAATAGAGTGATAAGAAGGAAGAGAGATAGTCATGTCGCGAATCAGTAACACGTTGAAATCTAGTAGAAAGGTATAGGAATTCAAAATCTACGAGGCGAGTAGATTGGGAGAAAATGAAAAACAGCCGAGATTCATCCGGATATGCATCGAACATACAGAAGAAAAAGATGAGAGAGACGAAGATGGGAATAAAGGGAGCAACAGCATTCAAGTTTTGCTTCGTTACTCACCAAGTGGAAAATGAAAAAAGAACTCACACAACGTCATTCATGCTGCTATATCGGCACACCACCGACCATCCGACCGAACGAACGAAACGAGACCTCCCTTTTTCTTTCTCTTACTCGTTGTTGAGTTTCCGCGAGTAACTTCGTCTCCCTCGCTCTTACGAGCCCATCGCTTTTGTGCATTCGCTCATCCGACAGCCATTTTTTGACGGGAAAAGCTCGCAGTGATGCATTGTCTCTACTCTCCTCATCGTCCTCATTTCTTTTCATTTTCGACACTGCATCGAGGTTCTCGCTTATGCATCCGTAACTTTACTAGTAGTTAGCTATACATTTTTTCTTCTTTTGTCTATCGTTCTTTTTTGTTCGTTCATTTTATTATTTTTTTTCTCTTTTTTTTTTCTCAATAAATGTATTCTATTATATATATTAAACGTATTATCAATAAGATGTGTCCTCATTTTCTTCTTCTTCATTCTCTTCGCATACGTTGTTCTTATTTTCCAAGAAAAAAAAAAGATTATTTCGTCTTTTAGTACAATTCCCGTTTTTTTTTCTTTCCTTTCTTTTCATAGAACTTCGTAGTCCGACAATCGAGTCAAAGCGACACGATGGCCCTTTCGGTGAGATTACCAGCCGGGAAGGGACCTTACATCGAGCACTACCTGATCCAAGCCAACAAGGGGAAGTTGAGCTTGGAAACAAGTGAGAACAGGTTCGACAACATCCCCTCATTGATAGCTCATTATTCCCAGTGCTGGTGAGTAGCTGTTTATCGAGTTTATTTCCTTTCATTAAATACTCTTGTATCTATTGAGTAGATCCTTATCGTATACAGGGAACGTGTATAAACTAAAAACAGGAAATTATTTATCTATTGCGATGTTAAATTTAGATAAATCTAGATTTGTCGCGGTATGAATGTTTTTTGCGTATATGTCTCTCTCTCTCTCTCTCTCTCTCTCTCTCTCTCTCTCTCTCTCTCTCCCTCCTTCTTTCTCTTTCTCTCATTTATCTAAAGATTGAATCAAACAAGTTGCCTTCTTCTCGAGATAATTAATTCATTCTCACCGTTTCTTGTTTGGCAAGTAGTGATGAGTTGCCAGTGCAATTGACGCTACCGAGAGCAATGCGAGAGGCCAAGAATAGGCAACAACTTTCATCACTAGCACTTTTAGGTCAAGAATTTTGGAGATATCCGATGGCGAATCCAAAACCACCGGAGAGCAGTAGTAGTAACACATCGAGTTTAAGTAGTTTCCATGGTTGTAAGTCTCTCAAATAAATATTCTTATTCATTGTATAATGATACATTTGTTTTTTTATAACCTATATTCTTACAGGTAACAACAATCATAATAACAACAATAACAACGGTGGTACTCCGACGACAGAAAGCATCGTTCTTAACCTCGCACCTATTTCATCTCACGATACACGTAAGATATAAGATAGATTAAAAATTGCGGCATTATTTGTGATATATGTATAATATATACATATGTATATATAATTTGATTATTTTTAATTGAAAAACAATTGATTAGAAAATTATATTGTATAATTCATGTAATTTCTTCGTTTTTATAGAAAATTCGTCACCAACAAATACAGGAACGACGTCGACGTTTGCTTCATCCTTACCACGACAGCCAAGACCAACGCCACCGAATACGCTTAATCTGACAACTTTTAATGAGCCACTGGACGTAAAGAAAGACCAACACGAAGTCATGTCTCCGTGTGAGAAGCTCTCGCAAAAATTGATCTCTCCGAACTTGGTGCAAAGCGTACGTTGCCCATCACCCATCGTTCATAACGTCGAGAGCAACGTTCTTAGTCCCACTCAGGATACTAAGGGAAACTTTGAGAGCACGAGAAACATCCTTGAAACACCGAAGACGACGATCGTCGAGTTTTCCAGAAGTAGCAAGTTTACCTCCATCGGCACGTCGACATCGAATTTCCATCAAAATATTTCCAACTTCAATAATCCCTCATGCACGAATTCACCTATCATAGCTGATGGTCAGATTGTTGGGCAAAACGTCAAAACTCCACCGCCACCACCACCAAGATGGGCAAAACCTGGATTAAGTCAAAATCAAAGTAATTTTACCGTGACCACAACCGTTACGTTCAATGTCAATCAAACTAACGACGTTAATGTGTCACAGGTGAGTGTCCATAAATAATAATATAGAGGAAAATGACCAAAGTCGGACTTCTCACCCTATGTGAAACCCACTACTTATATAGTTAAATAAATGTTGCGAATTATTGATAAATAAGACAACTACTTCAGAATAACGCAACGAAACTACGGAATTACAGTTGATCATTTATTGAGCATTCGAATGAGTTATGCATTGATTTCTATTTTTATGATTTTTTAAATTGTTTCAACGTGTTTTTTCTTCGATATAACTTAATTTCACCGAATATTTTGATGCGATCACACTATTTTCGTTAATTTTAAACTTATAAATAATAGCAAAAAATAAAAGAAAGGAAAGATCGTGATTTCATCATTTATTGACAAAGGCGATAGAAACAGCAAGAAAAGAAAATGGGATGACATAAAGCTGTTAAAACGTTCAAAGTCCTTAAAACAACTTTGATCCGTTTTTGCAAACGAAACTCAGAAATTTATCCTTATTATACTTAATTTGTTAAATATGTTTTAAAATGTATCTGTGTTTAAATAAATTATTCTATCGCGTAATTGAACTTTGTTCTAATTTTTCACGTAAAAAAAACATTTTTATTCAGCAATGAACGGAAAGACTGGATTTTAATATATAAAAAATAGGGAATTCGACTTTGAAGCACTTTTTTTAAACCATTATTCTTGACGCTTCTTCGTTAATTCGAAAATGTTTTCATTGTAATTTTTTTATACGAATTCCATCAAGGCAGATTTTTATATAATCAATCAGAGAATTTTTTGCCATTAAAAAATTACTTTTTAACATCAACATTAAGAAAATTATAAAAGAAAAAGGAATTGGGTATCTTACTTTGGTCACTTTTATATATTTTCTCTATCAATCATATATATATATCAATTTATTTTTAATTATTTATTTCATTTTAATTATTTCTCTAGCAAAACACACCGACAGAAGCGAACACATCATTATTGAGTCCGCAAAGTGCAACATCCAACAAGTCTCTCACGTCGAACTTCTCCATAAAATCACCTCTTTCGCCAACAATGCCAGTACTATCACCCACATCGAAACTAGTCTCCAACGTCGGTAGCAAAACACCAAACGTTCTTTCGCCCACGACACCATCTAGCACTAGCAAGTCGAAACGACGACGTGATCGCGAAGCTAGAAAGAATTCCCAGCATTATCAAGAATCTGATATCCTTGATTCGTATTATCGTAGCTCACCAGGTGATAAAATCTCAGACTACGAGGATATTTGGAACACAACCGATCAATCGAATCACTCTACTTGGTCACCGAATGACAGACTTACACGTAACGAGCCACCCGGTAATGCTCAGGATCGTTTAAGAAATTCCAACGATCGATTGATCGGTCAAGAGAGATTATTTAGTCCGATCGAGAGATGTCCTAATCAGAAAGACGACAGATTGACGGGGAACAAGCAGTTAATCGTAAGAAACGAGAGGTTCATTTTGAGAAATGACAAGTCGGTTATAAATGAGAAACTCGGTTATAAGGAAGTTACTAGTCCAGAATTCAGTAGTTTTAAACCCGTTCCTGAAATGAAAAATACCGAACAGATATCACCTGAAGAAACAGGAATGGGAAGAAGGCCCGATTTACTCTCTAGAGTTTGTGAGTATATATAACGTTAATATTTGGGCCTTCTTTTTATTTGCAATCTTTTAACAAATATTATTCTATCAGGTAGTGCCAATTCGCTGAACAGTCCTAATGCAGTGACACCGCCAAGAAATAAACTAGGATTGATACTCGCCAAATCAGAAAGCAATAGTCCTCTAACACCTGAATCGAAACAAGGTAGTCCATTTTACGCGGAACCAGCTGACGCGATCGGTCAAAGCGCAGCGATAATACCAAGGAGAAGATCGAAGAACAATCCGGCAACAAATAAATATCGTCATAGCGAACCAGGCTGGCTACAAACACCGGTTGGCAATAATTCGAATCAATTACATCCTATCGACTGGGAGGAGACGGAAGAGACAGAGGATAAGACACCATTGATATCGTCGTCCGTCGACAATTTAGCTAAACGCCTTGGTACGAGGGAAGTGAAAAAAATTCCTCGGGCAAAACCCGTGCAACCACCAAAGATTAGAGTCAAGGTATTCAACGATACATCCTGGGCCGTGGATTCGAGTTGGGAATTTATCGGTAAATTTTGTATAACAAACGAAAGGGGAAAAGAGAGAGATCGTTAAAATAAATTATTTTAATATCATATACAGGAAACGAAGGAGACGATTGTGAGCCAGATTACGACTGTGATGCAGATTACGATGGAGAAAACGTTGCGAGAAAGTTTCCGGACGAGGAGTGCGATAAGGATATTGTAAGGAATACTTTGACCGTTCAGAGTATCATTCTGCAACGGTAAGAGATCATTCTGGAAAAGAAAAAACGATATTGTTAAGACTTGTATCATAAAATGTAAGATCGTATGATTGTCTAGGTACCCAGAATTGTTAAAACCACCGGATACGTCAGAGTCGGTGTATAGCGACAGGAACTCCTCGTACGATAATGTCGAAAAGAGGAATGAAAGAGAGGACACGCCGGAATCGAGAAAGGATCAAACGTACGATCCATCCGAATGGGAAACTATGTTAGATACGGACGAGAGCGATGTAGAGAGAATCAAGAGAAACAAAAGCTTCAAGGAAAGACTGGATCCTCTCTTGTGTGAGTTTACTGTTTGTTATTTATATAATATTAATTATTTGTAGTCGAACAGAGAACATACATATGCCAATAAACATTAGACAATTGATTATTGTTTAAAAAATGCAGCTAATCTTATTGTAATGCATAGATATTCTTATACGCTGTGCATATGAAATTTAAACAAAAGATAAAGCTCAGAAAAATAATTGATTAAGCATACATTACTTGTTGTACGAATATAATTTCGATCAATAAAGTAATCTCAAAAGGAATACAATCGTAAAGAGTTAACCGGAAATAGATATACAAAAACATTGACCTTACGCGTTAACTTAGCTAATCGAATCCTTTTGTACATATTAATTAATATATTGTACAACAAGTATCGTATGTAATAAGGTTTTAGCTCCTTGTTTTATTGTTGTTTTTATAACCGGTAAAATTATTTTTTACCCGGTAAAAATATCGAAGACAATGCAAAATTGTCTATTTAATCGTCCCTTATTCTAACCCCTTTTTTTCTTTTTCTTTAGTAAATTCTCGGTTCTACCATATGCATGCTGACATTTTCTAATGTTTGTTTACTGTTATTACATTATCATATCATAATATTAGTGTGTTTGGTTTAAAAATGAAGACAGCTTTGAATGTATATTACTTATCTAAAGTATGACATTTGATATCGCTGGAAGAGTAATAAACATATCGAAGAGCGATAATCGAATAGCAATAGTAAAAGAATCATATTTTTTCTGACAAAAAGTGTACACATCCTTGTATCAGGGATTTATTTTTGAAGATCGATTTAAAAAATTTTTAAAGAATTATTTATTTTCGAATTTCTTTTAAAATTTGTTCAAATCTTGTTCAGAAACAAAGTATATCGAAGAGAGCGTACACTTTAGATCAGTATTTTTGCTTATTTGTTATCGTAAAATAAAATTGTTTCTCTTCTGTCACGACTTTATCTATAAACTTTCAAGTCGATAATTTCTCCTCATAAATTGTCTAAATAATCATCTTTGGAACAATCAACGTAATATCCATGTTTGTGTAATATCAAGCGTGTGAACATGCTATTTATTCTGAAGTTAATGAACATTTTTTAGAAAGTGTTCTACATTGATAAGACCGTTAATTAATAACAAAGTTATTTCGTGATATAGCCTATATTATCATTAACAATAAATTTATTATATTATTCTTTATTATTTTATATCGAAAGATTTGTTTTGAAATTATATTCTATCTGATTCTTAGTGCTTAGATTTTGAATAGCATGATGAAAAGATTTTAATAATAATAATAGCAATTAGACAGTACTAATCACTGTAGAAAATTCATTTTTAGAAAAATAACATAGTGGATAACATTACTAGTCTATATGCATTCAAGGATGAATTGCATGTGTCGGTAATTACAATTGTTCTTTCCGCATAAAAATCAGGCGATTCAGATTCAGGTTTCTAGACTATTTATTGTCTCGCCGTCATGTTCCTAAACTTTCCAAACAGTCTTCCATCTTCATTTAATTTAAATCAAACAAAGCCCTTGCAAGTATTCAGATTAGACTTTTTTTCATATAGAATAATTTCGGATTTTGTTATATTAATATTTAACAATGTATTTCCGAAGAATATATCAACAGAATGTAATTATTTGTACAAAGAAGAGAACAGATTGTGAAATTAACGGAAAATTTAACTAAATGATCTAAATGATTACGTTATAAAACGGTATTATACTTTTTTATAGATCATCGACGATGCCTTTTCGAATTCAATACTGTAATATTTAAACAGTAATTAGCGAAATTACTGGTATAATTATTAGTATAATTAATGACGATAAGTCTAAGATAAATGTCATGTTTAGAGTATATCGAGTATTAAACGAAGAAAGCTTGAATTTTGTATGAACTTAACGATAAATGTCTGTCCTCGAGCGAAGACCGAGTTCAATGATATAGAGAAAATTTATTGTTGCGTCATCAGGGAAGTTGGTAGGGATTTCTTCAGGTAGTCGAGAAGACGACTCGACCAGATCTTATTATTGCTCAGCTGATCAAACAAGAATCGTTGAAGCTTAAAATTAGACGTTGCTCGTGTTTGTTATCGCTTCGATCGACTTCGAGGTGATAACAATATTGAGATTGAAGCTTGGCTATTTTCTTTTTAAGAAGAAAAACATCTTCTGAAAAAGAAGATTTGTAATTTTAGTGGTTTCGATAAGTGAAATCATTCGAGTTTAACGTTTTACCGCGTTTTACTTAAGGTATAGGTATAATTCAAAAACTTTCTATGAAAAAATGAAATATTCTTTCGAGAAAAGAAATCGGTAGTTATTCGTATAGAGATCAGTGTCGGTGAACAAACGCAGAAAAGTATGCTAGTGTTTAAACTTTCTCGTTGATGGAACGAAAACGTTGAGAATCGTTGTTTCTCTTTCTAGAAAGAACATTATCTCTGTCCGTAACATTCTTCAGTGTTATAAATGATAAAGTGTCATTAAACCTTTGTCGACGGTCAAAGGCACGTTCTATTAATCGAGCCACGGGTCATGTCAATACGATTAGTTAATCTGGCTCATTCGGAATATTTTATAAGATTACATCGTTTGAAAAAATAAACAAATTTTCTAAAATTTATCTTGTGTATATTCCATTTATATTGCATATAGATAGATATCAAAGTACCGAAATGATTTCTGATTTTATGATTATGAGGTCTGTTTTGTATCGCTAATATAATAGAAATTTCCTAGGCTCTTATTTAATCATAGTGATGAACTTTTGACGTCGAATAAAAAAATTCGTATGCACATTGTACTCTTTGGTTGAAATTTATATTGTGATTTACTTGGTAGTAAAAGGATATATTGAAAATGCTCAATTTTTCCGTCGAGAATAACAACGAGCAAACCAAATTCTGCGTTAATACATGTAGCATGTTCCGCCAGATCAGAAGATGGTTTCGTTGTCTTTACAGGAAGTTCCAACGAAGTGTAAATATTCTTAAAAGTGAGCTTTATTTATCTTAAGAGATCATTTAAAAATGTACAGTTCTTTGTGGACGATCAATGTATCTATGCATATGACGAAATCAATCGATGAGATCGAAATATTTATATATGCATTCGATGAATTTTTAGCTTGCGCTTTCTCAACAAGAGCAAAATATTATATAATACAATGTATAGTAATCATGAATTACAATAATGACGCAGTTATACATTGAATAATTAATCAGTACAGTATACAGTGTCCAAGAATGAGTTAATAATTTTAAATGCTTATTTTGCTGCAGCGACTTTTCTTCACAGAGCCCTCGGTTTCGAATCGTTCCGTTCGCAAAGGATTAACTACAGAAATTTTTTTAGAGCTAAAAGATTTATGTATTTTGTATTATATATAAATTAAATCCGTTTTTTATTTTTTAATTTTTAGCACCACCGAGATTACAAGCTCTAAGAAATCGTGATGTGAGTGGTACTGGTTCAACGATAAGATCGTACGCCCTTCAATTAGCAGCCGACAAAACAACCACGTTCTCCCAAAATATCGACAATTTTATTCAATGCACGAAGGAAGGCAAGGAAGCGAGCCCTCATGTGGTCATGAGGAATATGCGACAATTTATGTCAGGAATGAAGAATTATTTGGTGAAGCACGGTGAACGAGAGTTCGAGAAGGAAGTTGAGAAAGAGAGATTAAAACTAAAACCGAACGAATTTTTGAATCTTGATGCCATTCTGGAAGGTGTGATGATGAGTCTCGTTGTACGGCCACTTAGAGAGCACGTTTATAGGCTCTTCGTTGATCATTATGCTAGCACAGGCTCTCTTCAAACGCTTGCTGAAAGTATTCAACATGCCCAGGGTAAACACGTTCAAGATCTTGGTGTTCGAGTTAGTATATTTTTCGGTTATTGATCCTCTATAAATCTTATAGTTCTTAGTAGTTACTATATTATAGAGTGAATGTTAAAATAATTTGTTATTATATTCAACAGCCAAAAATTATACCTCCGTCGGAATCAAGTCTGGAACGTATATTGAAGTACCTCGAACGACTACAGAAAGCAGACTCCCCATTGGATAAGTTGGAGAATTTATTAGCTGCAATATCTGCAATATTTAACTCTGTAAGTATAAGAAAAATAATTAAATCAAGGTGACTTTTATAAATATTATAAATAATATTATAAATAATATATATAATTATTATAAATATTAAATCTTATGGATTGTTTTCATAGATTAAACATGCCAATTCCGGAAGGCACGTGACGCTAGGCGCAGACGATCTTTTACCTCTTCTCGTCTGGGTATTGGTTCGTGGTAAGATCGTAGATGCCGAGGTGGAAGCCGAGTATATGTGGGGCCTCCTTCATCCTTCTCTCCTTACTGGAGAAGGTGGTTATTACCTGACGACGCTCTCTAGTGCGGTGCACGTTTTGAAGACTTTCAAATCCAGTCACGGAACAATGTCCACGTTAAACGTGAGGAACCTAGACTTTAGTTTTAAAGAAAACTGTTATTTAAAGTATCAATTTATTTGATTGAAAAATTATATTAAAAATGTTTATTTTTTAGGGCTGTGGAACGCCAGACTGTTCTTCTGTTCTACGTATTCTTGTACCAGATGAATTACATGGTTCTTTGAATACTAGAACGTTACCAGTGCGGCCAAATATGAATACCAGAGATATTTGCCGCATTCTTGCACACAAAATAAGATGCACCAACCCTCAGGATTATGGTCTTTTCAAATTGGTGCAAGGAGAAGGTATTATACTGTTTAAATTATTTGTATTGTATTAGAGCAAGACACATTAGTGATTGCGATGAACAGTATCCGTTATGTACATGTATTATACTTTATTTTTTAGAAACGCTGTTAGGCGATCATGAATGCCCGCAAGAGCTCTCTCACTGCCTTTTTGCCTATAAACGAATCGATGCGAAGATAGCCTGGCCGAAAACCAGTTCTTGAACGTCGCGAAACAGCGTATTTTTTATTAAACTAAATTAGATTTGTATCATTCTCGTGTTGTTCGTAAGTTCGTGGCACATTGTCATTCTATAATTATTCTACTCTGACTGAACTATCTAATAAGATACGTCTATGAAACTGGTGTGTCAATCCATGTAACTGATTGTATCTTATATACATTTCATGTTATTGCGAATAGTACCATTGTTCTATTAGATCTGTACAACATTTTCTCTCAATCAGAATTTTTTAGAGATCTTTTTCATTACATTCTATTCATACAACAATTTTATTCCAAGAAGGCATTGTTTCACGATTAGTTTCTTTTTAAAGCACCCATCTAACTTTACGTGAACAATAAAATGCTTTATAAAGATTCATATCTTATCCTCAAAATACTTGCCACTCTAGTACTTCTAGTACTTTTTAATCATAAAAATTCTAAAATAATGCTATATCTCATAAACTTATAAAGAGATAAAATATTCGACAGTATGACTTATTTTTCTTTTTAATTGTTAACATTTTTATTGAAAGATATTTTCCTTGTTAAGATATGTGTAAAATTCACAACCAGGTGGTTACCCCTGGAAATATTTCAAGCAGGTGCTATTTTTAAAAAAGCTTGCTGTATCAAACTGCGTTATTTAAAACTAAGTTTTACGCGGAAAATGATAACATCATTCACGAATCAACGTCAAAAAATAAAGATTAAATATCGCGTATGTTCTACTTCTCCATTTTTATATACAATGTATCAATGAAAACCATATTATTCAGTATTTAATATTTTGTAAACATCTACATTAATTAATACGATTTTATTCTTTTAGATGAGCAGAGTGGGATTCGAATTAAGAGAGCCATGTTATTCGTAATAAAATTGTGAAGAGTATGGAACAAAAAATACTTAGTTTTCCAAAATAAATATTTATTTCGACGTATATAAATTAAAAGTAGAATTAGAATCAATTATACTTAATTCCCTTTTTCCTATAGAAAGTACGCCATTGTGCGTATTAATTAAGGACATGTCATGGTTGATATAAAATTAACAAAAAAAGAAAAGATACAACGATAGATCTATGGTCTCTATGATCGAAACCAACTTTGCGAAGGGAGTACTATACATTTTCTATAATTGATTAAGCTGTAGGTTCTTGATACAAATTATAGAATAGAACACAAAAGACTAGTTTAGACTCTATTTTAAGTACTTTTTATGACACATGGTGAAATACTAGATAAGCGATTTGTATTTTAGGCAATGTTCGTATATTTATTGGAAGTTGTATACATATTTTTCAACATTTTTTGAATGTTTTTTTAAACATACATTTTTTTTAGCATTTGCTCGACTGATTTGGGCATCGATTATAGGCTGTGCGATGTTATTAAGACTTGACGTGCAAACAACATTAATAACAGAAGACGATGTGCATTTCAAATATAATTACTATTAAATGAAAAATAAGATTATAAAAATGTGTATCGCGAAATCACCGATATTCAAAATTTAAAAGCATTACTTAATAACGAATCTTGTACGAATCAGTGGAGCACTTATTATCCTGTACTCGGAGATAGTACTCGATATACATAATATTAATAATTATATGTACATTTCTTCTCACCTAATTTATTAAAAGCGTTTTTAATACATGTATATGTATATACATTCGTTTATACACGTTATACGTGTATATTCGTGTATATTTAAGACATGTATGATAAATATTCGTTGCATAGACGTGCTTTTATTCGTTTTCTTAATATGATTAACTATAATGTCAATGCTTCTAATTATGCTAGTCAAGCCAATACAAATCTAAAGTTTGTAAAAGGATCTTTAAATGTAATTTTTCAGATAGGTTAATCTGCTGAAAAGTATATCATTATCATTCTCTTTGCGATTATTATTATTATTATTATTATTATTATTATTATTATTATTATTATTATTATTATTATTATTATTATTATTATTATTATTATTATTATTATTATTATTATTATTATTATTATTATTATTATTATTATTATTATTATTATTATTATTATTATTATTATTATTATTATTATTATTATTATTAATAATACATCTGTAATATGTAACTTTATGCTCAATAAACATTTTTCTATAATACCAATTGATGGGAAATACACGTGAAAAACATTAGTTTGAGAAAAATATTTTATTAATTTTTCAACAAATATATAATGTTTGTTGGCACAAGAATTTGACTAATTCTGAGAAAAACAGAATAAAACCTGTACGTGCGAATGATTCTAATTCATCAAGTATCTTCTCGAAAAATAATCAGTAATGTTAGTGAAATAGAATTAGGGACAAATTTATATCGATAATGTAATGTAATTGTATCGATTGTCGATAACATAGTATATCTATTTAAAATAAAGATCAATATTCGTAACCAATGGCTTTGTGTGACGTCACGATAATCGATAAAGCAAACAAATGACAATTGGTAATTTTTTGTATTTCAATTAGTATAAATCTGTTTCTCCATTTATATTCGTTCGCTTCATTAATATATATTTTCCATTATTTCACATGCATTTAAACAATGTATAGAATATAACATGGAGTGTAATGAAATATAATTACACCGAGTATAATTAACTAATATTTAACAAATGGCATATTTGTTTAAACATTATATAGTGCTCTCTCTCTCTCTCTCTCTCTCTCTTTTATTTATTCTTTTTACTTGTTTTTTTATCCCTTTCTAATTTCTTTGAAACATTCATTATCAAATTTTCTTTGTTCTTTCTCCAATCCTGATCAATCGCATTATTCACGTGATCCACTCATCCAATTATCTACAACCCTTCTTACAAACCTTATCTTTTGTTATGTCCTGTTTCAGCGTCCTCTTTCGATTATGGTCTTCTGTAAGCACGTACGTTATTTCCTCTTAGAAATTCAAGGTAAGATATAATTTAGTGCAAACTATCTATTATTATAAACTTTTGTGGTGTAATGATTCTCCATAACTATTAACTCTACTTCTAATTTCATTTCTCCTAGTTTTCTTTCTTTTGACTATTTGATTTCTTTTTTTCATTTATAAGACTTAGTAAGAAGAATTTATAATAAAGCTTAAATTATTAATTTTCATTTTATTTCTAAAGTATTTTCTTTTCGTGTATAATTCATTGTTTTCCTTCATGTACCAAATTCAGGCTTCTTTTTATATTAGCATTTTTCGAACATTCGTATATCATATAATAATTGTAATCAATTTTATGTTTTATACTTTCGAGTATTAGATCGAGAATTTACGCATTGACCAGTAATGTACTTAATGTGGTCTAGTGTGCATGAGCGGCGTGATTATTTAATTTAGTTGGTGAAGCACAGCACCATTTTATATTCGGTGACTATCAGACTAAATACGTATGCCATTAAATTTCGTTAATTAGTATATTTTTCTAATGTTTTTTCTTTCAATATATCAATCGATTGTCGAATATTTCCACGTGTGAATATTCCGCAAGTCGATATATTGTCGCATTTAAAAAATATTCGCGAAAACATAATTAACTATTGCCTCATATCTTTTTTCAAATTTTTTGATTTTATTTCTACGATATCGGCACTTCAATCGTTTTTGAATGATATTTCTATTAATAATTCATCATTATTTAATCGTTATATTGACTCCTTGATGATTTTGTTCGAACTATTTGCAGAAACGATAATGAAATTAAGAAAGAGAATGGGAAAGGGAAAAATTCAAATAAAGCGTGCATGGACAGGGAAGAAAGATGCTTAAAGAGGTTAAATTTATCAAATTCAACTGTTTATGACCACTTGAAAGGCCTGGGTTTAACCTCGAAGCTCGATATATAGGTTCCCCATATTCTCACGGAGAGAAATATGTGTCGTTGCATTGTCGTCTATGATTCGCTTCTCAAACGTCACGAAAATGATCCATTTTTGAAGCGCATCATTACTGGGGACGAAAAATGGGTTGTACATAACAATGTCAAACGCAAGAAATCATGGAGCAAAAAAGATGAACCGGCTCAAAGCATTTCCAAAACCAATATCCATCAAAAAAGGTGATGCTGTCTGTTTGGTGGGATTTTAAAGGAATGGTTTTTTTTTGAGATTTTACCGGATAACACAACAATTAATTCGGAAGTCTACTGTCATCAGCTGGACAAACTGAATGATGCACTTCAACAGAAAAGGCCAGAATTAATCAACAGAAAAAGTGTAGTGTTTCACCAAGATAATCCGAGACCTCATACAAGTTTGATCTCTCGCCAAAAGCTTTTACAGCTTAAATGGGATACAATGCCACATCCACCATATTCTCCAAATTTGGCACTTTCGGATTATTATTTGTTCCGGTCACTGCAAAATTTTTTAGACGGTAAAATCTTCACTTCAAATGAGGAGGTCAAAAACCACCTCGATCAGTTTTTTGCCAGCAAAGATCAAAAATTTTATGAGCTTGGAATCATGCTACTACCAAGAAGATGTCAAAAGATATTGGACCAGAATGGCCAATACATAATTTAATAAAATATTTGTTCATTATACGAAAATTGTCTTTCATTTTCACAAAAAAAAAACGAAATTATTTTCCGAACAACCTATTATATAACATTAATACGGATTTGTTGCATAGTACATATCTCTTTATCTTCAAATTGAACTCTAACAGCTCTCAATAAATTTGTGAATGGACGCGTTATAATAGAATACTTCCATACGAATTTTCTAAAATAATTACACAAGCTGAGAAAACCTTGATCCTGCTTCTCATTAATGGATACGGGAATTAATACATTGCTTCGATTTTAGGATATGAATGAATAAACTTGACCATTCTCGATAGTATGACCAAAGAATTATACTTGATTTTGTAAAAAACATTTTCCCCAATTTACTATCAGTCTTGGTCCACTCGCATCTCTAAATACTTTATCAAGATATTGTATTCCTATGGCTTCATTAGCGGAAGGAATTATTAGATTATCTCAATAAGTTAAAACTATTTTATCACGTATTTTTTCTCTGAAAGTTTCGTTTGTAAATCATTGAAAAATCGAAGATGAATTTCACAAGCCAAATGATACTTTGCAAAATTCCCAATGGCTATCGGGTACTATAAAAGCTATTTTATGAAAAAATCCATTTTTTAAATTTAACGTAATGAAAAATCTAGTTTTTTGTAGAAGATCTAACTGGTTTTCAATGAATGAAAGTGAGTATCTATCTTGCACATCTTTTTTGTTTAATTGTCGGTAATCTCTAATAATCTCGTGCCACTGTTTTTCTTTTTCACCAACATTATGGGATTCGGATTCGGGTAATTTGAAAGAGAAGGCTGCATAATACTATCTTGAAGCCACTCGCTAGCATCCCTATTGAACTGTTCTCTTTCCGTTGGTGAACAATCTAGCCCTCTAATACATCGGTTTTCCGTTTTTTAAAATTATTATTATTTCAGCTTTCGTCTCTCTAGTCTTATGAGGTTGATAATCCTTGATTGCATTTTCTATTAACATACGATATCTCTCAACTGGAATATGTTATATATATATATATATATATATATATATATATATATATATATATATATATTTATATATATATATAACATATTCCAATATATATATATATATATATATATATATATATATATTTATATATATATATATAACATATTCCAATATATATATATATATATATATATATATATATATATATATATATGGGATAGAAGATTCTAGTATCAGTTATGTGTTTATGTATGCATGAAATAAATCGATCGACAGTTGAACGAAAGATGGAAGGTTTTAGAGTTAGATGTGTGCGCAGTCGGTCGATGCAAGTCGGTCGATGGTTGAATGAAAATATGATCAGTTCTTTGTGAGATATGTTTGTTTATGGAAGGGTTGAGATATTGGGAATGAGAATGAAATGGAAGTGTAGTGTGAGTGAAAGAGGTAACGAAATAACAAATAGTTAATAGGACGATTTTATGACTACACTTCTTATGCATTATCTGCATTGCAATATCGGTATTTCGTATTTCTGAGTTTTAAACATTTTGCCGCAAGGTGTCCCCGTTCTTCTGCATTTTGGATCACTTCTTTTCCTTCTTTTCTGTTGGGAAGTCTTTATCTAACTGTCTTCTCTAGACTCGTTTTTTCCTATTAGCTTTCTTAAGCCTACTTACTTCTGTTTGGTATCTCAGGATCGAGTCGATAATATTAGGTTGGTGCGAATGAAATGTCAGATTCTTAAGTGAATATATTAAACTGCATATCTTTTTCCAAAAGCTGTTTATTTAATCAAAATATGCTCCATTTACTTCAATACACTTTTCCCAATGAGATTATATATATATATATATATATATATATATATATATATATATATATATATATATATATATATAAGTATAGATGCCTGTCTTGAAGAAATTCTGATCTTTAGAATCAATGAACTTTGATCTGGCATTTTTCAGACTGTCTTCATTTTCGTACTGTTTAGCCCGTAAAAACAGTTCTAAATGTTTAAATAAATGAAAATCAGTTGGCTAAAGATCCGGAGAATAGGATGGGTGCTGCAAAATTTCATATTTTAATTCATTTAATTTCGCAATTGTTTTGTATGATATATGCGGCCGAGCGTTGTCGTGGAGAAGTATTGGGCCATGCCGATTAACAAATGATGGGCGTATAATTTTCAATTTTTCATGCATTTCTTCAATGTACTGACAATACTTTTCAGCTGTAATTATCATTCCAGTTCGAAGAAATGAATAGTGTATTACTCCAGTCACATTCTACCAAACTGTGATTAAAATTTTCCGTGGATGAAGTATGGCCGTGGAGTATGAGCACAAGCCTCATCCCTATCAAGCCACCGAGCACACCTTTTCCTATTGTCGTAAAGAACCCATTTTTCATCACAAGTAATGATCCGATCGAAAAATGGATCTCGATTAAATCGGGTTAGCAATGACGAGCATACGTTCAAGCGATCCAGCTTATTTCTCTCGGTTAGTTCGTGCAGTATCCACTTATCCATTTTTTTCACCTTGCCAATTTTAGAAAGATGTCGCAATATTGTTGTATGGTCAACTTCCATTCTGGCAACAAGTTCCCTTGAAGAAACAGTTGGATACGTTTCCATCAATGCTTTCAGAGCATCATTTTTCACAGACGTCTCGGGTCTTCCACGCGGTTTATTTTGCAAGGAAAAATCACCAGACCGAAATTTTTCAAGCCAATGCTGCACTTTTCGATCGTTCACAGTATTCTCCCCAAACGCCTGGTTTATATTGCGTGCAGCTTTTGCAGCATTATTACCAAGTTTATACTCATATAAGAAAATTACACGAATATCGGTTGAATTCATATTGGTGCAAAATTTAAAGCAAATAACAAAAGGGAACACTTTTGAGAAAATCTTCTTTGCTAAAATGTGACTCTGGCAATGGACAGTACGACTATAAACCAGGTTATGTCAAAAACAAAAGCATAACAAAAACAGGAAGACAAACGTTCACATTTAAAGAAAATCTAACATTTCATACGCACCAACCTAATATATTCAACTATCTCGTCTTCTTCGATTGGGATGTGATTTTCCAGGATTATTTTCTCGTGAACACAATTACAGAATGTCTCACCTTTTTTCTTTATCGAAACTTATAATAATTCTGGTTTAGAATGAAACCACTTTTTTTCTTAGTCTTATTTTGAATTTGAATCATTCAATTTATAAGTCCGTTTCAGCAATAGCAATTGTTTTGTCCACATTTCAATGTCATCTGTTATTCCTTCAAAAGTAATTCAGCTACTATGATCATATTGATTCTCTCATAAATAGCACTCGATTCCACGCCTGTTGACGCACACGTGCGTCTCTCCATTGTTCACGGTATTTTCTCTTAAGAATCATATAACACCATTGGAAACAGTTATCCTATCGATTATTACGATAATGTGTTAACCCGGCCAATAAATAAACAGTAAAAGTAGATCTGCGCCTAGCCTTGAAATATTCATTGACATTCTATAATCTTCAAGAACACTAGAACAAAGGGACACACATGGAATGTTTAAACATTCCAATAAACTATTCGCGACCAACGGACATTTGTTCTTTCCCTTTCCATAGGTCAAACTCCGCCCTTTACCAATCTCATTTAAGTTTACGTGGATAGTTCAAAATAGACCAAAAGGCAATCAAGTTACTTGTGGTTAAAAAATAAGGTAGATAATATATATAATTATTATATGAGCTGTTCATTTGTCAAATCGATTAATTCTTTAAAACAAAAAATGGGAAGATGTAGGGAAATAATATAAATTGCTTTTTAAAATTTTCTTTAAAATATAAATTCAAATAAACATTAGAGTGTATAAATGTATAAAACAATTTACTGGTAAGGTCTTGAATTGTATTATTTGAATTGTATTATTGCAACGATTTACATTAGAGTACGGAGTTAATCAGATTGATTTCTGAAATAATTATTTTTTATTCGATGCCAAAAAAATTTTGTCATTTAATACCATTAAATGACGGAAATGGTATTAAATGACGGAAATTAGAGAAATTTATTATGAATATAAAAAGTGAGGATACATCGTGCTCTGGCACTTAAATTTAAAAAAATTCGAAAAGTGAAATTAATCAATTTAACTTGTGAGTGGTTCATATAGAAGATTTATTAGAGATATACGCTATCAGGTATGGTTAAGACTGACTCACACTCGGACTTTCAAAGATCTTGTCAAGAATGGAAAGGAGGTTGGTCGGCTAATAATTAGCAACCAAATCTTTTGGTTTGTTGGGTTTTAAAATGGGAAATACTCTATTTTCCTAGAGTTTGGAAAATAACTAAAATTTTAACAAAACCTAAATATATATATTAGAATTGAAAGATAAACTTATTTGAAGTATGCTTTAATATGAGTGAAGATATTCTGTCGTTCTCAGAAGTCTTACGATTACTCAGACAGCAAATGATAGACGAGGTACAACAAGGAAAATTGGAAGAGCTTTACTGAACTTCTATCTCCTTAAAATTGAACTGATTGATCAAGCTATTAATGGAATGCAAGTGCCTGGATTTTAACATAGAGGCATTGTTATGGATGTCAACAAAATTTTTAGCTAACGCATCTACTTTATCAAGGTCAAATGACGCTACAACATTATTATGCTGTAAAAAAGGCACAGTGTATAATGATAATTTGCATTTGATGATTATTGAATGTTACTATAAAAGGTCAGGTCAATTTTTTAAAAGACTCAAGCTGTTCAATCTAATTTGTATTTCTAAGCTCAGGAATACGAAAGCATATCTAAGCAGAAATATCTCGGAGCTAATCTGAATAATTTCCAAACAGAAGTCGATTGTGTCTGAGCCTCCTATAGTAACGTATAAGTTGAGTTAATCAATTATTCTCTGATAAAATACAGTGCTTTGAGTGTAGGGAGACACTGATAGTAGTGGCCTTTCTCATGCATGCATGCATAAAAAAGGTGATAAAAGTGATATATTGATAAATTTATATATGTATGCATAAAAGAAATGATAAAAGTGATATGTTGATAATGGTACTTAACTTCTCCCTGAAAGAGTAATGAAACTTCCGATTTTTAATCTGACAAAGATAATGAGATGTTTCAAGATGTTACTATAACAGCCATGTGATCAAAATTAAGCCTATACACAACCTGGCACTCAATGTCAGTTGCTACATCTGAGATAAAAAAGTTTATCACCAAAAGTGCGATGACTACCATATAAAATCAAAAGGATAAATGATTTGATACCTATTATTCAATATATAATTAAAATTGAATATACCAGTTGTGTTATTGTAATTATTCCAGTACGTATATCTCTAATTTCAATTTTCTGCAGTGACCTAAGGCGAGCCTATTCTGACTAATTAGTCAAGATTACAGAGAGAGAGAGAGAGAAAGAGAGAGAGAGAGAGAGAGAGAGAGAGAGAGAGAGAAAGAGGGAGAAAGAGAGATCTTTTTTGACTTTTGGTGGTCGAAGTGGGATGTGATTATTTTTCAGGACATTGAGTTTTTATTCATTTATATACACTACCTTCATGTGCAGTCCTGACGATGATGAGAATGTTCCTTCAAAGGAATTCTCAGACATGATGTGTTTGGGTCGATTAGGCTTCTTCTCTTGATATGCGATTATTATGTAGTTCAAATTTTCTATGCTTGCTTTTTTTCCTTGCTGCTCATACCATCAGAGAATGTAGACACGTAAATGCCTTGTCCTTGAGTTGGTGCTGTAGTAGTCAGTAATCAGTGGTGCAACGAATGCAATGTTTGGTTACTATTTATATCAGGCGGTTCAGAGTACTCGATTACAGTGCAGGACAAAATTATAAAAACTTTTCATATTTGTATGTTACGTATATTTAAAAAAAACAAACTACAACATAACAAATGAAAATTATATTACAAGATAATACATATAATACATTTTTTACACTTTATATGTTGCATACTACCGCTAGAATGAATTTACGAAATCTTAAGTTCGTATGATACACAACAAAAAACTTAGAGAAAAATGCCAATATGAGTTAACTTTAGTTAAACAAAATAATAAAACAATAAGACAAATATTAATTAAGACGAATAGTTTTACAGAATATGTTGACGGTTATCAAGGCACTACATAAATTTAGGATTTATTTACATAATATTTCTTTCAAAATTATTACTGATTAAAGCATTTATTACGATCGTTAACAAAAAAGTTTATGTTTGCGTGTTGCGAAATGAGTGATTCTTCTCGAAGAATTCTCATATACGATCGAACATCAGTTGGATAAGAGTATACTACACGTACTCGTCCTAGAAATTCTTTATTCATAGTATTGGTTGTTAAAGATAACGACGACAGACTTTTAATCAGATTAAAGAAGATCCAAGACGAAGACATGCGGGTCGAGCGATCATAGGAGTGATTAAAGAAAAAGGTATGGAGAACTTTATTTCTAAAACGATTTATTGTACAGACAAGTCAATGATGACGTGTTTATAAAAGTTCTTAAGACGTTGCAGCTTCAAATAATTAGACAAGCACGCGAACGCGACTACTTTGCGGTAAATAAAACTGAATAATTGGTTAGTATGTAATATTAATCGAGAAAATGAGGCACAAAATTGAAAAGGTCGTACGAAAGTGCATTAGTTGTATATAGGTCGAATACGAACAAGGAAACCAGGAAAGATTTTTATATCTGATAGAAAATGGAAAACTACCACTAAGTATATACCATATTCTATCCATCTACATAGGTCTCATTCATTCCCAGCACAAAGAAAAATTATAAACATGTCTTCGCAGTAATTGATGCATTTACCAAATTTTTGCTTGATTGTACGTAATTAAGAGTACACATTGAAGAGATACTAAATCATCTAAGGAAACAAGCAAAGATCTTTGGTAATCTGCGATGAATAATCTTTGATCGAGGAAAACATTAATTTCAATTGCCTTTGCAAGATATTCCAAGGATAAAAGAATACAACACATGACAACGACGATAGGAATTCCACGAGCGAATGGATAAGTAGAACGTATCAATAGAATATTCATTCTTTTATTGACGAAAATGGCGGTGCCACATCTCGTAGAATGGCATTGATATTTGCATCTCGCAAAAAAATATCAAAATGTTACACCGAAAAAAACCATTGGTATCACATTTTCTATCTATTGTTTGGTACTCATATGAAGATGAAAGAGGACCAGTTGATAAGGAAAATGAAAGAAGGATTTATATGTTTTGCGATGATATAAGAAAATGGGCTAGATTTGAAATTTCTAAGCTCCAACAAAACTGCCGAAGGAATTTTAACAAACACCAAAGCAATACAATAGGACATATTATTAAGCGTACTCCATTTGCATCAAACTTAAAGTTTCTATTATAGTTTTTAGGGCCTTATCGAATAAAGATGATGTTATGAAACAATAGATACGTCTTCAGGAAGATATAAGAACATGACAATTCGTATATAACCTCTGCACTGCAGCGGATTTGATCAAACTATGGATCGTCTTACAGAAGAATTTTCATCTGACGATAACAAAGAAAATAACATCTGAGGGCAGATGTTGATGTGCTATAATGGCCAAATGTAGTATTGAGAATTTTAGTCCATGCTTTATGCGTAAAGTGTGAGCGAATCAGCATGTATAAGTTTATCGTTCCTTGTATTGGTCCACTTGGGAATTTTATTTCAGTGTGAATGAATTGGTTTGATTAAGGAACTGTCGATAAGATGAGATTGTTTTTTCGATGACTTGGATCCATCTTTAGATCATTACATATAATGTGTCTAACAACTAATTGTGCGTTTTTAAATCGATGGTTATAATTCATTATTTTGTCATTTCGTTGAACGGTACATACAACGTTCTATTTTAATCGTATTTAAAGATTTTTTTTTTCAAAATTTATATATATAAATTACTTGATGAAAATCTTTGATGTTTCGTATATTTGCTCCTTCTAAACTACGCTGAGAATTTCCGAGTAGCTTTTCCATTCTAACATATTTGATAAAACGATTCTGTTCCCTAGTATTTATTTCAACGTTTTTTTAAATTCAAATGTGAATGTCTCATAAACTGAAATGCTTATATTCGCCTCTACGCAGCTTCCTTTTAGATATTTTTACTCTATCAGATACGTTTTGTTCTCTCTTAGGATCAGGTCATCTTTTGGCATTTTGACTCTTCATTCGGAACAATTCCAATTTGTTCTCAAGACATAAGGAGATTTCCTGGTATATACATTCGTCATCCTAGTATTCCAGATTTGCACGTATGTTCACTAGTGTACCCTCACTATAATAACACTAAAGGATCAAGTTTATTAATATAGTCTATTTGTACGGCTCTTCTTAGAACTAGATGCTTGAGATCTACGTATTTTGATCAAATATTGCTCCACTAGAGTTATGTATGTACTTGAGATCACGTCTTCTTCCCTTTGATGCCTTCAATCGTGCTATTTCTAAACTCTTTCTGGAGGAAAGTCTGGCTAATGAATCGTTCTCCTTCGATCTTTAATATAATCTTTTCTTTTTCCATTAACATCATCTCTTCATCTAACCTAATGCTGCTTTCTTGTGGTCAGTTCTCGCGTGCACATCATACCAGTCATTATTGGTTTTACTGTAGTAAAGTACACGGCTTCTGTTTGTTTTAAATGTCTTTTCACAATCCAAAGCTTCACAAGGAAAATCATGGAGTTATTCGAAGTTTCGGATACTTCTCCCATTTCATCAGTAGCTGGATCAGCCAAGCCTTTTTGAACTATTCGAGATTTATTTCTTTTAAACGTGCCAGCATATTGAGGAACGAGTGAGCTGGAAAAAACCCCCAGACTCGTTCTCCTCAAAAGGACAAGCATTTATCCTTTGGAATAAATCTTAATTGTTCTGAAAAAAAATTCATTCCCATCGGAAAGCGTCCATCGGTTGAAAATTATTTATCTCAGCTGGTGAAAATCTATCAGTTTGATTACTCCCATTTTTGTTTCTTACATCGTCAAGATTTGTATTATACATTTGTTCTAATTTAGTTAATCCTGCCATTATATTCTGTTCGAGAATTTTTTCTGCATTTCCTTCTATTTTAATGTTTTAATTTTACTCTTATGATTTTCAATACTACTTATATGTTCTTCGAACGGCGTACCGAATTTTTATATTAATTGAAATAATTATTCTTCTTACAATACTTTTGTCAACATTTTGATGTATCATTATTGATTTTTATTTTGTTCTGCTTTAGTTAAGCATCAAAATAACCAACGATAGATAATATATATGTAACTATGAGACATTTTAATCTCGGATGAAAAGCAATATAAAATATAATCCGAAGTACAAAATAACGTTAACGGAATTTGAGCGAAATCCTTCTGATGAAATCCTTTGTCCTGAAGTAATTCTCTCACCAATTCCTACAAAAAGAGATTTGTTTGCCATCAATATAGATAATAATTTTTATTTCATTAAAAAAAATAAAAAAAACGCATAAAATTATTGCATCTGTTTGAAAGCTAAATATATATTCTTATTCTACCATGAGAGAATAAATCCAAACGAATGCAAGCTTATTTTAAACGCGTAATAAGGTCTTGTGCACCATGGAGATAGGAACCTGGTATCAAGGTGCATTATCCTTATGTTATGTATATGATAATGCAGCAGCTTACCTTTACCAGACCCCTTTTGGCCTCGTAAAATAACGGGATAACCATTTTCTATCCAAGATAAAATAGATGCTAATTGACTTTTAACGGTTCCTAAAAGTACATGGTAAAGATTAATTAATTAAATATTGCATCTCATAATTCGTATAATATTTAAATGATCATTACCTGAAAGTAGAACAGATTTGTCCTCCGTCTCAATGGATTAATATATGCCAATGAACAATCGACTGCACTTTTTGTTATAAACAACATCGAATGGCTTATCAGGATCTGGACACCAATAATCCATCGATTGATAAATCAAACGGGCCATATTATTCGTAACGTTTTTATCTTCGATTTGTGCTTCTGTACCAACCGTCTGTGTATATGCCTTACGTAAATAATACAAAACCGAATTAACCAAACCGGAAGTTAATGATGGTACTGAATTGTTTGTCTTGAGAATTTCATCGATGCAGATAGATAAGTATGTCTTTATATTGTCTTAAACATTAAAAGACAAATCCTCGATTTTCAAGGCAACCGGAAGTGAATCCAAATTAATCGTTCCAAGATGGACGACATCTAATAGCGAAACTGTTACTGGATTAGCAATTGCCAACTTATGCGTCTCAAATATGAATCTGTATTTCCTTTTTTTTTTTTAATCAATTATTGCGTTGATAGTGTTAATAATAAAAGATATATATTTTGTATAAACCATTTCCGAGTTTTACATCAACGCCAGGTTATTAACAATTTATTCCAAACGATCGGTCAACTCTTGCCAAGCTATGTTAACAGTATTATCTCCTACGACATTGAAAAAATTAATGATTATAAACAAAACTTTATTATTTCTTAAAATTTTATTTAAGAAAATTAATTAATTCGTATCCGCGATAAAGAACCATCCAATTTTTCGCTTGTCGAAACTGTCAACACTTCAACAAGATCAGCAACAGCTTTCATTTCGCTACCAATTACAGCATCATGTTGTTGAATCCGTTCATGAGTTTCATTACCCAATCCAACTTATTCAACATTATATGATTCCCTTTCTAACTCCTTTGGAGCGCAGGATTGAAAATCAACGATTTCTAATAATGGCAAAATGACGATTCTAAATCATTCCAGTGTCAATATTTATACACCAAATTTTTTACCACGTTTCCTCCTAATTTACTAACCTGAATTAACACAAAAAATATAATAAAAAAGATATGTAGATACATAATTAATTTTATTATAATTAATTTATGATATTTATTTATTGATCTATCGTTATCATTAGCTACTGCCTCTTGTGCCCATTGTTTAGGGTCCTTGAAAGCTCTATTCCAATCATTTGAAAATGTTCTGTTTAATCTGTTGGCATATAAAAATAAAATTTGTCTCTTTTTTCCTCTTTATCATTGTTATCACAATTATCATACTCGAGCAATATTAATTAGTAGCTAAATATTAATAAAGAGATCATTTATATATAAGATCTTGAATCTGTATGTACATACTTTTTACTAATTTCAATTCTCGCTGCTGTCACCTTGTTCAACCACTTTTTTCTAACAGATTCCAAGGTATTTAAAGCAATCTCAGTTTGCTTCTAAGCTCCACCAAACAAGTAAGTACTTTTATGAAATAGATTACCAAATTGAGCGTGTTCGACATTACCGACTCCACGAAAGTTCATAGGAATTGAAAGAAAACGTATTATATCAGAATATATTTTTATTTGAATTTGTTCGATAAATAGGTCGCCATTGCAATATTCCATGAATATTATTTCGATCATAAGCTTTAGTAATTTTCTCAACAAAGATGACAGAGTACTTTTATGAGAGAATGAATATATGAGCCGTTGATTTTGAAAGTGGGGCAAGTCTATTTTGTGAAAAAAAATAGTTAAAGCTAATTCTTATTACAAATTAATATAGAATTTATATTTTTAATCAATTCACTATAAATATCTTTTAATATCAGTATAAATTTGTTACTAATGATTTATTTCGAAAACGATATTTATTGCGAGTTGATTTTGAAAGTGAGGGAAGTTCATATCAACCATATCTGGATGATTTAAGAGAGTCCAAACTTGTTCTAGAGCTTCGATAAGGGCAGAACCTTCGCCAGGTCCGATCAAGGTTACTGGTATCAAATCGTGGAAATTCTCTTCAGTAACAATTGACGCCAACAACTAATGAATGAACGATTGAAAAGATTTTATTCCTTTCACTGATTTTTGAAAGAAGTAATATATGTTTGTATATAACTATTTAAAAAAAATCAACGTATTTTTTCCAGTAAGTAATTCGTTGCTGAGTTTCATAGGAAGTTCATCATTCTCAAATTGAATTGGTTAAGCATAAAGCGTTATAGACGTAGTAGGATTAAACATTTTTCTAAAACCGGTGAGAACCATTTCTTATTTCCTTGAACCGATACACTTGATGTCGACACAATGAACGAACCGCGCCTATCAATCGCCACCATTTTCTTGATCTCGATTTATCTATAACATTGACAATTTTCATTACATTACTCGAATGTCAGTATAGAATTATTTTTATTAATGTATTCGATATGTTATTCGCTTCTCATTTGCTTTTCGCCCCTGTCGATTCGTCGATGAAATTATCGGTCTTCATTACCATTTTCATCACAAAGAAAACTCACATATTCAATGAAGTGAATATTTATTATCTTTAGTACTTAATTATTATAAATAACTACATATTTTACGCTTATACTAAAAAGTCTTATTATTTGACAAGGTATGTGTGTATATTTACGTGTGTATATTTATATGTATATATACATTATACTTACACATATTTGTATATATACGTACATAGATATAGATATATAAATACATATATATAAAGACATATATATTAAATATATATATATATATATATATATATATATATCCAAATATATATATGATTTAAAAAAAATATATATAAGAAAAATATGTATATTTATGTGTGTGTGTGTGTGTGTGTGTGTGTGTGTGTACTACTAAAATTAATTTTGCTAAAATTAACACTACTAAAATTAATTTTGTGAAGTAGAATGTAAAATGGCATGGCATATCGAGTTTTTTATTTTGTGAAACCGAAGGAGATAATCATTCAAGGAAAAACAAACCAGATCTTCTATGTATGTCAACGTTTCTAATGAAATAAATAAAACAGGTTACATATTATCATGAAATTTCAGCGCTGGAGTTTATGCCGATAAAGCTATAGTATCGAATTTAAACGGCAAGACTTATCTAAAATATCTATTCCGACAATCGAACTCTAAGAATTTGAGACCGTCGTCATGAGTTCTCTATCAACCTTAGGGCATGATAAAGACACGACCGAATCGCATCAGACTTCTTTGAATCGAGCAGATGGGATCAGAGGAGGAAAACCTTAAATCTGCGGATGTCACCGCCCTAATTTCACAATTTCCCTTTCCAAACATCGAAATCAAAATATCTACTCCAATGATTGAGACGGAAAAATTTGAGATAGCCAACATACAATTGATATCTTCCTTAGAGCAAGACAACGATACATTCGAATCGGTACGAATTAATTTCAGTTAAACGGATGGATCAGAGGAGGATCTTAAATCTGTGAAAATCATTACCATAAATCCTAATTCTTCCTCTCTTAGATCAATTTGTTTTCCTAAATCCGATCATCCCTGTAAGACAATCTACAAAGCGTCCGAAACAGGACTTCAATGCTTCGAAAAGGCACTTTAATGCATAAAGTTAAATTCGTTAAATAAGGAAGAAAGAAAAATAGCCAAGACTATGATAAGAAACTCGTTAGATCTATTTCATCTGCCAGGAAAAAAACTCACACATACAAATTTCGTTAGTTATAATACCGAAACTATTGACTCAATATCCTTAGCCATATGACAATATCCTGATTTCCTTCGATATGTAGACAAGAGTAATAAACAGATAAGCGGCTTCATAAAAAACGATGTTATTCGACATTCTGTATCCGAATGGAGACTCGTTCTCAACTACAGTATATTAAATAAAGAAACAGTAAAAGACAGTTATACTCTGCCTAATATTACAGAAATATTAGACTAGCTAGGAAGTGCAAAATACTTCAGCATATTCTCAACACCTTATGATCATTATGAATTCACACGAATGCCATTAGAATTATTAAACGCATCATCTACGTTTCAAAGATTAATGAATAGAATATTCTTCGGGTGCAGAGAAATGAACTCTTTGTATACTTAGACGATGTAGTCATTTGCTCAAATTCGCTAGTAAAACGCATTATAAAATATCGGAAATTATCTGATAGGTTATGACAAGTTGGTTTAAAGCTACAACCAGACAAATGTAATTTTCTAATTTTCTTAAGAAAAAAGTAGCATATTAGTAGCTCAACGAGAGTGAAATCCAATCTGGGAAAGATAAGAACCATGAACAAATTTTTGAGACCATATACAGTTAAGAGCATCAAGTAGTTTTTATGACTCGCCGGATACAACAACCGATTCATTCTGAATTTCTCTTCAATTAATAAACCTTTCACTAATCCTTTAAAAAAGGGCGTTCCATTCAAATGAGACGAACCGCAAAAAAACGCTTTTACAATCTAATAAACCGTTTGTGTTAAAAATCTCTAATACTCAGATTTTTCAAAGTCGTTCGTTCATTGTTACTGCAGATGCTTCTAACTACGCAACAGAAAGAATCTTGAGTCTAGGCGAAATCAGCAAAGATCTATTATCGCGTATACTTCAAGACTTTTAAACCAACCAGAACAAAATTATTCAACGATCAAAACAGAATTATTTACCATAATCTACGCTGTAAATTATTTTCAAACATATTTGTACGAAAATTAATTTAGTTTAGTGACAGATCACAAACCATTAGTCTGATTAAATTCAGCAAAAGATCCAACTTCTAGATTAATTTGTTGGCGTCTAAAATCGCTGGGTACTAGTATAGGATCGTGTAGTATAATACCGTAAAAGAAATATAAACGCGGACGCACTATCGAGGAACACCGTAGACATAAGTATACAAATATTTCCGATAGCCGGTATAAACGATCGAAAGATGACGATTGAGCAATGATGAACTTTACTCTTCTAGAAATAAACAAACGCGGAAAATAAGAACCTCTTTTAATAAACCAAACGACGAACACGATAACGAAAATATATACATAGGAAATAATTCTGAATACGAAATCAAAAACGATTCTGCAAACAGATGTAGTAAAGATAATAAAGACGATAAAGACGAAACAAACCTCAAAGAAATACCATACGCTAATATAGACAGTCAAATTATAGAAATTAGAGATCGTATAATCATGTATAACGTACACCGCGCATATTTCGTGATTGGAACACCCATAGACATAGTCTAGCAGATAACGGAAAGTTATCCCCAATAAAGATAATTAAACGAAACGAACGATAATTTTCTCTGTCAAGAAGAAAATTTCGGTCTCCATAAAATTGGAAACTTTCGACGATACCCTTCGTTCTTTTTTTGACGCGGTTCTTGAACTTCAACTGGAAACGATAGTTATCTCCAAAGGATCAATGAGAGACAGTCTGGGCCGACGTTAGGAAAAAACTCCATTCGATCTTCTCGGGTAAAAATACTAAAATCATTGTATTAAGAAATGAAATAATTACATTAAAAGAGATCAAAATGACCCAAATGATATATAGCAACCACGCAACTTCTTATAGGAGAACACAAAGGGTTCACGAAAACTTATTCTAGATTCAAAGAAGAATGGCTCTAGTTAAAAATCGATGTACAAAATTATGTATAGAATTATCGTAGTTGTCAAGCGAAAAAGTTTGTGGGGTTAAAAACAAATCAAGTCTTACTGAAGAGAAGAATATTTGATAAAATTTCGATGTTAGTCTTATGCCTACCATACATATGGGAAACAATTACATACTAATAGCACAAAATCTACTAATTAAATATTCAATAGCTTCAACTTCGACAAGTTTTTTCGGAAGAAATCGCGGAGCATTTATAAAAAGCATCATATGTATGTAAATTCGGATCACCGAAGGGAATTTTAACAAATCGAGGTTCTAACATTTTATCACATTTAATGAAAGCGATAGCAAAAAAATTTTGAATAAATCAATAACAGACTAGTACATACCATTCGCAATCGAAACAGATCCATTTAACTTTTTTATTTACAACTGAACTTTTCGCAGCACTGTATCTCTGTACGGCAAGCTTCCATGCGGACTGCGTTTAAACTGTGTATAACGTTTCTTACTATGACATTAGATCATATAGAATAGAATAGAATCATAAATGAATAAGTTATAATTTATTTATACATTTTCATGTAAAGATTTCAAAAAATACGCAATAAACTAATATCTTTTAGTTAATCTTAAGGATTATCGGCAGTAGATTTATTACGATTGCTATAATTATTGTTTATCGTCTTATTTTTTCTGACCGTTTTTTTTATTAATTGAAGGTGAAATGCGAGCATTGTCACTTTTTCGTTTTTCTTCATCTTGTACAAACAAAACGCATTCTATATGGCCACATCAATTATATGAAAAAATATTATTTGTACCACTTAATATTTTTTCTGACGGATTCAACGTTAGTTATTACTTTATCCCTATTATTTATTACGCTTATATTTGCGGTTTAGTCCATTTGGAAGGTGGTTTTTTATATAACTTGCTTTGTTCAGTAATTTATTTTTTTTATACCTACAAAATCTGCAGAGTAACAAGTGAAGAATATATATATGTATTTCACATTTGTTTTGCCATGTGAGTGCTAATATATTAGGAGAAGATCGAAAACATATTTCACCTGCTTTTAATTTTTTATTCATGATAGACATATCCCTTTCTTCGACATTTTACAGTACCGCAGGCATTTGTTGTATTGTCGTAAAGATAAGCGAATAAAGCCGGATTGGTATACCAATTATCAACAAACAAGGTGTTCTTTTTCCTAAATATGGTACTGATAGTGAAATTATAATTTCGCTTGATTTTCTGAGAAACTTTTTTTTTTACCTCCGAATAGCTGTTTGCATATATAATAAAATTTAAGACGTATTTAATTTTACAGTCGCAGAGTATAAAAAATTTGATGCCTAATCTATTCCGTTTGGATGGAATATATTGTTTGAACGATAACCTGTGTTTATATAACAATAAACTTTCATCGCTGCATAAGTTACAAAATGGATTAAAATAATTTTTAAATAAAAAGCGAAGCTTATTACAGAATTCTCTTATTTTAACTAAACAATCAGAATTAGTTGTCATAATCTCACTGAAATAAAGCATTCGTAATAAAAATACATATCGATTACTATTCGTTATATGTCCGAAAATGTCAGTACGCAAAAATTTATTCTTTATCCAATACTCGGTGTAATGCAATTTTTTAACTCGCGACATTAGTAACCTAATTGCAAAAAAAAAAAACAACATATTTCACTCAAAGTTGTCACTTATTTTTGAAGTTTTACAAACCAGTATATAGAATTTTGCATTTTGTGTGTACAGTACTGATTTGTTTTTTCTACAATAAATGATACTAATTATTGAAAAAAAAATAGCTCGAAGTTTGCTAATGGAGTAGCAAATCGATTAATTTGTATTTTCATTCCAGTCATTCGAATTAAATTTATATATTTTCAGATTCAAATTTTTTTGTTACCATTTCCTTGCATACCACCCTTACATGAATATCAGAATTGGAAGATTCTGACGAACTCAGTATTCTTCTTTACAATTTTCTTACGTGCTTTCTCCCATTTATATTCTTGTTTAGCGCATTTTCAATTTCCGAGTCTACTTTCGAGTCATCACAAATTGCTCTCTGCTTTTTGTTTTGAAATATTAGGGTCAAGAATTCTACAAAATTATAAATATTTGAAGCTGATTGTTAAAAAAAACATCGAATAATAGTATATGTATGTGTGCATGTCTGAGGTAAGCCGATCGACAATCGAACAGAATATGATTTGTCTTTCACGAGATGTGTTTGTTTATGGAAAAAAAAGAAGAGACAGAGATTGGGAGTGAGAGTGAGTGAGTGAAAAGCCTTAAGAGTATCCCTTAGCTGGATAACGCATATAATTTCCAAAAGCTTATAGTTTAATAACGCAAAGTTCTGCTACTTAAATGTCTGTGAATATAAAAAATATTTTTTCTTAATATCATGATTATAATCATTTATTATTAAAAATTTTTTGAAAATATTTGATAAAAAATTCTGAAAAAATTAAAATTGAAAAAGCTCTTTAAATTCATTAAATATATTTTATGTCAACAAATCAGTCTGTTCGTTAACTTGGTACAGAATAGACGTATTTCCTATCGCTCGCGATTTGTTTTTGCTTACAGTAGCGTATATTAATGACCTCTTGTATTATCTCGGCGAAGTGAGACAGTAAATGTCCATCGTATGGCTGCTGGCTGCAACATGCTACCAATAAAGTTAAAAACCTCAAAATTAGGTGACACCTGCTCCAAACGGAACACATCAAATGACGAAGTAGAGGATATCGACATATCCACTAACGCTTCAATCTACCGAGCTGAATCCCTACTTACTAGCAAAAAGAGGAAATCTAATACAATCACAGATATGACAAATTCACGCACGTTCCATCAATCCGAAATGTGGCTACAAGATATACCTACACACGAATCATACAATATCCTCTCAGAAACCGATCCTACACCAATAAGCAACACCAAAACAAATGAAGAAAATAAACCTCCTATTTACATTCAGGCATAGGTCATTGAACCGCTGATAGAATTACTTGAGCAACAAACAGGTAACAACAATTTTACTTTAAAGTAACTCAAAAATAATCAGACAAAAATTTAGTTATCATCCTCGGATTATTATAGGAAAATAATAAACGCGTTAAGAAGCAAAAATGCAAATTTTCATAACTGTCAACTTAAAGCTGAAAGAAATTACAAGATAATTCTACGCGGAATTCAACCAAAAACAAATTTGTAGAAAATCCTTGACGAACTCAAGTAACACAAACACGTTGTAAAGTCGATTAATAATATAGCCAAATATGATACTAAACACCAATTACCTCTATTTGCTATTGAACTTGAACGAAATAATAACAAAAGGATATATACAGTATAGAAAAACTACTCAACACATTCATTAAATTCGAACCGCCAACACCGAAACGTGCTATCGCTGCCAAACCTACGGTCATACGAAGAATTACAATAGGATTGCAATAGGTTACCTGATTGTGTTAAATGTGCAGGTAATCACTTAACCTCACTTTGCCCACAACAGGGTAAACTAGTACACTTAAAGTGCTTTAATTGCCAAGGTAATCATCCAGTAAGTTATGAAGAATGTTTGACACGTAAACAACTACAACACAGAACATTTCCTCCCCTAAGACGAAGAACACTATCTGAAACTAACAATAACCATATTCCTTATACCACAGAATACAAACCAAAAATAGACACTTTGCAAAACAATACTAAACACTTTTACAAGAATAGCAGAACCTATATACAAGTAAGAGCCAAACAGACTTCGCAACGACAAAACATAGCACCTTCTACTTGTTCAAAAAATTCTCCTGGAAACGAATATACAGAACCAAAACAACTTTTAATTCAATCTGCTAAAAATACAGAAGTCATAACAGACATGCTTTCAACGCAAACATCACTGTTACAGCAACAAACACATCAAATAACCGTTATGTTAGATTTCTTAACAAAATTATTGAATACCTACAAATAAAGGTTGGATCAATCAGAATAGCTGTTTGGAACAGCAACGGGTTACAAAAAAGAATTCAAGTATTCAAAATTATCATCTATACATATAACATTGGTATTATGGCAATTTCAGAAACTCACCTTACAGTTAAGAATTATATAAAAATACCAGAATACAGCATATATGATACCATCCACCCATCGGGAAAAGCACACGGGGGTTCTGCGATTATCGTTAAAAATAATATTAAGCACCATCTATATGCCAACACTTCCCTTGACTATCTACAAGCAGCAACAATTACACTAGAAACCATAACTGGAGAAACACAAATATGGACTATATATTCCCCGCCAAAACATAAAATTACTCAAGAGCAATATTCAAATTTCTTTAAAAGTTTAGGAAACAAATTTATAGGGGTAAATCACTGCTCGAAATCATACAGAAATTACCATTAACATCACTATCAATCGGGGAGTCAACCTAGCAGCATCAAACATATCACCAGATCTTCTAGATTTCGCCATAAATAAAGGACTAAACAAGGCCCACTTCAAATTAATCTCAAGCACAGAACTGAGCTCTGATCATACACCTATACTGATAAAATTTCTATAAAAACCAATCCACATAGAAATTATATCCAAATTGTACAATAGAAATACGGTCTGGAATAAATTTAGGTCAACTGTTGACGAAAAACTAAATTGCAAAATCCCTCTAAAAACATCAGAACACATTGGGAATGCTGTCTGGACTACATAACAAAAATAATTCAAGAGTCAGCATGGTTATTTACTTCTAATATACAAAAAAATGAAACGAGCTATTTATATCCAGCCTATGTTTTGCAGAAAATTAAACAAAAAAGAAAAGCTAAATACAAAGCTAAATGGCAAAGGTATAAAACAGAAGAAAATAAAAGGCAGTTAAATGCACTCACAAAGAAGGTTAAAATAATGATAAAAGAATACTGTAATTCCAGGTTTAGCAAAAATCTCTTAAACCTTACGCCAAATGAAGATACAAACTATTCACCTTGGAAGACAACAAAAAATTAAAAAGACCAATAATGCAGACTCCAGGATTAGGAAAACCAGACAGATTTTGGGCAAAGACTTTCATGGAACAAGCATTTGCTAACCACTTATATCAAACTTTTCAGCCAAATAGTATAGCTGCGACAGGAAATGCTATAACTGTATGCAATAGTACTGCAGACATAGATCAAAACAACTTGATATATAAGACTACAAAAAAAGAAATAAAACAATTGATAAATACATTAAAGAACTCCCAGAAAAAGCGATCAGAATGATTACCATAATATTTAACTCCGTACTTAGACTTCAATACTTTTCTGACTCGTGCAAACTGGCAGAAATAATAATGCCGCCTAAGCCGAACAAAAATATTCATAGACCATCCTTTTACAGACCTATTTCCTTATTACCGATTCTATCCAAACTTTTAGAAATAGTAATATTAGTTAGAATTAAGAAAATAATGAATAAAAAACGTTTAATACCAGATCACCAGTATGGCTTTAAGGAGAAACATGCTACAACTGAACAGGCCCACAGATTATTTAACCAAATAACAATTGCTATGGAAAACAAAAAATACTGTTCATGTCTATTCTTAGACGTAGAAAAAGTCTTTGACAAGGTATGGCATGAAAACTTATTGAAAACTATAAAACAATACTTTCCAGTACCAATTTATCTATTACTTAAATCATACCTAAACAATAGAACCTTTTACGTAAAAGTTAAAGCCTCACATTCAGCTGTACATGTAATATTTTCCGGTGTACCACAAGGAAGTGTATTAGGTCCAAACCTCTATGCGCTCTACAGTGCGGATATTCCGATAACGCAAGACTCTATATTAAGCACATTCGCCGACGACACTATAATTTTAGCCATACACGAAGATTCATAAGAAGCAGCTGAAATCTTGGAAAATCACATAAAATTGCTTGAAAAATGGCTGATGGATCTAAAAATTAAAGTTAACTACAATAAATGCAATCACATTACATTCACTCTTCGCAAAGACAAAGTACCAGCAATTACTATACACAATAATGAAATACCGCAAACAAAATCAATCGAATGTTTGGGTTTGTATCTTGACTCTAAACTAACCTGGAAACAACACATTCATAAAAAAATAATACAAATTAAACTTAAAAGAAAAGATATTTACTGATTAACAGACTGAAAATCTAAACTGAGTATAGAAAATATATTACTAATATACAAAGCAATAATAAACCTTATTTGGATGTACATCATCCAGTAATGGGGCACGACAGCTAAAAACCATATCTTCAAAATGGAAGCTATGCAATCAATAATAATCCGCACAATTGTGGACGTGCCATGGTATGTCAAAAACGAGGACTTACGTAATGATTTACAAATCCCAGCAGTATCAAAGGAGATACAGTGGATATCTGACAAATATAATAAAAGATCCTAAACCATCCTAACTAGCTAGCCAATACTCTCTATAACAACAATACAGCAAGAAGACTTAAAAACAGAAAAGACATCGAGATCTGGTTACGCAAGTCTGCAAGAACAGGGTATTATAATAGTGCTATTCCATTGGGAATAGCACTCACGTGCTAACATAAATTCAGTAAAACAACTGGCCGATTGCCTGACGTGACAAATTGCGAGGAAATTCCTAGGAGTTATACAAAAAAAAAAAAAAAGAAAAATGTCAATAAGCATAATGAATTTACTATAATGTGAAATTTAGTAACATTTTTATGTATTTTTTTTACATAATAACTCTAGGTTATATCTAATAATAGCTTGAAATATAAACACATTACTAAATTAAGAAAAAATACACCAATTTAACATATTTAACAATTAAATTTAATGAAATTAAACAAAATTGAACAAACAAATTAATAATTAAAATTGAGTATTTAATGTTCTTTAGTATGACATTCAAATATCCATTTTTATATAGCAGAATTTTACAAAATATGTAAATAGAAGTAGTATCTTTAGATTTTCTTTTCTAAACGTACCTAATTTACATCGCTAGAACCTATCGTGAATACTTGGAGACTCTAGAAATTTTTATTGTTTCTAGATAATATATTTTGATACGTCCTGACAACTTTCACGGAGGTGTATTTTTATTTTGAAATGACTTACGACTATATTATTGATATTCAGTCACAAATTTTGACATGGCATAAGACCGATATTCAGTTGATTATTTTGAAATAACCTAGGACGATAATAATAGTCTCCAATGTATTAATATCATCCCTTCCTTTTTCTTAAATAATTCACAAATCTCTAATTCCATCATTATAGCACCTAAAATATTGAAAATTTTCATGAATAAGTTTGGATGATAGAATTGATTATTGTATATTATTACTTTGAAATCCTAGTTGATGGAACAATGTTTTATATATGCTGATAATAATATCATGACAATTTCAATGACCATTATTGCTATTAAATTTGATCTATCTATTTTTTAATGGTGTTTTAATGCAATTAAGTATATTCTGAGGATTATCATAGAATAATATTATTTTCCAAAATTTTTAAGAATTCCAATTATAAGTACTTCTAAACTTCTTTTTTCACTTTTATTGTACTTGAATAGGAAATTAATATCACTAAAAAATGGTATTTCTTCGAGAATAGTGTATGTAGAAATATAAATTCTTTTCAAAAATTCAAGAAAGCAAGTTTCTAAATTAAACCTTTGCTTTTAAAATGAGATCTCGTTTATCCAAATCGGTCCGAAATTACGTCTGTTATTATTGTTTGCGTAAATGCTCGATATCTTCCGCGAAGAAAAATTTTTATAGAATGCCTATTTTATCTCTCAAAATTTGTTGCAAAAAAAAGCTTATATTCCTATTATTGATTTATATAAACACGTTTGAATGATGATTGTTTTGTTTCCGTGACGATTGTCTGTTTGTTTGTGTCCGTAAGCTGATGATGATCAGATTTTCTGAACTATTTCAAACGCAATGAAATGCGTTTCACAATGCTCGCACGGAGAAAGTACGATAAGTTACTCAATCATTTTAATGAGCTTTAGACAGATGATTCTAAGGCAAAAATAAGAAAATACGTATCCAGTCATTCATGTCAATGGGTCTGAGATATTGTTAAATTTTAGAAAACTTTGTAGTTCCTTCAATAATTAATGTACTAGAAACTTGGACTTATTAGAAGAAGTGTGTACCACATTGGCAGGCATCTAGATTCGTGATTCAAGGATCGCAGGTTCTCGAGGCTGAATGATGATTTCGCATATTTTCTTTTTATTGTATTTATATAAAATAATTAAATAATTTATTTTTTTTTCCTTACTTGATAATTTAGTAAGATATTACTATTCAATTCCTTATATTTATTTCCTTCATTGATGACTGACGTGAATTTCGCGGTGATCTGTGCTAGATAAAATACAGCAGCAGTATAATTTTGTATGATAATAAATGCAGTATATATAATTTTTTTTTATATATTATTTATATTATATATAAATAGAATATATTGTTTATAAACAGTATATATTATATATAAACAGTATATATTATTTATATTATATATTATTTTTATAAAGATGAATTCGTTTTTACATTACCTACGGTTTTTTCTTCCAGCGCTTTATATTATTCCTATTATTCATTCATTTTACTTCATATTGTGGTAAAAATGAAGATGAGGGTAGGCACCTCCGATGACCTTGATATGCGTTATCAGGATTGTTGCCCTGAGTAACTTTTTCTTATAATTTAATTATTGATTACCGTTTATTATAAAGTTATTAACAAAAAAAGTTTATCAAATTGAACATAAAATGTCTGAACTGTAAAAATTCGCAGAGATTAATCAATGTTGCCAAAAATCATATATTTCACTGTAAAAAGATATATTATAAAATTATTAAAGATAGAAGACGACAAAAAGTAACATGTAATTTTAAAATCAGTACATATCACGGAACATGGTTTGAACGAGTTCGTTTGAATCTTCTTACAATTTGCCGAATTATTGCTTATTTTGTAATGATACGACCACCTCGACACAAATTTTTAATATATGAATCAGAGCTAAACGATCATACTATTGACGATTGTACAAATTTTTGTCGAGAAGTAAGTAAAGTACTGCTTATATTATTTATTTATGTTTGTTATTAAATAATGTTTTTTATATACTGTATTAACTCTAGTTACTTCAACAATGGATTATGAATGGAAAAAAAAAATTGATGGTGAGGGTAAAATCATAGAATTAGATAAAACTAAAATAGGTAAGAGAAAATTTAATACTGGGTCTTTCTGTTTTTTCTGTCCATGCATGTACTTTGGTGTATTCGTCTCATTATACGACATAATACTCAAAATAACTGTAATTTTTTTCAAACTTTTTTGTTGATAACATTATAATAAACAATGACCGACGATTAAGTTATCAGGAAAAGTTATTCAAAAGTAACTTTTAAGTGTCCAATATAATATATTATATAATATATAATATATGTCAATATAATATATAATATATGTCAAGGTCAAGATTAAAGTAAATGCTTCCCCTCATCTTCATTTTTATCCATATTATTACTATTACTATAATAATAATATATAATATAATAATATAATAATAAGAAATAAAAGAATATACTTATATGCATCATGTACATATATGATGATTGTAATTTGTGATAACAAAAAAGGAACAATGTGTCATTTCATGTGATGGTTTTTCGCAATGTCTTTTAACAAATCATTTCCTAATAATTGGCTTGATACATGACAGTCAATAGTTACGTCTAATATTAGCGACATATGATGACAAGAACGAAACGTTTGTTTCGTTTTCGTTCGTTATCTTTTCTCTTTGACTTACTATCTTATGATAATAACGGATTTGTTTTTATACGATTCCTTATTCACAATCACAATCGAAGCATCACAGTCAGTGGCCTTAAATCCTTAAAAATTGGAAGTCTATCCAGTTCACAAAGTGAAAATTTACAGAATCCATATGTTGGAATCTATGCTAGTAAGCGCGAATATTTCTAATTCCTCTCCTACTCTTCTAATAGAAATGGAACACGTATAAAATATAAATAGTGTTACAAATTCGTTTCAACTGTCAGTACGTCGAGTAATGAATATTTCTTACTTTATAAACAGCATTCTTTCAATAGGAATGCATGTTCGTTTTTCTTGTACAATTATGGATATGTATTCATTTTCAGAATCGCGCAATGGTTTTATCAGTATTATAAAATTAAAATGTAGTATATATGTATATAGTATATATTTGATTAGTTAAATTGAAACTGATGATACATCGGAAAAAAATTTGAATGTCAACATCTGTATGGTATCTGGAATAATATTTACAAGTGGCGAACATTAGAAGAACTTTATGCCTCTATAACTATGCCATTTATCTCCACATTGGTACTTGGATATTATACATGGATAATTATACATGCATAAAATACTATACTATTGTATCTGAAGCTTTCATTCATCAGAATAATGTCTGAACCTGCAGAAGAAAAGGCAAGGATTAGTCATCTAAAAAGAGCTATCGTCGGATGAATCATAGACTAAAAGGTCGTATAAAAATTTGTATAATTCATTATCGGTCGTAACCGCAATCAGTTTTGAAACAAAAATGATTTTATATATTGGAGTCCGCAATAAATATTGTTCTATCAGTGATCAGGTAAACCGTACAAAAGAAGTTTCTCGAGATCATCAGTGCTTTAAAAATTTATATGATCTGACAATCCAAATTGAATCAGATATAATAGTAGAGAGTTTTCGTTGTAGCATCGAACGGGTTGAAATATACCAAATTGATTGGGAATGAGGATAGCAGCATGCACTGAAAACTCACAAATGCATTATTGTACGTTTCAAAATTATTAATAAAAAAAATTAAATGCCGTAATCATATTTTGTTTAAATAAAAATTACAGCACTCTCATATAGTGGAAAATCTTGCGGTAAAATTTAAAACTTTTGCGGATTGCTGTTACGACCGCTATCAAATATCGTAAAAGGTAACAAAAATCAGCCTTTATATACCAAAATTATAAAATAATATTCGCGATGGGCTGAACCATGTTTTCGGTCATCACGAAAAATATAGAGATCGCAAATATTACTGCATTGATTGAAGCAAAACCTAGTGAGACTAATCAAGAACAGGGATTGCAAACCATTGGTGCCTTTTACGAAACATTATCGACAATGCATCGTATTTCAGATAGCCTGTTCAGTTTAATATGAGACGTCTATAATAATATGATGGAATAGTATAATTTCTACGTTGCGAAATTTATAGGTGGCAAAAGAGTTCAACTTTGCGGCTCATTCAAATGCGGCTCATATCAAAATTGATGCAAATGTGATATTATCAGTATGAATTCGAGTGCACTGTATCGTGAAATAAATAATAAATTGTTAAGTAAAGTTACGGGCAATTTTATACTTTACAATAGGTAAATAAAAAAAATCAAGTCCGCGAATAGGAAGAAACCCTTTGTGTAGTGCAAAGAAATTTCATATTCAAAACTTCGTTAGTGATTATTCTTGTTCGCGGCTTGTCCTTAGGCATTCGATTTTTCTAATGAGGACTTAATGTATACTAAAAATCTATTTGTAGAATTGTTGAAAAAAGAAGGGTCTTTCAAAATCGTGCGAGAAACTTGTGGACAATTAATATTTTTTTGAATGAGTCAGTGTTGAATTGAGCAGGGTCAAAAATGACTAAGTGCTTCAATGTTTGGAAAAATAGATAAAAAAAGATCGCGAACTTCTTGTTCACAATTAGTAAAATTTATTCGATATCCCTGCTTCAAAGGAAATATTAATACCAAGTGGGAAATTTAAAAAGAGCCATTGGCAGTTAGACTCTACTAGGTTCTATTCTACTCTACTCTACTTCTACTCTACTCTTACTCTACTCTTCCTCTATTGCTACTTTACTCCTATTCTACTGTTTCCACTTTACTCTATATGATATATATATAATATCTTGGATCTATTGGGTGAGATGATAAACGAATATATGTTTCTCTGTGAACAAAGAAACGACAATTTACGTTTATTATTCACACTAATTAATTTTTATTTAATCTATATTATCTAGTATATATTTTCTTATAAACTTTCGTGTTACTTTTCTCTTCTACGTTCTATTTCCTACTACCCATTTCTCTTCCAAATTTTAACGGCTCGATTTGTAGGTAACAAAAAGAATTTGTAAATAACAAAGGACAATGGAAGGGCGAGCCATGAGACGCGCGGCAAATCTACCTGAAGAAAGTATACTTTCTTTACATATATATATATATATATATATATATATATATATATATATATATATATGAATTGTGTATATAATATAGGTATTGTACTGTACGTATATGTACTATGCGTGTATGTAACTACATATATTATATGTATGTATATGAAGTGTATATAATTCTATGTAAGAATAATACAATAAAAATATAGCATATGTATGTAATATAATTCGTATAAATAAATATCAATGCATCAGATATAATTATAAAGTGTACGTCTTATAATCACTACTGATCATGCAGAAAAGATGCTTTGCATTTATATATATATACACACACACGCACACACATATATATATATATATATACATATCATATAGTTTGAATCAACTCGGTCTTGGATCTCAAAGTGCTACATGTAAACATTTTGTACTTCTTTTTTAGTTTAGCAAAAATAGCACTAATCTGTGACTTCGACATCTTTTTATTAAATCGTGTTCGACTTCAATCTTAGTCATATTTGGCACCTATGACGCATAATAACTACACGGGAGTGTTACTCAACTGCTTTACGTGACACGAAGTTACGATTTAATCCCGCACTAATACTCTCGAGCAATTATAAACACTTATGGTTCACTACTATTTTAATCCTGGCTGAATCCTGAAAATTATGTAGAATATGTAAAAATGTAAGTGAAATAAAATTGAAAATAGAGTTTATTGAAAAAAAAAGTAGACTTAACGCTTATCATTCGCAACGATAACCTGACTGACTGATTTTTAGCTCTGATCTTTCTCTTCTCGTTGGTCCACTCAGTACCTTCTATCGTTATTTCTCGGTTGATCTAGTCAAGACTATCTCACCGTTGTTCTTTTCTCCCGTAGCCTTTCTCATCCACGGTCACATTTGTGCAAATGCATTCGCCAATCATTATCACTCTTTGCTCTATTCTTTGTTTCATTGCCTATCTTATTCATGCTACATTTCTATCTCACTCTCTTTACCAATCCTAGACTCTTCTCTGCTTTCTATCAACAATGCACCTTACAAAGAACAGACTACGACTTTCAATCGATTTGTTTCATATACACACACACAGCTAACTAATGATAGAACCTTTCATCCCTTGTTTAACTGCCGATAGACTTATCTTATATATACACATACACATATCCTACATACATATACACACACATAATAAAGTTTTATGGTTTAATAACATATTATTGTATATATAATCAGAGAGATATGAAATATTTAATTATTATTATTAATGTGTCAAAGTATTGAAAAAAAAACATTTTTAATAATTGTGTTAATAAGTATGTCATTAAATTTTATGATTTAATGAAAATATTAAAATTTAAACAATTTACTCAGATGAATATATAAAACTTTAGAAGACCTTTAGAAATTTCTAATACACAATTATTATCTTACGAAAAGCTATAACAATGTTCGTGATGGTAAATTCATTGAACAAAAGAAAAGAAAAAAATAGAGAAGAGAAAAAAGGAAAGAAAAAAAGCTAATCGAAATTCTAATTCTAAAAACATTTTGATAATACGCTGAAACTCATGAATTTTAAATCTTTAATGAGACTAATCGATGAACGATAACGATAGAGACCAAGACATGGATAGATAGAGAAAGAGAAAAAGAGAAAGAGAAAGAGAGAGAGAGAGAGCGAGAGCGAGAGAGAGAGAAAGAGAGAAAGAGAGAAAGAGAAAAGGAGAGAAAAGGGATCGGAGGGTTGGTTGGAGTCACGATAGATCTTATTAAATATTATTCGATGAAAAAACTTACTCTCTAATATTATGGTGGTTCATATACATATGTTTCACGAGAATTAGACATAGACCTTTCTGCTTATTAGACATTTGAAAATTCAATGAATTATTTATAACTATTGATTCCTAAGCTATACTAGTATATAGTATTACTCCTTGAAAGTTCGAAATGTATATGTGATGTACCAAGTTATAGAAGAAAACAGGGAGAAAGAACAAAAAAGAAATGGAGATAGTGAGATGGGGAGTATGAAAATACCGAGCGAGAGGGGGGAAGATAGAAAGAGCGAGAGAGATGAAAGAGAGAGAGAGAGAGAGAAAGAGAGAGAGAGAGAGAGAGAGAGAGAGAGAGAGAGAGAATAAAAAAAGGATAACCACAAAGAAGAAATAACTCAGAAAGTTGTTGATCGTATTCGTTCCCGATAATGCTTAATGGGATGTTTAAAAGTGCTTAGACATTTTCTCCCTTTTTCTCTATTTCTACTTAAACTTTTTTTATGTCCTCTTTTACTTTCTTCTTTTTTCTCTTATTTTTTTCTTTTTTCTTTTTGGATCATTCGATTACAGAAACAAAAACAGAGTTTACTTGGACGGTAGAAGAGGAAATTTCTTCTCAGTCTTTTACGAGTCACCGAGATAAGCTAATCTACTTCGATAGCATGCAAGTAAGATTATTTTATGGAGATTGATTGTTAAATGACTTTTTTGCTTTATAAAAAAAAGAACCTTCCTTCTTACTATTTTGTTTATTTTCGATCCTAAGAGGTTATTTTTAATTACGTATTGCTTGATATTGTGTGTTCTTTGATGATTGTTGATCTTGAGTATATAGATAATTTATAAATATTAAGATTGTAAAAAAATTAGATATAACATTAATTTTTTTGTTTAATAATATTATCTATTGTTCGACATCCTGTATTGTTTGATAATTATATTTGATAATTATTAACTATAATTTAGTCATGGTAGCCATTTATTATTAATTGTCTAAATAATTTAAATGTATTTTATTTTTTTTTATTTTATTTTTTCTACGAAATCGATTTGAACAATCATTTTCCATCATATACTATTCAATCAAAATATAGTAATAATAATCATTCAGCATTTATTAACTGAAAAATTTCATTTTTTTTATTTTTATTTAAATAATTCAATTTTGATTATTATCTCTATGATTTTTCATATATTATCTAATTATAATATAGTCATAATAATAAGTTACTATTATTTGTGTAAATAATTTCATTTTTATTTTATTATCATCATCATTACCATCGCCATCATTTTTTTTTTCTTTTTTTCTAGGAAGTTGATTTTGGCAGTACCCTAAAAGCATTGGATTTAACAGAACATGCGATGAGATTCGTAGGAACATGGCCGCCAAAAAGTTTTCAGCCAATTTTTCTTTTCTTTCTTATTTATCTAACAGTTCATTGTACTTCAGCTATCATCGATATTGCAGTTAACATAAGCAATATGGAATACATCATATCTTGCTTAATGGAAAACGTATTTAATGTCATTGCACTTTTGAAAATAAGCATTTGCAAGATAAAGAGAAAATCATTAGCCAAATTTATAGACGATATAAGGTCAGATTTTAAATTGGACAATTATTACTACGACGAAGAAAAAATGGCGTTTATTCATTATAATAAATGCAGTCGAAAATTTGTTATTGTCCTATTGGTCGCTTCATTCGTAGCATCATCGATGTATTATTTTTTTTCACTTGCTATGAACATAGAAATAGGTATACATATACACTTTCCTATATTACATATACACACACACACATGTAATTGACTTAAAAACTTTTACTTAAAAAATTTTACTTAAAAACTTTTGATTCTAAAAACCTTGTTTTATTATTCATGCTTTATTATAAATTTATTTTTTATACAATTGATTATTACTTGATAATTATATTTATATATATTTTCTCACTTCAAATTAACAAAGAAACAGGTGTGTGTGTGTGTGTGTGTAGCCACGCATACATATATATAAAAGTAATAACATATTATTGATATCATTTAAAAACTTATGGCACAGCATGTATTATTATTCATATTTTATTATTATTATAATTATTATCTCATAATTAATACATATATTGTTATTATTATTGTTATTATTGCTATTATTATTATTATTATTTTTACTATTATTATTATTATTATTATTATTATTATTATCATATAAAATTGATTATTTTAGAAAATATAATATTTTTCTTTTTTGTAAGTCTTAATCGTAATCAGAAATATTTCTTTTCTTTTTAATTAAATAATATTTAATTAATACTACCTTCTTTGGTATTATATTACAGTGTTAACAAACTCATCATATGGATATCGATTACCATACAGAGTTTGGTTATTAATCGAACCAACGAACGTAGTAACCTATGTCTGTCTTTGTTTTTATCAATTTTTAATTATTCCTACTATCGTGTTTGGTTACATTGGTACGGATTGTCTTTTTGTTAGTTTGGTACTTCATGTAAGTGGATTGTTTTCTGCACTTTCATGCGAAGTCAAATATGTATTGAACGATACGTGCGATCGTGAAAAACATTTGAAACAACTGATTATTAAACACGTACGTTTAATAAGGTGAGAAATAAGTATGATTAATGTTATCATATCATTTATCAGATATCATTTATCTTAAATTACATTAATACGTATGTATGTGTATAAAATATAAATTGTTTAAAATTATTTGTATAATTTATTTAAAATATAAAATTTTAATTAATATTTGTATCTTTTATAATAATATATTATAGTATCGTACAAAATAATTATCAATTATTATCAATTCTTTATTGTTATTATTATTCTTATTATTATCATAATTATTAATAATAATAAATACATAGTAAGAATTATGATGTTAGAATTGTGATTAATTAATTAATTTGTTGATGTATTACATACATGCAATATTGTATCATTATTGTCCCTAATGAATTATATTTTTTAAATATTTTGTATTATATATTACTTCTTGCAAATTAATTTTATTATTTACGTTAAATGTATAATACTTTACATATTAATATTAATGTATTTATATTATATTTATTATATTGTATTTATCTTACATCATATTTATTTATATATTTTTAATTTCTTTATTTTATACATAATATTATTCATTTGGTATGAAACGTATATCATTTATTTACAATATTAATTATTTTTTTATTCGGAGACTGCTCTCTTTATGTATTATAAATATTCTGATTCATTTTTAATCATTATTATTGTTATTTATTTATTTATTTATTATTAAATTATTTATTATAGTTTATAATAGATAATTAATTAACGAATTATTTAATTATTTATAATAATTATTATTATTATTGTTATTACCCACATTTGTATTGTTATTATTTATCTCGTTATAGTTATATATACATACTTTATATAATAATATTATTTTATTTATTTTTATATGATTATTATTATTCCTTCGTTATATTTTGTTTCAGATTATCGGAATCATTAGAGGAGGATTTCAATCTTATAATTTTGTTACAATTGATAGGAACTATCTTACAATTTTGTATTGTTGGTTACGATGCACTTGTGGTGAGTTATAATCTATTGAATATATTATTGACACATTCGATTTAAAAAAAAATTAAATAGAAAAGAAAAAATTTTATTTAAATGATAAAAAATAATGAAATAAACGGAATAAAATAATAAAGAAAAAGAAATTGTACGTTCGATAGAAACAATTTTAATTTATATCTTTTTTGCTCTGTTTGATTAAAAAACAAAGAAATAAAAAGTAAAAAATAAAATAAAAGAGAATAATAATAATAAGAGAAGAATTATACGTTCGATAGAAACGAAATTTTTGTAATTTTTGTTTTGATCTTATTTGATTCAAAAAAAATTAAATAAAATAAAAGGACAAACATAATAACGATAAATAAAATTGTACATTCGATGAAAACGATTATAATTTTTCATTCGGATATTTTTTTCATTCTCTCTAGTTTAAAATATGATAAAAAAAATAAATCAATATTATAAAATAACAACGAAAAAGATCTATATCCTCAATAGAAATAATTGAATCAATTGAAATAATTGTAATTTTATTTTTATTTCTTTTTTTTTCTGTTTTAATACTTAAATCATTTTCAGAGATCAGCCGACGGTGACATGGCAATGTTATTGTCCTTTCTTTTTATTGGCTCCGCCGTGGCTGGTGTACTATTGGTTTATTGTTACATAGGAGAATGTCTTATAAAAGAAGTAACTCTTTATTATTTTTTAATTTATTCATTTATTTATTTTTTTTTCAAAAAATTTCATTATCGGAAATTTCCTCACGATAGAAATAATGAATCTTTTTTCTTTCATTTCTTTTCATTTTTTCATAAAATTTTAACATCAAAAATATCCTCATTACTGACATAATTATTTCTTTATTACTTTTTTTTCTATAAAATTTCGTCGTCGAAAATATTCTTACGATTGACGTAATTAATTTTTTTTTTATTTCATCATTGAAAAAATATCCTCACGATTTACACGATTGATTTTTGTTTTTTTTTCTTCATAAAAATTGTTCATTGGAAATACCTTCATAATTGTTGTAAATAATTTATTTTGTTTTTTGTTTCCATAAAATTTCATCATAAAAAATACTCTCACAATTGTCATAATTAATACTTTTTGTTTCTTATTTTCATAAAATTTCATCCTCAAAAAGACGATTGAAGAGACGGATTTTGTTCGTTTCTTTTTTTTTTTCTTTACAGAATTTCGTCAACAAAGTTATCCTTATGAGTGATGTAATTAATTTTTTTTTCCAATCTTTTTCAGAGTTCCATCTTAGGCGACGCATTATATTTATGCGAGTGGTACAATATATCAAAAGAGGAGAAAAAATTAATGCACATATGCATGTTACGATCGACTAAAGAAATGCGTTTGACTTCAGGAAAATTTTTTGTATTATCACTGACCACTTTCACTGACGTGAGTGCAATTTTTAATAATTGTTAATAATTATAATAAAAAAAATGAAATTATAAAGACAGGGTGTCCCATTTTAAAAGTAACAGCCAAATATCCCCTATCAATTTTATAAAAAAATTGTTTAAATGAAAGTTGTTAGGTTTTGAGAAATAATTTTAATATTCATCCCAACTCTTTTGTAAAGGGCGCCTTGGTTACGATATGGAAGTCATTATAATTTTTGTTTAAATCGAACTCGATATTTTAGGTATAACAAAAGTTTTAGAAATTATCGATAGGAATCTAACTAATATTACAATATATCATTTCAATCAATATATCATCTAATACGGCGCCTTGAAATTTAACAAATTGAATATACGATCATGTGAGATAAAATGAGGCACCTAGTGGAGAAAAATTAAAAAAATAAAGAAATTTAAAAATTACATTTAAAATTTTTGTCTTATAAACAATATTATTATTAGTTTGTTTCCTTTTTTCTTTCTTTCTTTAAATTTTAAATATTCGTTTTGTAGGTTTTGAAAACGTCAATGGCTTATTTTTCAGTTCTACGAACATTTATATAAATGGGATAATATTGATAAATCGGCCAATAAAATGGTCGAATTCACAATTATTTATTTATTAGTATATATATATATATATATATATATATATATATATATACATATATATATAAATATATATAATTATAAAACGTACATCAACAAAACAATGTAATAAATGTTAGATATTTAATAAAGAAAAACGAATCGGAAAGAAAAACAAAAAGAAAGATACATCATTTAAATAAGAAGAAAAACAAGATAAGATACCAAGAGAAATAAACTGCAAAATAAAAGTAAAAGTAATTTCTTGTCCGATTAATTGATTTTATTTTCAAACTATAATATTATATTTATTATTTTTTTCCTTATTTTATACTTTTTAATTCCATAAGTATATATTTTAAAAATATTTATTTTAATATTTTCAGTTATTATATTAATAATAAATCAGTCATACTTACATAAGTATAGTTATATACTTATTATATAATGATATATTAATAATAAACTTCTCTTATATAATTGTATAATTGATCACGAAAAATAATTCTAAATTAATCAAATTAATCAAAATTAAAATATCCTTCTGAACTAACAATTTTTCAATGTATATTACAACAGGTATCTAATGTATATTACAAGGTACTTAAACCGGCAATCTCCGTTAAAAAATAGAAAAGAGAGGGGGAGAGAGAGAGAATTTCAGAATCATTTAAACTTTTCGCAAACTTACCGTAACATGAAACGCCAAAACAAAAAGATGTTTCGAAACCTTTGGAATTATCGCAAAATATACTGATCCGATCTACACTATTAAAATAAAAAAATTTCCTTATCCTCTAAACTGAACACAAAATTATGCTTAGTGTAATCCGCCAACTACAATGCCACTACTATACCATTGCACAACACACTCTCATATAATTTTCCCTATAATACATTTGCCTTTTCGAAGGATTACTAAATTCTTATATAAAAAATACGTTTTTTCATCTCATGAACATTCCAAGAAAGATGTTCAACTTATTTACAAAAAAAAAAATATTAAAAAGAAAGAAAGAAAGGGCAGAGACAACAAATATATCTACTCATTAATTTAATCAAAACAAAGAAGTACGACGGAAGAAACGACGAAGTTACATACTCGAAAAGGGAGAAAAAAGAAACAAGAAAACAGACCAAAGTAAGACACCGAATTTAGGTAAAACAATTGCGATGCAAAAAAAAAACAAGAAAAGTGAAATGAAATGAAACGACGAAGAATCAAAACGAAGTTTAGGAAAGTTTCGAAAATAAAAAATTATTAAAAATATCAGCGGATCTTTTAAACTGTCATTGACTCCCCACAAACTCATCAAACTTTATATCGTTTCCGTCTTTTAATTCCATTCAACAAACCTTACACTCCTCCACATACCACCAATTCGCACATTACTCGATTTTCTATTCGCGAAATTATTGTCGAACCTTATAACATTACTCGACTCGAATTCGATTGATACGTCACTGCTTCATAGATTCGATAACAAACGTTTATTATTTTTATAAAAAGTAGAGAAAAAAAACAAAAATAGGGACTAAATATTTCTTAAAAAAAAAAAAAAATTCTTTTAATGGCAAGTTGGTATTATCACGCCTATACTCTTCAATGCTATCTAACAATGTTTTCTACAAATCCAAATCTGACGAAGAAATAATGGCGCTTTTCTTACTAGACGTGTAAGATTATATCACCCTAATTTTATAATCAACTTTTGTTTATAAAGCAGATTGATAGAAACATTTGATCTTATGGTTTTTTAAAGTGAGATGCTTTCGTCATATGTAACAATTATTGTAAATTAATACCAATATTCAAAAAAATAATTTGCGTAACCATATTATATATATATATTACAAGTAAAATAAAGAAAAAGTCAAACGTAACGAAAATAATGCCAGAAAAACATTATATTCCATGCAAGACAAAATTTAACAATTGAATACCAAGAATACAACAGAATGTTTAAAAAGAAGACTGAAACACTGCTCCAAAGTTAAGTACAAGTTAATTTCTCATCTGCTAGAAAAGAGAAAAGATTATACACGACATTTTCTCGACAACGAAAATACCAATAGGAATTTGTGAGTTAGTTGTAAAATTAAGAGAAGTAGTTGCAACATTAAGAAAAATGCTCAAATTGTAAAGAAATCACACTTTTTTGAACAGTACATTCTTGATAGATATAATAAAACTGGATCACTGCAAAATCGACGATGAATAGGAAAACCTCAAAAATTAGAAGCATATCATAAAAGTGCTATTTTGCTAACAATAAAATGTGATCCATATGCAAGTGCTCCAAAATTGGTTGATATGATCGGAACTGACTATAATATTAAAGTAGTTCGAAATGTACTTAGGAAAGTTGGTTACAATGGCCAGAGAAAAAAACTTTTCATAAGTGCTATTAATGAAAACAAATTTTTTTTTTGTAAATTTGCAAATTAACAAAGATAAAAATTTCTAGAATTCAGTAATGAATGTAAATTTAATATTTTTATTTCAGATGGATACACTAAAATTTAAAGAAAACCAAATACATAAATAGAATGTAAAACTTTACGTCCAACAATTAAATATGAAGGTTGCGTAATGGTTTGGGGCTGCATGAATGCAACGGAAGTTGGAAATTTAACATTTCTTGATAAAATAATTAATCAAAATGTTTACCTTTATATTTAGAAAGAAAATTTAAATAGTAGTGCAATGTAATTAAATCCAAAGCACCCTGCAAAAAAGTAAAGGAATGGATATTATACAATGTTCCGAAGCAACTTTATACACACCCTCAATACCCCATATGAACCCCATAGAACATCTATGGAGCTATATTAAAAAAAGCTTAAGAAAATATAATATTAAAAACAAAGATTAAAATATAAAATTTCATTTAATTGGAATAATATCCCACGTAGTAATTAAAAAATTAATTGGCACAATGCCAAGAAGATTACAAGAGGTAATTAAAATGAAGGGAGGACTGACAGATTATTTATTTAATATATTATGATTAATAAAGTCATATGTTCGGAAACTTTTTAAAATTTATTTTTATTATGTTTGTCTTTTTCTTTATTTTACTTGTTAATAAATAAATGTATTGTTCTTTTTTTTCATTAATAATAAACGTTATGTAACTGAATATGCAAGAGTAAAAATTATTTATTTATTAATATCCCGATGATAATATTAAGAAAGTTTTAGTACGGTGTACGGAGACTTTTTATACAAATGATGTAATAAAAAATACTCCGATCAAATTGGATTATAAGTAACAAACATAGATTAAAAATTTATTTATCAAGCAATAGATATTAAATTAAATTTATTCTGTATAATATAAATTTTCTTAGTTGTGTGAGGGCTCTGTGTTACGCGATCTTTTCTACAGCCTATATGTAAATATCCATCACTACATATTGTAATATTACATTAAATATATTTCTTATTTATAAAGCACCATTATTGTCGCAATGTTAAATATTTGGATACCACCATCTGTTGGCAATATCATAAATGTATTGACAAAAATAGTCCAAGATAAAGGATATAATTTTACAAGAAATACTTTGGAAATGCTTTTGAGATTAACATTTATGTTTAAAATGTATGTATGTTGCACAAGTATGTACATTTTATATATTTCTAACAGAGAAAGAGTATGATTTCTTCTTTATTCTTTTGAATCATAACTTGAATCATAACATAAATGTTGCAGAAGTTTCTTATTTCTATTTATATTATATTTATAAATTTTCTATAGAAGAAAGTGTTGCAACAAAATAACATCAAAATGTATTCAAATCTATTATTGTGCAAGATGTTGCATTCTTTGATAGAAATTGTACTAGAGAAATAGTAAGTCAATTACCAAGTGATATTCGAGATTTCAAAAATTCATTCAAAGTACAGTGAGTATAAAAGTATTCGTACAACAGACAACTTGAACAAATATTTTGTAGAACTTTGTTTATTACAAAAAATGTTAGCAAAAAGTATATATTCTTAGAAATTTCTAAAACGAATGTTATTGAAAAATAAATATTTATTTATATTTATTATGAATATAATATCAATAAATTTTCAGAAATTAGCAGAAAATGTACGGGTGATAAATATTCGTACAGTCCTTGATTCGTGATATTATATTGTACATAGAATAAATACAAGTTAATATCAATCTTATATAAATATATCTAGGATCAATATACTTAGAGACGTCGTCAATACAGATAGTGTTCTAAATTCATATAAAATGGGACGAAAAAGCAAGGAAACCAATGAAAAAGAAAAGAAAATTATTATAGATTTGTATAATAAGTGCAAAACACTGAGTGAAATGTTTAAAATTGTAAATAGACCATGGTCAACGATTCAAAGAATCATTGACGGATACGGAAATCGAAGAACTATAAAAAATAAACGGACATTAATGCAAAATAAATGGGTACACTGGCCAACGGATAATTTGCAAAATAAAACATAATCCGAAGATGAGTGCATCGCTGCTGAACTTAAAAATAATCTTAATATTAATGTGTGTAATATTACGTGCGTAATTTTTTTCAAGCTACAGGATATTATGTCAGAGTAGCCCGTAGAAAATATTTCGTAAATGAAGTTAATAGAATGAAACGATTAGAATTTGCGAGAGTATGTCAATGTTTCTATGAAGTACAGGAATCGTATTGTATTTACTGAAAAGAGTAAATTTAACATATTTGAGTTGAATGAAAGATGTACAATTGATGTGTGGAGAAAGAAAATATCGAATATGAGAAAAACAATTTGTAGACTTCCATAAAGTATGGAGAAGGCTTGGTCACAGTTTAGAACTACATGAACGCAAACAGGATTGGATCTTTCCATTTTATCGATGGTATCATGGATCATAAATTGTATATTAATAATTTAAAACATCTTTCAGCTAGCGCAAATAAAATTGTATTACAGAACAATTATGTGTTTTTAAAAAATAATGATCCAAACCACAATGTTTACAATACACGACAATGGATCCTGTATAATGCACCAAATCAATTAAAAATCCTCCCACAGTCCCCAGACTTGAAGGTTATAGAATAATTATAGGGTTATATCGAAGAAATAATTCGTAATCACCACATTTCTTTAAAGAAAGATTTCAGACATGCACTTTTAGAACATTGAAATAATATTTTTACTACTAAAATCAGAAATTTAATAAATTCGATGCCACAAATGCTTAAAGCAATCATACAATCTAAAAGAAATCCCACTATGTACTAAAGTTGCAAAAAATTATTTTTTGTTACGTTTATGTATTAAAATGTTTTGTTATACAAGTAGAAATGTACGAATACTTATTACGCATACATTTTCTGCTAATTTTAAAAATATGTATATGTTTATATATATATATTATATTAAGAACACGTATATATATATATTTTTCGTTAACATTTCTTTGTAATAAACAAAGTTCTACAAAATATTTGTTCAAATTCACTGCTATATGAATACTTCTTACGCTCACTTTATGTATATGAGGCTTAAAAAGTTTTACACAAATTATTGGTTGCATTATTTCTGTAATAATTTTATCATCTCTACTAACAGATACAATATTACTATGTATGCTAACAGTTATAATGGGTTGTTCGGAAAGTAATTTCGTTTTTTTTTCTGTGAAAATGAAAGATAAATTTCGTATAATGAACAAATATTTTATTAAATTATATATTGGCCTTTCTGGTCCAATACCTTTTGTCATTTTTCTGGTAGTAGCATGATTCCAAGCTCATAAAATTTTTGGGTCTTTGCTGGCAAAAAACTGATCGAGGTGGTTTTTGACCTCCTCATTTGAAGTGAAGGTTTTACCGTCTAAAAAATTTTGCAGTGATCGGAACAAATAATAATCCAAAGTTGCCAGATCTGGAGAATATGGTGGGTGTGGCATTGTATCCCATTCAAGCTGTAAAAACTTTTGGTGAGAGACCAAACTTGTATGAGGTCTCGCATTATCTTGGTGGAACACTACATCTTTTCTGTTGAAGTGCATCATTCAGTTTGTCCAGCTGATGACAGTAGACTTCCGAATTAATTGTTGTGTCATCCGGTAAAATCTCAACAAAAAAAAATTATTCCTATAAACCCCATCAAATAGACAGCATCACCTTTTTTTGATGGAAGTTGGCTTTGGATATATTTGAACCGGTTCATCTTTTTTGCTCCATAATCTCTTGCGTTTGACATTGTTATATACAACCCATTTTTCGTCCCCAGTAATGATGCGCTTCAAAAATGGATCATTTTCGTGACGATTGAGAAGCGAATCATAGACGTCAACGCGACGACATAAATTTCTCTCCGTGAGAACATGGGGAACCTATATATCGAGCTTCGAGGTTAAACCCAGGCCTTTCAAGTGGTCGTAAACAGTTGAGTTTGATAAATTTAACATCTCACCGATCTTACGTGTTGTTTTTTCCAGATTGCATCAACTAATGCCTTTATCGTATTTTTATCAGCTTCAACCGACCTTCCAGAAGGTGGTGCATCTTCGATATCAAAATTGCCGGATCGAAATTTTGCAAACCAGTTCTGGTACTGGCGTACTGTAAACACATCGGTTAATTTCTTTCTGGCTTAAACAGCACTCCGTACACATCGGTTAATTTCTTTCTGGCTTGAACAGCATTTTTATCTTTTCTATAGTAAAAAAGTAAAATATGACGAAAATGCTGCTTAATGCTCTCCATATTTAAATGGGCACCAACCAAAAACTACTGCGTAAAATCAATTGGACTTTTTCACACAGAAGCCTTTGCTATATCAGCTCTCAAAACATTTAATGATTATGCGGCTTAAGTGTGAAATTGAGTGCAAAAAAATACAATTAATTCCTATGTCGGGAAAAAATGATATTACTTTCCGAACAACCCAATATTTATTAGTACCATACTAGGAAAAAGTTTGCGTGAGTTGTTTATAGAAGCAGAAAACCAATTTACAAAAGCAACTGCTGTCTGGGAAGAAGCTATCCGAAATATATGAACTTTATACTAAGGATTATAATATACTTTAAGGGGAAAACCATATTAAACGGTTAAAAAAATCGATTTTTTGGTATATATTGCTAATATAACTATTGGAAATTATGTTCCCAAAGTTTCAAAACGAAATTCGAATTTGTTTTATGGTATGAGCGCAAACAGGAACGTTTGTCAGTTCGGCATTCCAGCGCACAGCAGATAGAATGGAGCGGTCACACAAGTAGTCTCCTATTTACTTACCTGACTCAATACCGCTGTATTATGGAATATTAGCAGGGGAGGAAGATTTCAACAAATACTTTTCTTTACAAATGCTCATTATATAGGGCTTGTGTAGAAGCAATTAGAAGTGCCGGCATCATTTCGACTGTATTGAAATAGAACGTCGATTTAACTTTGGCTTTCCACGCATTTATTGAAAATTATAAAAAAACTGTCTTCCTATCCAAAAGGTATCATGAATCCAGTGACCAGTACAGTATATCACGTAAGAGATCATTCCATCGAAATCGATATACAAATAAAGAAAGTGTCGACAAAAATGAAAGTGCTAGTGCAAAAAACTTCATAATGCTACTAGTGAAAGTGTGACTATGAATATCTTGCTTCTAGTTTTCGGTAATTTTATTTTCAAACACGTTTTCCTCGAAACGACATTTTTTCAACTTGCGTACACTCTAGATCAAAAAGTTATTGATCAATTGTTAGTAAAAAATGTGAGATCTTTATTTAATCACGAAGAATATGAAATAATTTTCTATATAATATCATAATTTCAAATGTTTGTTATTGCAAAATAATTGGAAAAAAATGGTAAAAATTGAAATATTTTTCTTCAAATGTCCCTATAACATTCAATTTTCAACATTTTCAATTCTGATTTAGATCATATTTTTAGAAAATATGTTAATAATGTAGGAAATAAACCATTTTGCTTTCAGATCGAAATTATGACCTCTACAATGTATGCAAATAACCAACTTCGACAACGACATGCGATGGACGGCTTATAACTTCGATATTTCCGTCGGAAGCGACTTAAAAAAAATTAAGATGTAATTCAAAACATAAATAAAATAATCCCAAGATTTCAACAAATTCTAATGATTTTATCTGTTTTAAAAAAAATCATTAAAAAAGCTTAAAAATCAGCCTCCTTTCCCCCTTAAAATCTATTCAAATGCTATATCAATGTAACATTAACACGTTGAAATCCACATTGAAATCTACTCGTTTTGCTCAGAACGCCACAGAAGTATTTTTATTATTGTACATATATAAGGCAAAATAATAATAAATATTTATAAGACAATATTCTTAGGCATGGGGCAAGAATGTTATTTCGACGTATTTTCTAATTAGTCATGATGTTCAAAATTCATTAACTGTCAATGTTCATTAAACTTTTACAATTATAAACATTTGAAGTACTCCGATCACCGATGATCACAGTGAGCTTGTAGGAGAAACAATCTACACATATAACCACCGTAACGGTAAACATATTAATTTTTATAACCTTTTTTTTACAGGTAAAAACATTTGCAGCAGAAAACCGAGAAACAGAAATATTTTTTAAAGAAGTTAAACATGCATCTAAATTATATGAAAATTTAAGATTTGGTATTGATTTATTTCAAGCAGGAATAGATTTGTGTTGAAATAATATTTTGCTTTAATATTTTTTAAAAGTATTTCATTATATATTATGCATCATTTAATATACCAGATCGTAAAAAGAGCGAAAGAAGCTAATGCTCATGAATTCATTACAAAATATTCAACTGGTTATGAAATCCAGTTTGGCGAAAGAGGCGTTATACTTTATCTAGTGAACAGAAACAGCGTATTGCCAGTGCGAGAGCATTACTAAAGCAACCATCGAATTTAATATTAGACGAAGCAACGAGGTATAAAGAGATAAATATCAATAATTTGTCACGTTTCTTATTCTGTATTCTATATGAATTTTATCTTTTTTAATATAGCATATTGGATTGGGAAAGAGAAAGAATGGTTCAAAAACAGTAAGAAAATGTAACTAGAGGTAGAACAGTGTTGATTATTACTCATAGACTAAGTATTATTAAATCTACTGATATTATTATCGTATTGTAACATGGTGTTACTATAGAGCTGGTTTGAAAATTATTATTTTATATGCTTATTAATTATTATTTTATGTGTTAATTAATTATTATTTTATATGCTTGATTGATGAATTAAGTCACTCAAGACAACATTGGATTATTAAAAGATATACATTGAAGTACGATTTCTTTAAATACAATTTATTTCAAGACAAATATAACGAAGTTCATTTTTTTTTAATAAAAATAAAGCGAAGTAAATTTTCTGTAGGTATAAGTACATTGAAGAATATTTCCTTTAAATACTATAATTACATTTTGTGTAATTTAAATGTGCTACATGCGTATCTCCATTACATTTTTTCTTTTATGTATTTCAACTATTTTTTTTATACTCAACTATACTTTTTCTTAAATTTTACCAAAATATCTTTCGCTATTTACGCAGCTGCTTTATCTGCCAATGTTTATACAAATCAATGTTTATACGCCGTATATATGCCATTTCATACGCCTTTAAGTGTGAAAAATCAAAGAAAGTATTTGCAACATGTAATGCTGCATTATTTTAAAAAAGGCAACAGTGCTACACATATCGCAACTGAGTTTTGCACCGTGTTCCTAGATGTGTTCAGACAGTTCTCGCTTGATTTAGAAGGTTTGGAACTGGTAGATGAAGAACACAGACGCCACTTATCCATTATGGATACGGAACTATTCAATGCTATATTCAAAATCCGCGATTCGTGAATTGGCTTATGGATATTTTTAACATTCTGCAAACAACGGTACATAATAATCTTATAAAAATCGGCTATATTAATAGCTTTGAAGCATGGGTTCCGCATCAGTTGATACAGAGCAACATTCTTAACCGTGTTTCGACATGTGATATTTGCTCCTCCAACAAAACATATGAATTCAAAGATCCATTTTTAAAGAGACTGGTTATTGAAGACAAGAAGCATTTAAAGGCAAAAGGTTTTTAACCGAACAAAGTTTTGATAACTATTAGGTAGGATTGGAAGAGTGTCATTTATTATGAACTGTTTCTATAAGGTAAAATAATCAATTCAGTGAAATACTGTTTTGGACAAATTAAAGGAAGCAATTGCCATAAAATGGCTAGAATTAACGAACAGCAGGATAACGTCAGACCGATGTGTGTTTTTAATTGTCAAGAACAAATTGTTATCATTTGATTGAGATATCCTACCTCATTTTTCGTACTCTCCGGATATTATTGCTCAATGTGATTGCTACTTATTTTTCTCATTAAAAAATTCTCTTCGCTTTAATTACAACTACAAAAGAACGCATTTCGTCTTTCTCCTCACATTTTACTCACCCAATATTATTCAATAGACTCGCTCGCCTTTGATATTCTTACTTACCGATCCGGTAAAGCGATTACCCGTTTCGTTTATATTATGATTTTCACAAAAATAACTCATTTATTCTATGATGTTATTTTCTTTCCAAAATTTTCAGAAATAAATCTACATATCCTATGATTATATTGAAAATCTTATTTATAATTCGGCAACAAATATATACTTATACGTACAGACATTTATATTCTAATATAAGCCTCAAGGATCGACCGTCCGTTGTTCTTATTCTAAAAAATTATGCATAAATGATGTGTGATGTATGGATGAATGTATGGTTGCAACAGCGTACTTGACAACAGGAAGACAAACGAACGATCCTGTATAATTTTTCCGATGTAAAGCAAGCTTTGATCGGATATTAGTCGAATTTTCCCGAATATATGTCGGGGTGGGGACAATGAATAACGTGAACAGAAGAAAAAAAACATGCGATTATCAAAAGGAAAAAATGGTGAGTTGATTGTAAGAAGCCAAGGAATAAAGACGTACTTAAAACCACCCGCGACACGATGATATGATTGAAGACCATCAAGTTTTAGATTAAATTTATTTATACGTTGCAATTCAAATATTCTCCCAAGAATGTTATATTCTTATTGTTCTGCTTAATACTTTACCGACCGAGTCCAACGTAGTCGGCTTTTTGCTCCGACCAGTTACTTGTAAATCGATTGTCACGGCAACCAATTATTTCTTATCTGAAAATTTTATTTAGATGATCTGCCAGATTGTTCTGACAGTTATTCAATAAATGACAGTGGTGATGAAAGTAATATCAGTGATGTAATTATGGCAGTCCGACATAAAAATTATGTCGACTTTTCCAGAAAGTATAATGCTGCAAATTTATTTATTGGAAATGACTTCTTTAAATACTTGGTGAAAGAATCTAATAGATATTATCAAGTCGTAGATAAATATAAAATAATATTAAAAACGAGGAAATGGACACATATCACAGTACCAGAGATGAAAATATTTTTAGGGTTAATAGTTTTAATGGAATAAATAAAAAAGAATACTTTCTAAGATTAGTTTACTGATGCAACCATAGAAACTCCGTATTTCTTGCAAGTAATGAACAGGAATAGATTTTTACAAATAATGCAGAGTTGACATTTTTGTAATAATGAGGATATTCCCCTTAATCTGAATAGGCTTGTTAAATTTTAGCCTGTTATTAATTATTTAAGAAGAAGTTTAATGAAGTTTATAAACCATTTCAACAATTGTATGATTCCTTGGAGTTAGTTTCGATTGAAACTAATCCAGCAAAAGTGACAAAATATGGAATACCTGTAAGAATGCTAAGTGAAGCTCTTACTGGATACGTCTACATGTATGCTGTCGAGGGAAAAAAATTAGGCAACATTACTTAACAGTTATTGAACCTTATAAAAATATGTGGCATCATATTTATCAAAATAATTACAACAATAATGTTAATATGGCTAAAACTTTTCTATAAAACAAAATTCGAGTATATAGCACAATTACAAAAAATAGGTCTTCCATTATCATTCCAAACAATAAAACTTTCAAGAGATCAACATATATATCATAGAAACCATGATATTTGATTACAAGTAGGGAATAATGGTAAAAGAAACATAAAAATGATTTCAACGATACATTCGGCATAATTGTTGGAATGCAAAAATAGAAATAAAAGATCGGATGACCTGATACAAAAGCCTGATTCAATAATAAATTATACGGTTATATATTATTGAAGTACAAGTGTTAATAAATTATATACTAAAAATGGACTAAACAAGTTATAATGTTCCTTATCAACTGTGCATTTTTCAATTCGCTTAAAGTATATACAGTGTTAAATGAAAAAAAGATTAGATATACAAATTTCCTGCACAAAGTGGCAATTTTGTTGATAGAAAATCGTAAAAAATCGATTTAAGAAAAATTAATGAAGAAAAATGATGAAGATTTATTTATCCAATACAGCAAACACTTCTGAGCCCACAAAGATAACATCCAGATTAGACCACTCAAGAAAAATATTAAATTTCGGAAAACATAAACTTGTAAATATAGCGATTAGTGCTCGAAGTAAGATAACTTAGAGTTTGTGCAAAACAATGTAATAAAGACAATGTAGAGTTTGTGCAAGTAAAAAAGAAGAAGTAGAAGATATTTTGTCTGCAAATTTTGCAATGTTCCATTACATAACGTTTTGGGCAATTTCAGTTTAAAAGAATATTAACCTATTTACATCATAAGCTCATATATGCGCGGAATTTTCCTGATTATTATCATTGAAATGGAGATATTATTTTATGCATCGAAGCGCTAAATTTTGTGCATTATAGCCATAGCACATATGCACGCAATTAGTGAAGAATGATGATTGCAAACAAATAAAAGTATATCTCTGAATAAAGGCTAAAAATTTTAATAAAAATGGAAAGTTGTGATTCTAATAGTAGTGAAGAAGTAATTAGGTTTACAAAACGTAAACGTATTATTGCGATACCTTCTAAAAATGACGACAGTGATAGTGATCAAAATGTAAGTGATTTAGAATGGGAAGAAAAAATGATCAATTTAAATTACATAAATTTATATCTGTTAGTAGTGTAAATAAAGATATTACAAATTTTACTAGTTAAAAACGTTTATGGATTATTTTTAGGAGGAAATTCTTGAACATACTGTAATGGAAACTAATCAAACAATTTGATAAAAACGATCCGAGCTTCACAAAAATTTCTGTAGAGAAATTGAAAGTTTATCTTGCATTGATGATATTGATATTTCTGGTCCAAAAATGTCTGGTACATTACAAAGTTATTGGAACACGAACAAGAATATTGAAGCACTGTACATCAGAACAGTGATATCCCGAAATAGTTTTATGTCAATTTCAAGAAATTTGCACTTCGCAAATAATGAATTCTTGCAACAGACTGATTCGTTACGTAAAATAACCGGTGATTGACATGATCGCAAAATTATTCAAAGAAGTATACATGCCTGGAAAAGATGTTTCTTTAGATGAGTTGCTGATGAAATATAGAAGTAGACTTTCTTATATTCAATATAATAAGTAAAAGAGAGTCAGATTTGGAATATAATTCTATAAATTATCCGACTCCCGAACAAAGTATATACATAATTTTAAGATATATAGGAAAAGATAAGAGTAAATAAGAGCTAGTAAGCACAAAAATTGTTCTAGATATAATAGCAGAAAGAAAATTGTTGATGAAAGGGTCGGTTATTGTTTATATATTGACAATTAATACAGTTCCTCTGATTTATATAATAAATTATGTAAAACAAAAACAATGTTTTTGGACACAAATGTTTCTGGAAAGAATAAATAGGAAAGAAATATAAAAGAATAAAACTCTAGAAAAAAAATTGGAACGAGGTAAAACTATTATACTCTAAAGCAAAAATATTTCAGCCATAAAATGGAAAGATAAAAAAGATATTATTATGTTATCAACAATACATAACTTCGAGTTTGCTGATAAAAGAAAACAAAATTACCGAACTAAAGAAAACATTGTAAAGCTAACAGTTGTGTTGGATTACAATAAAAACTTAGGTGGAGTTGATGGAGAAGAACAAATTCTTAGTAAATTCCATGTTATGCAATGATTTCAGGTGTATCAAAAATTTTGAACAGTTACGTTATTTTTTAAACTATTTATAAAGATAGAACTTTTTATATCTTCAAGCAAAAATTAGCAGAAGAAATAATTGAAAAAAATAAACAAAAAATAAAAGCAGCAGTAATATGAGAAATTACATGTCCATTATTATCATAGAGATTTACTAGCCAACATTTTTCAATACACATTGAAACAACTTCATCACACAAAACTCACAAATGTTGTGTAGTTTTTTTGTTACAAGAAAAGAGAAAAGATTCATTTTATCAGTGCGATAATTACCATGTGGCTAAGTAACCATTTCAAGTACTATCATACTGTACAGTATGATAGTATACAAAACTATTAGATTTTAAATTTCTCAAATTATTTTCAATGTATATATCGTATATGTATTAACTTTATTGACCTAAATAAAATTATGAATTCTTTGTATACACAATATTGGTTTTTGTTTTTTATGCATTTTGAAATATTTCTATTTCTAAACAATAAAAAAAATTTTTGATTATATGGGCTAATTTCACACTTTCTTAAATGATGCAAATGGGTTAAATTATTACATATTTGAAGAAAAATATTATACGAATTATGAGATCTTATGTAAACTTTTAAAACAATTGTAATAGATAAAATAAATATTGTTTAATGCTAATGTTATGAATAGACCGCGAATGTTTATGCAGAAGAATATTATATGAATTATGAGATCTTATGTAAACTTTTAAAACAATTGTAATAGATAAAATAAATATTGTTTAATGCTAATGTTATGAATAGACTGCGAATGTTTATGCAAATGCAAAAAATTTTTGTAAGAAATAGGTAAACTTATGGAATTTGAGTAGAAATTTGCTTTGTCATTAGGAGATTCTAAAAATATATTTTTTATGAATAATTTATCTCATTAAATAAATTTAATCTATTAGTCAGCATATGTATCATAATCGGATAGTGTTGATAGCCGTAATATTATATCATTATAACGCTGAATATACGCCACAACAAACCATGTTTTCAAAACATTGAATTTGTAACACAACATTAATCGTAGCTGTTAGTATTTCGAATTCTAACAGCTCAGTTTAATTATTGAAACGATAAAATCATGAATTTTGTAAGAGCGCGTTTCAATATTTCTGGAATCCCGAAAGTTAAGAAAAGTAGAATTTCGTTAATGAAAAGCTGGGTCAAAGACGATCTCAATTTTATTATTGATGAAAATAATTAAAAAACTATTTACTATCAAACTTGTAATAAAAGTGTAAAGTACCATCGCAGATCACAATTAATTTAACATGTAAATACTTGTATGCACAAAAGAAAAAGTGACGAAGCAGATGGTACATACGAAGCAGAGAATTCAGAGCAAACAAGATCCAAAAAAGTAAACTTTATTCGAATTTAAAAAAGCGATGGTTGCTGCCAATAAACCATGACATATTTTGAATAATGATATATGGAAGAATTTCTTAGCAAAATATATAGACCACTCAATTCCAATGAATCGACGTTACGTAAAAATTACTTGAACGATTGTTACAATTCAGCAATTAAGAATATCAGAAAGGACATAGCAGACCACTATATATGGATATCTGTGAATGAAACCATTCATTCTGTAGATCAATATATTGCAAATTTGATTGTCAGAAAATTGTATAAAAATGAACTAACCAATCAATTCTTGTTACGCTGTAAGGAATTGAAAGAAGCTAACTATCCAACAATAACTCGATTTGTGGATTCAAGTTTAAGAATTTTATTACCAAATGATAACGAAGAAAAGCTTTTATTGCTTGCAACAGATGTATCATCATATATATAAAGCTGGAAAAACATTAAAATTACTTTATGAAAATATGATACATATAACATATTTCATAGCCCGTGCACGGGCTGCACAGAATTGCTGCCATAGAATTAATATTTTCGATAAAATTGGAAATAATCAATTGACTGAAAATATCGAAACGCATTTCTTCTTCTTCTTCTTCTTCTTCTTCTACTTCTTTTTTTCTTTTATTCATATATCAGTTTGAAAATTGAATAAAAATTAATATCTAATCCGCGCAATAATTAAGATCTCTGCTAAATAAACGAACGATTAAGAAAATATTCAAACTGTATCATATCTCGGAATCAAGAACAATAAGAGTATAAAAAAGAAAAGGAAAAGAGAAAATTAAAATCTAATCATCGAAGTAAATAACTACAGTTGCCGATAAGAATCCTCGAATGAAAAAACATACGTAATTGAATATAATATATTACAATATATTAAATTATAAAAGTTTCCCATTAATAAATAATTTTATTAAATATAAAGTTAAACGAATTAATATTATTACATTGCAAAAATTGCCTGTTCGCCTGCCTTCTTGATTTTACCTTTTATTTTTTTCCGTTCTATTTCATTTTATTTCTCTTTTTAACATTAAAAAAAATATTCTTTCTTTTCTTTTTTATCGAGGAGAAATATAAAAATTTGATACCTTCACTTTCCAAAAATATAATCTTTAGAAGAAATAATAATAATAAAGTGTTGTGCTTCGTGACAAGAATTAAAAACGTTTAGCCGTAAAATTCGAATTATTTCTCATCATATAAACTTTTATTTTTCATTTTATAAAAGAGAGAATAATTTAATTATTAACTTGTATATTAAGTTTTTCATTGTCCATTATAATTGTTAATTATATTTATACTTTAGTACTAATTTGAGTACTATCGTACTCGATCACTCAATCAAATCAAACTATATTACTATATGTCTGTCCTATTAACGCATAGACTAACTTACTATGTCTCCGTCTCAAAGAAACCTTCATCATTTCTCCATCTCACTCAATCACTCACTCATTCACTATCTTTTTATCTATCTATCTATCTCCCTCATTTACTCATTCATTATTTCTTTATCTTACTGAACAACTACAACATTTTCACATTTTTCATTCCCACGCTCACTCTTTACTTCTTTATGTTATTAATTCACACATTCACTCATTCCAGATTTCTCTATTTTTCTCAAATACAGATATAAAGAGAGTGAGAGAGAGAGAGAGAGAGAGAGAGAGAGAGAGGGAGATAATTTGTATTTTTGATTTCATTTATTTCTAGATATTTTATCTATTAATTTTCTTCTGAATATTCTTCTCCCAATTATAAACAATCACTCATGCCGATTCAAACCTTTCGTCCTCAACATGATTCAGTGATCGGAGGGACTCAAAACTTCACTTACTAATTAAGAAGTTCTGTGATGGCTCCAAAACACTCCTCCACGATATAGGTCAAAGTTGAAGGTGATTGATTCGTAGCTAATTAAATATGAGATAGGTTAACATCGAAATTGGTTGAGATCCTTTTCAATCATGCACTAAGTCTAATACGCTTTAATTATTTTTGAACGGACGATCACTGAAATTACTTCGCGAAACTTTACTGTCTTTTATAAATACAGTTTGCGCGACTGTTAAGAAAGCAAAAACTTTACGAATAAACAATGACTTGCATGGGTTGTATTGTATGCAATTGATGCAAATACACTCATCGATTAAATCGCGACACACGAGAATAAACACTGCTTCTATTTTGAGATATTTATGTAAATTTTAGCGAAGCAAACACTCGATTACAACATTGCTTTATGCGTCTTTGCAATGACGTTCTGAAACAGAAAAATAAGGACTAAATTATTAATGTCATTGTTGTTAGAAAGAATTGTACAAATTATTTAGCAAAAGTTTAATATAAAAATATACTTACTTTAAGTCTTTACTTTGATACTTGCACATCTTGAAAGAGCACCGATGTTTATTGTTTTTATTTACATTATAAGTAGCCAACGATACAAGTAGTAATTACATTAAAATTGTTAAGTATAGACAATATAAATTAAAATTATATTTAATAAAGGCAACGACTTCGAGTACAAAATGTAACTTATCGACATTTCAAATAAAATTTTATATACTCAAATAAAATATTTTATACTTAAGGATTATTTTGAGCTATAAAAATTTTGAGCGAATCTACAATTGTTTCAATATTTTTTTATTGTTCTCCGTCTGTATTAAAAATCTAAATAAGTGGAGAATCATCAAACTTATATATTATTGAAGTAAGTATGGAAAGTAAGTATCTTGATGTTCTTCAATCTTCTCTAAAACCTCTACATGTCTCATTTGTATCAAGATTATAAAATTTAATGAAGTATCCAGAGTAGATTAGAATAAAATGAACGTAATCTTTTTTCTGTAAATAATTTTTGAAATAATATTTAAAATATGAAAATATTTATTTGAATAAGTAAATTATTAAAATATATATTTCTTAATTCTACATTAACGTAACGCAAACTTACACATACACATATGCGGGCGGTTGTTATTATCATGTGTATGTGTGCTGGTTTAACCGCTTAATCCGTTAATAATCCGGAAAAAGGCACTTCCAGAGAAATGCAATTCTAGATTGAGAAACAAGATGTTTTACGGACAAAGGGGCGGTAAGGATTTGGTATGAAGAAAATGGAAAGATCTTTCGAAATTTGTTACATTGGAATGCGATGGTCTAATCCCTAAATTAAAAGAACACCGTGTACGTGCTATAGTATAGTATATAACGCTTAGTACGTATGGTACTATCTATGATGCGCGCTGGTAGTACTAGGAAGGAATCATTGATCGAGGATGGTTTGATTGGAGTTGTCGGTTTGACAATTTATCAATTACCTTTCTTACAAGCCGGTGATCATTAATATGTTTATATATTTAATCAAACATATAAATGTCGTAATATCGAATAGTTATTTCCGTGTTATTCTTTTTTTATTTTTTGTAATATTGTTTTTCTTTATTTTTTATTTTTCTTTTGCCTTTTTAAAGATCGATGGTGAATCTTGTCGATTGTTACCATCGATAATAAATTTAAGCCTTTTTAACAAAGCAAAGATCCTTCCAAAAGAAGAAAGTCGCAATATTGCCAAATTGAAAAGATTAAATTCACCGGTTATGAGAATAAAGATATTCGATTATGATACGTATTATAACGATAAGGAGAGATTAAGAAACGTCGATCAATGATGAAATCATTGGATTTGGTATCCTTAGGAAAGGAAGGTATAGTAAGAAGATGGGGAAGGGAGAAAGAGAAAGAGGGAGAGTTTCGATTTTTTCTTCTTTTCTCTTCTACCGAGCCAATACTGAAAGAGGGGAGTATCTCATTTCTCTCTCTGTCTCTCTCTCTCTCTCTCTCTCTCTCTCTCTCTCTTTCTCTTTTTCTCTCTTTACTTCTCGTCTTTCTCTTTTTCTCTCTTTACTTCCTGCTTTTCCTTCTCCATCTCAATCGGTTCATATTTCATCTCTATTAAATAGCACTTTTTACAGGATACATTACTAACGGACATTTCTATCGATTTTATAACTCGATGTATATGAATACCCTTATTTAATAACTGATCGATGATCGAGCTCCGTGTCTCTTTACCCTCTCCGTCTCTCGTTTCTGAACGAGTTTCTCCGTCAACTCTCCTCAAAAGCCATCCCATCGAGCTGTTACTACTACCCCTCAAGGAAGAACAAGAGACAGAGATATAGATAGATAAATGGAAGGATTTATGGATAGATAAATAGATAGATAATGAGGGAGATAGAGAGAAACAGTGTGTGTATGAGAGAGAGAATAAGAGGGGAAGTAGGAGAAAGACGGTAGAGAAAAATACCGTCGAGCTGCGATCGCCAAATTGGACAGTTACATTTCATTTATCTATCCCAGAAACATTTCCCACGGACTGCTGCTGCGAAGTTCGAAGTCGGCTAACAGCAGTTTTGTCGAAGTGATGGCGCGCCGCAACGGCAATGGATACCTTCCTTAATTTCATCTACATATGCATAGTTCGCTACATCTCCTCCATTGTGCCACGTTACGTTATGTACCTATCTGTGGGCGCATTTATGAAACTTACCCTCGATGAAACTTACGTTATTTCTATTCCCGCCATATCTTCCTCCTCCTCTCATCATCTTCTCTCTCTCTCTCTCTCTCTCTCTCTTTCTTTCTCTTTCTCTTTCTTTCTCTTTCTCTCTCTCTCTTTCTTTTTCTCTTTCTCTCTTTCTCATTCTGTTTTGTCTCTCAAGACAATGGCTTTAAAAGATACGCTGGTACCGGTTTTGTTCGAATTTGTCATTCTCCGGTTCTCGATCTACTCACTATAAAATGGACACCATCTTCGCCGCACTCCTACATCGACTCTTTCTCCCCTTTTCCTCCGTGAAGTCTCTTCGAGGAAAGAGGAAAAAAGAAAGTATAAAGAAAAGAAAAAAAGAAAAAAGAGACAAAAGATAAAATAATAATACTCTGCGTGAAATCAGAAATCTCTCTGATGATCTCTCTGAGAGATCAAAAATCGATGATCGTTAGAGGAATCAATTTGAAAAATTTACCCGGGGTGGAGAAGGGAGCAGGGAGAAAACGTTGTTATATTGTAAAAGTATGTGATCAAGCAAAAAAGTCCGTTCAAGCAAACACTTTCCTTTCTCCTAACCTCTGTTTTCCTTTCCGTTTTGTTTCATTCTCTCTTTCCTTTTCTCCCTCTCTGTCTCTCTTTCCCTTCTAACATGAACCAACGTTTGACATGCAAACAATATCGCTATTTAATGAAATTCCTGACTAATACCATTTGCTCAGACACAGCTACGTACATGTTTATAGATGTATGCATCGAAAGGTCGAACATACAATATGTTATCTAAATAGAATCATCGAAATGTATCCGAATTCTGGAAAAGAACGCTAAAATTCCGCTATAATAGATCAAGAATAACAAAAAAATTGCTTTTAGATACAACTAATATCTGATAATATTTTAGACTATAAAGATCTTTTGAAAGAAGAAAAAAAAAGAAAATAAACAACAAAAAATAAAAAATAAAAAGAATTGTGAATAGATCGATAAAATATTATCTATTTTCCTTTTATTTTCGGTATTTCATACTGATTTTGTTCTTCTTCATTCCGATACGTACTTATATCTTCGTTGCTTGAGTTCAATTATGATTGATCCCCGACGTCGAACGAAGATTAAAAATAAAAGCTTCGCTAGACCGTGACAGAGACAAAGAGACGAAAAAATACTCCTACCACCACTACCACTACCACTAACACAACACCACTACCACCATAACCATCACCACAAACACAATCACAAACCTCCACACCCAGTAAAATCCAATCCCCCCAAACACCACTACCATCACCATCACTGCAACGAGCACAACTACAATACCACGCAAAACCAACCTCACACCTAATAAAATTCAAACCACCCCAAACACCGCCATCATCACCATTATCACACCAATTACAATACCCTCCAAAGTCGCCCATACATATCCAATACAACTCAAACCAATCCTCCACCACCACCGCCATCACCATCACAACATCCACCTCCACCATCGCTAACGCAACCATCATCGCTGCCAACACCATCTACTTAAAAATCTCACACTCACAGGTTCTTACCTCACTTTTCTCGCCATCGTACTCTCATGTAAACCATATTTTCAATCTTTATGATCGAGAGTTAATCTATGCGATCTATCCCTTTCCTTTCTCTTCTTCTCCATCATCTCCGTAGTCTCTTCTGATTCTCTTTTCACCTATGTATGTCGACAGGTACATTTATCACTGTATCTTTATGAACATGCAAATTCTCGTGGATAAATACATGAATATATATGAACGTATGTATGTGCGTTAGTATGTTTGTGTGAACATATATATCTATGTTTATAGCTTTCGCTTAGAAGCCCAGCTTCGTTAGGTTGTTATCCCTGTTTCAGAGTAGAAAGAACAAAATTGATTTCGAGATATTTTCTTTCTTTTACTTCGTTTGCCTCGACGAAATTACTCATGTTCGCACGTTTTTTTATCATCATGTTCTTTTGTTTCTTTTTTCTTTTTTCCCCACATTTTCTCTCTTAATGAGTCTCAATTTCTTTTCTTTGAAAATTAAAAGATAGGGTCGAGCAATATATTCGTCATTTTTATGATAAACAAATTAACTTTTCTTCTTTGTTTAATTTTCTACAAAACATAGGCTAGATATGAATAGCTCGTTTCATTTTCTTGTATATTAGAAGTAGATAACCATGCTGACTCTTGAATTATTTTTGTTTTGTAGTCCAGACAGCATTCCCAATGTGTTCTGATGTTTTCAGAGGGATTTTTCAATTTAGTTTTTCGTCAATAGTTGACCTAAATTTATCCCAGTCCGTATTTCTGTTGTATAATTTGGGTATAATTTCTATGTGGATTGGTTTTTGTAGAAATTTTATTAGTATAGTTGTATGATCAGAGCTCAGTTCTGTGCTTGAGATTAATTTGAAGTGGGCCTTATTCAGTCCTTTATTTATGGCGAAATCTAGAAGGTGATTTGTTTGATGTTGCTAGCCAATAGGTGGGTTCCCCGATTGATAGTGGTGTTAATGGTAATTTATGTGCGATTTCGAGCAGTATCTTATCCCTAGGCGCAGTTTTTTTTTATCTCCAATATTTTTACTTAGCATTGTACTCCCTTACTGCTATAAATTTGTTTCCTAAACTTTAAAAAAAAATTGAATATTGCTCTTGAATAATTTTATGTTTTGGCGGTGAATATATAGCCCATATTTGTGTTTCTCCAGTTATGGTTTCTAGTGTAATTATTGCTGCTTGTAGATAGTCAAGTGAAGTGTTGGCTTATAGATGGTGTTTAATATTATTTTTAACGATAATTGCAAAACCTTCATGTGCTTTTCTCAATGGGTGTTTGGTATCATATATGCTGTAGTGTGGTAATTTTATATAATTCTTAACTGTAAGGTGAATTTCTGAAATTTACATAATACCAATGTTATGTGGGTAGATGACAATTTTAAGTTATTAAATTCTTTGTTGTAACCCGTTACTGTTCCAAACAGCTATTCTGATTGATCTAACCATTATTTGTAGGTATTCAAGTATTTTGTTAAGAGATCTAACATGACGGTTATTTGATGTGTTTGTTGCTGTAACAGTGATGTTTGCGTTGAGAGCATGTCTGTTATGACTTCTGCATTTTTAGTAGATTGGATTAAAAGTTGTTTAAGTTCTGTATATTCGTTTCCAGGAGAATTTTTTGAGCAAGTAGGAGGTGCTAGGTTTTGTTGGTGCGAAGTCTGGCTGTTACTTGTGCATAGGTTCTGTTTTTTGGATTGTATTTTGTGGTATAAGGAATATGGTTATTGTCAGTTTCAGATAGTGTTCTTCAGCTTAGGGAAGGAAATGTTCTGTGTTGTAGTTGTTTACGTGTCAAACATTCTTCATAACTTACTGGATGATTACCTTGGCAATTAAAGCACTTTAAGTTTACTAGTTTACCCTGTTGTGGGCAAAATGAACTTAAGTGATTGCCTGCACATTTAAGACAAGCAGGTAACCTATTGCATTCCTATTGTAATTCTTCGTATGACCGTAGGTTTGGCAGCGATAGCACGTTTCGGTGTTGGCGGTTCGAACTTAATGAATGTGTTGAGTAGTTTTTTTATACTGTATATATCCTTTTGTTATTATTTCGTTCAAGTTCAATAGCAAATAGAGGTAGTGGGTGTTTAGTATCATATTTGACTATATTATTAATCGACTTAACAACGTGTTTGTGTTGCTTGAGCTCGTCAAGGATTTTCTGTAAATTTGTTTTTGGATGAATTCGACGTAGAATTATCTTGTAACTTCTTTCAGCTTTAAGTTGACAGGTATGAAAATTTGCGTTTTTGCTTCTTAACGCGTTTATTATTTTCCTATAGTGATCCGAGGATGATAACTAAATTTTTGTCTGATTATTTTTGAGTTGCTTTAAAGTAAAATTGTTGTTACCTGCTTGTTGTTCAAGTAATTCTATCAGCGGTTCAATGACCTAAACCTGAATGTAAATAGGTTTATTTTCTTCATTTGTTTTGGTGTTGCTTATTGGTGTAGCATCGGTTTCAGAGAGGATACTGTATGATTTGTGTATAGGTATATCTTGTAGCCATATTTTGGATTGATGGAACGTGCGTGAATTTGTTATATGTTTGATTTTATTAGATTTCCTCTTTTTGTTAGTAGGTAGGGACTCAGCTCGGTAGATTGAAGCGTTAGTGGACATGTCGATATCCTCTACTTCGTTATTTGATGTGTTCCGTATAGAGCAGGTGTCTCTTAATTTTGAGATTTTTAACTTTATTATGGGCATGTTTGAGCCAGCAGCCATACGATGAACGTTTACTACGGCGATGTGTGTTTCACTTCGTCGAGATAATACAAGAGGTCGTTAATGTATACTATAAGAACTGTAAACAATAAGCGAGCGGTAGAAAATACATTTATCCCGTAGTTAGCGAGCGGACTGGCTGGAAAAAGTGTGTAGATTTACAAGGAGACCATTTAGAAAAATAAAAATAAATTTAAAGAAACAATGTCTTGTCTTTGTTAAATCGCCAACATTTCGTACCACGCGTGTAAATGAATTGACCAGCATGCGTATCGTAGTTTAGAACGACTCGTCGACTATATGCTAAGTTCACAAGATGCGTGATAATACACTACTATCTATGGCACCTTTCTATAAATCTCTGCTGACCAGACAATAAAAAGATCGAGCAGCTAACGTCGCGAATGAACCCAACTGCTCAACCACCCTTTTTTCATATTTATTTTATTTCCATCAATCTCTTTATTTCCTACTCCTTATATCCCTCTATTTTTATTCTTCCAAGCGATACGATACGAATTAATCGTGCCAACGGTTAAATCAAAGTACTTCGAGTTTCGACATTTTCCTTCTCATATCTTCTCCTCTCGCATCTTCTTCCAAATACCAACACTCCTTCTTTCACCATCAAAACAACCACCGCAACACCCCACAAATCCAAACCCACACCCAATCCACCGCCAATCTTCCCTACCACCTCTACCACCGCAATCATCACCACTATCTACCATGGCTAAAGCAACCGCCATCACTGCGAACATCATCCACTGAAAAACTTCACATTCACAGATTCTCACTTTGTTTTTTAGCCATGGTACTCTCATTTAAATCATCTTTCCAACCTTTATGGTCGAAAGTTAATCTATGCAATTTATCCCTTTCCTTTCTTTTCTTCTCCATTATCTCTGTAGTCTCTTCTAATTCTCTTTTTACCTATGTATATCTACAGGTATATTTATCACTGTATTCATGTATATGAGAAATCTCATGGATAAATACATGAGTATATATGAACGTATGTATGTGCGTTAATACGTTTGTGTATATATCTATGTATATAGCTTTTGCTTAGGAGTTCAGCTTCGATAGCTTGTTATCTCTGTTCCTGTATATACCATATATCATTTGTACCAAGATTGTAGAATTTAATGAGTGTATGAAGTGTTTGGTGTAGATTAAAATAGAATGAACGTGGTCTTCTTCTTTTCTGTAATTCTTTTCTGTACAATTTTTGAAATAATAGTTAAAATCTGTAAACAATTATTTGAATAAGTGAATTTTTTTAATAATTATTTTTTACTTCCAGATTATTATCAACTAACTAAAAAAGTGTTTCAGACATTATCTCCCAAATAATTAAGAAAAATCTTTCAAAAATTTCGAGGCTAAGATTAGCGTGTAGTATTGTAAAATTTCAATCAAGATAATGGGAAAGTCGATTAATCGCATTACTAATAGTATCTACTATTACTTCTGTTCCTTACATTAGACACCTACAATGGTAAAATATTTTAAAAAATTTTATTATAAGCGTGAGAAGGAATTTTACAAATCTCTTATAGCATGTGGCATTTTATGCGTAACAATTATTATCGATAGCCTGTAATATATCAAAATTCAACAGCTCCATCGATTCGTTCTTAAGCCTTGTATACTGCAGTATCCTATCAATGTAGTATCCAACAACACCAGCTCTAAACCACCAGTCGTGATAATTCTGTATTTTCTCAGATTCCAATTGTCTTTCGGCACGAACTATTAGGCCCAATTTATAAAATAATAAACTACTTTAAAAAGGATATGTTAAATGATTATAAAAATAATTCACTGACTTCATATCTTACATAGCATTAATTGTCCAAGCGTGAGATAGAAATCGAACAAATTTTTACCAAGCTTTGACTAACTCAGAATCATTATTACCATCGAATTCTATGCGATTAAACCTTGGCAAAACACATCTTCTACAGTATGCATGTACATGTAAATTATTTTACAAATATGCTCACATACACATATCTACAGTGCGAAGATTTATATAGTTTACATCAATATAATATAAGACAACTAAATTACTTCGAGTTTACTTTATATGCAATACAATTATTACATCAATAAATTTAGACACAGTTCCCTTAATTAAAAAGAAAAATCTTAAGATGAATAAATAAAATAGCACTTACGAAATCATGAAGACATTGCAGGCAAAACTTTTACTAAATAAAAGATAAGTGGAATGCGTATGATCTTTTTCTTACAAAATATCAATAATTTTTTAGTTTGTTATTTCATTAAAAAAATTAAATTTGTAGTATTTTATAGTCATTTTATTAATATCAAACATGGTTCAATTCGAATTTGTTATAAATAGAATTATTCTCAATGAGGTTTCTTGTTTTTCACAAAATTAAACATCCTTCAACTTCACTTTTTACTTAAGATTCTTCAAAACGATCCAGAATACAGTTCAGTACTCTTTCATGAAAATATTGATTACATTTATAATCTGTCATTTTGTTAAAACACACTTATTACTTCATTAACCATAAAAATAATTAACAAAATTTCCCTTTTGATTAGAATTGTAAATAATAAAATATGATACATTATATATAAGTGTGTTTGTGTGTAATCAAAATTGTTTTTAAAAAGAAATGTAAATATAAAGAATGCTTGGAAGATTAATGTTAAATACAAGAAAAATAACATTTCTGATGCTTCAATTTATTTAGTTAGTATTTTCATTTATCAGCTGAATGTGTTTGAAAAAATAAATAGTCAGTATATACGAATACTATTGTCAGTATAAATAATTAAACAAGACATCACTTATAATATGCATTATACTAATATTTCATTATATGCATTTATGCATTCGTTGAATGCTTAAAATTATTGAACCAATAAATCGCAGTCCTTTTCTCATATTCCCATTATTTATAAAAATTAGTACGTGTAATGTACAACTATAATATATATAATACCCCTGTCATTCAGAACAATATTATTTATTTAATATTTAAAATACGTACATTACATAATTAATATAGGTATATCATTTTCATTGCTAAAATACATAAATAAAATATATTATATTTCAATATACACTCAACTCGGTTCAAATAATAAGTAAAGATCGAGTTACTAATAAAAAATAAATTAAAAATAAATAAAATACAGAATAACAATAAAGTGGTTATAATACGAAAAACTTACTATTTACCGATGTAATATGACAACGTGGTATGTCGCAAGGAGGAACCTGTTACTCTCATAAAAAGACACTTTCATCTTGATTTTTGCTTTACCTAAATGGTGATTCCTGCTTTTAGTGCTTTCTCGCTCGAAAATTATATTCCTGGAGCATACCACCTAAATTAGAATAATACATTCTAATACCAGAATCAACTTGAAAGTTTCTAATAACAGACCTTATTTGCTTCAGCTATGCTTATGCATTAATGGAAAAAAGACCAAGAAGTCGGAATGACATGGAAGTGGTAAGAGGGATATACTCTACGCGAGTGCATTCCATTGTTACTCCTACTATTCCTACTATTTAATTTATATCGATACACACTTTGACATAGTAGTGTGTTCTCATATTCAGAATTTATACTGAGAACAAAGAAAAGGAAGTAAAAATATTATTTTATTATATTAATAGGTCTCTGTGTTCCGAAACTGCGCAAATGGTATGCAATTTTTCAATTCAAGGTTCGCTCTTTTCTCTTTCATATGTTACCCATACTCTTTATTCATTGAGTATATTATTAGGTTGGTGTGTATGAAATGTCGGATTTTCTTTAAATGTGAACGTTTGTCTCCCTGTTTTTGTTATGCTTTTGTTTTTCACATAACCTGGTTTACAGTCGTACTGTCCATTGCCCGAGTCATATTTTAGCAAAGAAGATTTTCTCAAAAGTGTTCCCTTTTGTTATTTGCTTTGAATTTTGCACCGATATGAATTCAACCGATATTCGTGTAATTTTCTTATATGAGTATAAACTTGGTAATAATGTTGCAAAAGCTGCACGCAATATAAATCAGGTGTTTGGGGAGAATGCTGTGAAAGTTCGAAAAGTGCAGTGTTGGTTTGAAAAATTTCGGTCTGGTGATTTTTCCCTGCAAAATGAACCGCGTGGAAGACCCGAAACGTCTGTGAAAAATGATGCTCTGAAAGCATTGGTAGAAACGAATCCAACTGTTTCTTCAAGGGAACTTGTTGCCAGAATGGAAGTTGACCATACAACAATATTGCGACATCTTTCTAAAATTGGCAAGGTGAAAAAAAATGGATAAGTGGATACTGCACGAATTAACCGAGAGAAATAAGCTGGATCGCTTGAACGTATGCTCGTCATTGCTAACCCGATTTAATCGAGATCCATTTTTCGATCGGATCATTACTTGTGATGAAAAATGGGTTCTTTACGACAATAGGAAAAGGTGTGCTCGGTGGCTTGATAGGGATGAGGCTTGTGCTCATACTTCACGGCCATCATTTCATCCACGGAAAATTTTAATCACAGTTTGATGGAATGTGACTGGAGTAATACTACTCATTCCTTCGAACTGGAATGACAATTACAGCCGAAAAGTATTGCCAGTACATTGAAGAAATGCATGAAAAATTGAAAATTATACGCTTATCACTTGTTAATCGGCATGGCCCAATACTTCTCCACGACAACGCTTGGCTGCATATATCGTACAAAATAATTGCGAAATTAAATGAATTAAAATATGAAATTGCAGCACCCACCCTATTCACCAGATCTTTCGCCAACCGACTTTCATTTATTTAAACATTTAGAACTGTTTTTACGAGCTAAACAGTACGAAAATGAAGACAGTCTGGAAAATGCCATATCAGAGTTCATTGATTCTAAAGATCAGAATTTCTTCAAGACAGGCATCTATGCATTAAAATTTCGTTGGGAAAAGTGTATTGAAGTAAATAGAGCATATTTTGATTAAATAAACAGCTTTTGGAAAAACATATGCAGTTCAATATATTCACTTAAGAATCCGAAATTTCATTCGCAGCTACCTAATATTATCGTTATTCTTCTTCTTCTTCTTTCGATGACGCTTGCTAAGGACCACGTGCCAATTTCAATTCTTCACACTTAGCTGTTTTCTTTTCCGTTCCCTCCAATATTCTTGCATCTTTTCACTATGCTGTTTCTTTCTGTCTTCAGACCACTTTGCACCAGGTTTTTTCTTCAATCTTCCTGTCTATAGTTTATTTCTCATTTATATTATTTCTTTCTAGATATTTTTTTACCTCTTGAATCCAGCTAGTTGTTGCCTTTTTCTCCCAAAGGTACATGATTATCCTTTTTGTTAATCTGGAATCATCTATTCGGTAAATATGGCCAAAAAATTGCAGTCTTCTTTTCCTTATCGTTTCTGTTATGCCTTCTATGTTTCTGTGTATTTCATCAATAGATCTTAAATTCCAAACATCTGTTGCTTTCACTGGACCTAAAATTTTCCTCATGATTCTACTTTCTAGTACTTCTAGTTTATCTAATCTATAATTTACTACCAAGCAATCACTCGCGTATAAGCATTCCGGTTTCACTACTGTAGTATAGTGCTTTATTTTAAGATTTTTAGATGAACACAATTTGTTATAAAAATTCTTAGTGATACCATACGCCCTTTCAATCTTGCATACTCTTTCTTATGCTGCAGATTTTTCTAAACCATTTTCTTGAATTATTTCTCCCAAGTATTTGAATATCTTTACTTTTCTCACTGCACCAATCTCTGTAGTTAAAAATTTTGGAGCGTTCTTGATGTTTATAATAAATTTAGTTTTTCCTACGGAGATTTTCAAACCTGCTTTGTTAGCTATTTCTTTCAAGAGATCGATTAGTGTTGTTGCACTTTTTAGGATATCGTCATTTGTATTATTATTATTATCATTATTATTATCGCTATTAGTATCATTATTTTTATCTTTATTATTATTATCGTCATTGATATTGTCATTAGCATCGTTATTCTTACAGGTACTATTATCATCATTATCGTTATTTTTATCGTTATTATTATTGTTATTGTTACCGTTATTAATATCGTTATTATTACCGTTATATATACCGTAGTTATTATTGTTATAATTTCCGTTATTATTACAGATTTTATTCCTGTTATTATTATCGTTATTATTCTAGTAATTATTAACATTATTATTTTCATTTTTATTTTCTTTATTATCACCTTTGTAATTACCATTATTATTATCGTTATTGTTTTCATTTTTATTGTCTTTATTATCCCCTTTATAATTACCATTATTATTATCGTTATTTTTATCTTTATTATTATCCTTATCATTATTGCTATTATAGACATTCATTACTATCGTTAATACTATCTTCATTATTATCATTATTATTAACCTTAATTAGTATCGTTAATACTATCTTTATTATTATCGTACTTATTATCGTTATTACTTTCCTTATTATAATCGTTATTATTATCATTATTTTTATCGTTATTATTACCGTTATTATTCTCGTTATTATTAACCTTATTATAATCGTTATTAATATTGCTAATATTATCGCTATTATTGCCGATATTATTATTATTATTATTGTTACTATTTCCATTATTATTGCCGTTATTATTACGTTTATTATTATCGTTCTTATCACCTTTATTATCATCGTTATTATTATCATTATTATAAATATTCATTGCTATTGTTATTACTATGTTTATTATTATACTTGTTATAATCGTTATTATTATCGTTATTATTTTTGTTATTGTTTCTTTTATTGATATCGTTATTATAACCGATATTAATATCGTTATTAATTCTGTTATTATTTACGTTATTATTATCTTTATTATTACTTATATTATTATCGTCATTATTGCCGTAATTATAATCGTTATTATTAGCGCCATTTTTATATTAATTATTACTGTTATTATTATCACTATTATTTTAGGTGTTATTACCGTTATTATTATCGTAATTATTATCGTTATTAATACCGTTATTATTACCGTTATTATATCGTTCATTAATATAGTTATTATTATCATAATTGTTACTGTTATTATTACCGTTATTACTATTGTTATTATTTCCACTATTATTACCGTTATTATTACCGTTGTTATTATTGTTATTATTTCCACTATTATAACAATCATTATTATCGTTATAATTATCGTTCTTATTACCCTTATTAAATACTATCGATATTATTAATCTTCATTAATATTGTTGTTACTATGTTTATTATTATCTTTATTATAATCGTTATTATTATCGCTATTATTATCTTTATTATTATCGCTATTATTACCTTAATTTTTATCGTTATTACTATCGTTATAATTATCGTTATTATTATTAATATTTTTATCGTTAATATTAACGGTACTTTTCTCGTTATTATTATCGTAGTAATTATCCTTATTATTACCGTTAATATTTACGTTACTATTTCCGATATTCTTATTGTTATTATAATCCATATTAATATCGTTATTAATGCCGTTATTATTTGCATTATTATTTTCTTCATTATTACCGTTATTATTATTGTTATTATTGCCGTAATTATTAACGTTATTATTACCGCTATTATTGTCGCTATTATTACCGTTATTATTATCGTTAACACTTTTCTGCCCGCACGTCTCGTAAAAATTTATTCGTATCACCTGCAGCGCTATTTTGTATTACTTGACTTATCGCACAAGTACTTATAAAAACAAAAAATTTGTTGGCGTAAGTAACTTATTGTTACCTAAACAATACACAACAGAATGCAAAAGATACTAAAGTGCTGTCGCCGGTCACTATGCACACATCATTGTTGTGACGCCGGCCGTTGGCCGCTATTTCGCGCACACCACTGTGGTGTCGCCGGCCGTTGGCCGATCTTTTGGGTACGACACCACGATGATGTCGCCGGACGATATAGTGTTAATATGGCCACGATTATTATTATTATTACCGCTAATATAATCGCTATTATTAACGTTACTATTATCGTTATTACTTTCGATATTATTATCGTTATTATTATCGTTATTATAATCGTTATAATTATTTTTATTAATTTCGTTTTTAATATCGCTATTATTATCGATATTATTATCGTTATTATTAACGTTATTATAATCGTTAATATTTTCCTAATTGTTTACGTTATTGTTATCGTTATTATTATCGTTATTAATACCGTTATTATTACCGTTATTACTACCATCACTAATGTTGTTATTATTACCGTTATTATTATCGTTCTTATTAACCTTCTTATTAACTATATTCCTAATCTTCATTACTATCGTTACTACTATCGTTTTTATTACCGTTATTATTATCGCTATTTTATCGTTATTATTACCGTTATTATTCTCGTTATTATTGTCGTTTTTATTATCGTTAATATTGTCTTTATTATTATCCTTATAATTATCGCAATTAATATCCTTCATTAATATCGATAATACTATATTTATTATTATCGTTATAATTATCGTTATAATTATCCTTATTATTATCGGTATTATTATGGTTATTATTATCGTTATTATTACTGTTATTACTCTCGTTATTATTATCGTTATTATTATTTTTATTATTATCGTTATTATTATCATTATTAATATTACCGTTATTATTCCTGCTATTTTTATCCTCATTATTATCGTTATTATTCCCGTTATTATTACCGTTATTAGTACCGTTATTTATATTGTTCTTTTTTTCGTTATTATTATCGTTATTATGACTGTTACTATTACTGTTATTATTACCGTTATTGTTATCGTCATTTTTATTGCTATTATTACCATTATTATTACTGCTATTAGTATCGTTATTATTAATTTTCATTACTATTATTATTACTGTTTATTATTGTCCTTTATAAAATCGATATTATTACTATTATTATTATTGTTATTTTTATCATTATTATCGTTATTATGATCTTTATTATTATCCCCATTATTATCATTACTATTATCGTTATTAAAAAAGTTATTTTTATAGCTATTATTATCCTTATTATTATCGATATTACTAACCTTCATTACTATCCTTAATACTTTGTTTATTATTATCGTTTTTATTATCGTTGTTATTATTCTTATTATTATCGTTACTATTATCGGTCTTAATATCGCTATTTTTATCCTTATTATTCTCGTTATTATTATACTTATTATTATCTTTATTATTATTGTTATTATAATCTTATTTATTATTATTATTATTACCGTTATTATGATTGATAATATTACCGTTATTATTACTTTTATTAGTACCGTTATAATTATTGTTATTATTGCCATTATTATTAATGCTATAAGCATCGTTATTATAAATCTTCATTACTATTGTTATCACTATGTTTATTATTATCCTTAATATAATCGCTAATATTACCGTTATTAATATTATTACCGTTATTATCATCGTTATTATTATCGCCGTTATTATCATTACTGATATCGTTATTAATATTATTATCGTTATTATAATCGTTATTATTGACGGTATTATTATTTTTATTATTATCATTATTTTTACAGTAATTATTACCGTTATTATTACATTTATAAATATAGCTATTTTATCGCTATTATTCTCGTTATAATTATCGTTATTATAATTGTTATTATTATCTTTATTATTATCTTTATTATTTGCACTACTCTTTCCGTTATTGCTATGGTTACTATTATCATTATTAATACCGTTATTATTAGCGTCATTAATTCCGTCATTATTATCGTTATTATTATCGTTATTATTGCCAGTATTATTATCATTATTATTAACGTTATTATTCTCGTTATGATTACCTTTATTTTTATCGTAATAAATATTGTTATTATTACCGTTATTTTTACCCTTATTATTCCCGTTATTATTGCCGTTATTATTATTGTCATTTTTATTGTTATTATTATCATTATTATTATTGCTATAAGTATCATTATTATTATCTTTATTATTACTATTATTGTTAATATTACTGTTCTTATCATCATTATTATTCCAAATATTATTGTCATTATGATGATCGTAATTATTACCGTTATTATTCTCGTAACTATTATCATTACTATTATCATTACTATTATCGTTATTATTATCGTTATTATTATCATTATTATTTCCATTACAATTATCAACATTTTTGGTGTTTTTATTATCGCTATTTTTATCGTTATTATTACCGAGATTATACTAGGTACTAACATCGTTATTATTATAGTTAGAATTATCTTTATTATTATCCTAATTATTATCGTTATTATTAATGTTATTGTGATTGTTATTTTACCGTTAGTATAATCGATATTATTATCATTATTATTATAGCTATTTGTATCATTATTATTATAATTATTATTATTATTCTTGTTATTATTGTTGTTATTGTCATAGTTATTATTATTTGTCCTATTATCATTATTGCTATCGTTATAATTATCACTATTATTACTGTTACTATTATCGTTATTATTACCGCTATTATTATCAGCACTTTTATTTTTTTTAATGTCCTTATTATTATCGCTATAAGAATCATTATTACAACCTGTATTATTGTTATTATCGTTATTATTATTGTTATTATCATCGTTATTAACGTTATAGTCGTTATTATTATTACTATTATTATTATTATTATTATTATTATTATTATTATTATTATTATTATTATTTTTATTATTATTATGATTATTGTTATTATTTTTATTATTATTATTATTATTATTATTATTATTATTATTGTTATTATTATTATTATTATTATTATTATAATTATTATTATTATTATTATTATTATTATTATCGTTATTACTGTTATTATCGTTATTATCGTTATTATTATTATTATCATTATTAAAATTATTATTATTATAATTATTATTATTGTTATTATTTTTAATATTATTATTAATATTAATATTATTATTATTATTATTATTGTTATTATTATTAATATTATTATTATTATTTTTATTTTTATTATTATCGTTAATATGGGAGTCCCATCATAGTGTTGACACTGAAGGGACGTATCGCCATGCGCTCCTCATTTCGTGCGGTTTTTGATAGTTTGTTCTATTCTTCCGACCGAAATTTATATCTCGCTGATAAATTGGTAAGCAGTGAGCAAGTGGTGGTAATAATTGTGACTAGATATCGAACATCTGTTGAGTTGCTTGTGAGAGTGTGTTCGGTTTTATTGTCGAGTCTTTGGACGCAATTACGTATTAGTTGCGCGAACTATAATCTATGGCTGGACGGCAGACTCGTCTGCCCACCGAGGACTCATGCAACGCTATCTTTTCTAGATTGCGATGGCAGTGCCGCCGCCAGTCGAAGTGTTATCTACTACTACGATTAATAATTACGAGATACTTATCTTCATCGCATCGGTGGCGCTTCGATCAGCAGGAAATAAATTAACAGGACACTCTACATCTGGTTTTATATATCCAATGCTTCATTTAGAGATATGCGGACACGTTCATTGTTATATTCATAGAACCCGTCAAATCTCGTTTAATTTAGTTTAATAATAAAATAATAAAATAGTATTATTATTATTATTATCCCCCTAAGAAGAGGATTGGAGGATTCCTCTTTTTCCGACGATTACCTCCGTTGGGACCCGAGATTCAAGGAGTTCAAGCCCCTAAAAAAACCAGGGCTCATCTGGCCCGGATGTCAGTACTCTGTAGCGGTCCCAAGCCAGGGTTACGGCAGGACCACGAGGACTAGCGGGTACATTGATGCTGCCGAAAGGGATGTGCTGAATGATACATACGTAAAGCGCAGTTCTCCTGCAAAACTCCTGGCGTCAACGCATCGCACCCACGGGAGTGTCAGGAAGTCGATGAAGGAAGTAGGTGAACAGCAAGGGCAAATGCTTCATTCTCGCCCATATAGCCAAAAGATGTCGCAACAATGGGGGTAGTTGCGATGGTGATAATCCCTCAACTTCCTGTAGCATCGCGTTCGGAGACGGCCTGGCACTCTGGAGTAAAAAATACAATCTATGGAGACTCAAAGCAAACCAAATACAACTAAAAAAAAAGACATTCCAGAATCAACTGGAAATGACATCGCTGCTCAAAGCGTCAAAAACTAATGCCCCCAACCTGTTAAGGAGACATCACGCAATGTAGAGAAAGAGAAACTAGCGCAAGCGAATGTCCTTCTTGCCAATATGATGGCTGTTGTGATTAGACAGCCTAACGTAAACAATGCGATTAAGCAAGGGCTCTCGGAACTAGAGGAGATTTTTGACAACCTCGAGTTTATTCATAAATCCCGAGCAAAGGTCAATAAGGGAGCGAGGATCCTCGCCCGAGTCTCTCAGCGGTCACGGGCTAATACTGTAACTGATGATGATACAGTCAAGAGAGTAGCCACAAGCACGCCGCAGTTCCCTGAATAATTCTTGAAAGACCGAGGCAAGAGGCGACGACAACCGATGCCACCAAGTGGACGAAAGTCGTCAATAAGAAGAGAAAAAAGGAAAAACCTGTAAAGAAGGCGACGAAACCCTCATCGGAGGAGAAAAAGAAGTCGAGCAAATCGGAGGACAGGTCAAGAAAAAGAACGAAGCCGGACGCGATCCTCCAGAAATCTGCGCAAGGTAAAACCTACGTAATTGGAGCTATCCACCAGTGCATCAAGATCAGCGCCGCAGGGGTAGAGATTAGGTCGGTCCGACATACTAGAACGGGAGGGTTTCTCCTCGTACACAAGAGTACTATTGCAGAGATGAGGGCCTCATTCGCAGAAACCGTGAGGAAAGAATTAGGAGACATGAGCACCATTACGGAACTGGTCTTCAGAGATACGCTGAAGATACGGGACTGCGATTGCAGCACATCGCTAGCAGAAGTCGAGGAGTTCCTAAAGAGGACCCTGCCAAACTACTCGGGGAAAATTGAAGTAAGAGTGACGAACCCCAACGCGTAGCAGCAACGCCTAGTCCTTGTCAAAATAGAAGAGATAACAGCTGCGAAGCTTTTGAAAGCCGGCTGAGTGCTGGTCGGCTTCGTCAGCTGCAAAGACAGGAGATGAGCAGAAGGCGATGCTACTGCTGCCTCGACTGTGGGGTGTCAGGATGGTATACCGACGAATTGGGTACCGCGGCCATCTGGATTTTAGAGCCCCGACAGATACATGTGTCGGATCGAAGATCCGGACGTGGTTACGTTTGGGAGAGACATAACCCGATGATTTATGTCAGCGTACATATCACCCCGAACGACCGGATAAACGACTTTCAGACCAAACTGGACGATATGGAAGACGCGCTGCGGGAAATGCAAGGGGATCTCATTGTTGCTGGAGACCTCAATGCCAAAGCTCTCGAATGGGGGGAGATTAGGCCGGACTCTAGAGGAAGATGAATCATGGAGGTGGTGTCGAGACTGGAGCTAGCACTGCTCAACACTAGATCCACGTTAACCTTCCGAAGGCCTGGCTACGGAGAGACGATCCCGGACGACTCTCTAGCCAACGAACACCTTGTGGTAAGAATCACAGTCTGACGGGTGATCGAAGATTACACCGGGAGCGATCACCAGTACATCCTATTCAAGGTACACGATAGAAGGCCAACCGTGACACGAGCAAAGCGACCCTCTCGGTGGAACATCGCCAAAACGGATCGTGAGAGGCTGTTCGCAGTCGTCGATGATGGTTGAAGATCCCATCAAATTGCACCCGCGAGTCTATCGCCAACTGCACAAGCCAGAATAATGACCGCAGCAACTATGCTGCTCATCCAAAAGGCTTACGCGATAGCGGTGCCAAAGAAGAGCACGAAACGGCAGAGGAGTCCTGCATACTGGTGGAGGAACGAGATCGCAGATCTTCCCAAAAAGGACTGAAGGCTCCGCTGGTTAGCACAACGAGCGAAGAGAGGCGACCTTGACGCTGCTCTTTTAACAGCAGAGTATCAAGCGGCCAAAATATCACTGAAGAGGACTATCAAGGCCAGTCAACGACGGTACTCAAGGAGTTGTGCTTGGATATCGACCAGAATCCGTGGGGATTAGTGTACCAGATCGTCACTCGCAAGCTGGGGACTTACACATAAGAAATCCCTCAGGACACGAGGACCTTGAAGAACATCGATCATACCCTATTCCCCTCACAGCCGAAGAGAGAGATTGGCCTCGCTGCGTCTGGCAGCACCGAAGCGCAACAGTTTACAGAGGGGGAGCTACTCAGGGCAGCATCTTCTATGCGGAACAAGAAAGATCCAGGTCCAGACGGCCTTCCAGGGAAGTAAGGAAAGCCGTCACGCAGAGTTACCCTGAGCTCTTGCTGAACATGTATAACATGTGCCTCAGGGAGGGCATCTTCCCCGCCCCGTGAAAGAAAGCGAGACTTGTGCTCATAAGCAAGGGCAAGGGTCCAGCAGAAGGCGCTTCGTCATACAGGCCTATTTGTATGGTCGATACGGCCGGCAAGCTCCTGGAGAAGCTGCTTAGGCCACGGCTGCACGCGGCCGTGAGGCCGGCGAGCGATATTGCTGCCCGCCAGTATGAGTTTCGATCCGGCTTCTCTACCATCCACGCAGTTCAGAAGGTTGTCACGGCCGCTAAAATGACGGAGCGCGGGAATTACCTATCCCGCCTTTTGTTTCTGCTGGCCACCTTAGACGTGAGAAATACCTTCAACTCCGTCAGGTGGGACTTGGCAATGGAAGCGCTCGAACATAATTTCAGGGTCCTGGAATCGCATTGGTTCACTACTCGCATGCATAACTTTTCTTCGACTAGTCGGAGTTTTACGAAGATCGATAACCTATTTGTTTCGAGTGGCACTCGCATATCTTTCACCCGACTACATGGAATCTAAGCAAGTCCTTCCAGCGCATTGGTTCGAGAGGCACTCCTATAACATTTTCCCGATTCGACGAAATATTAGCAAGCCCGACAGTCGCATTGACTCACAAGTCACCTGCAAAACTCTTCCTCGACTACACGGAATAAATGTAAGTCCAACAGTCGCATTGGATCACAAGTTACTCGCATAAATTTCCCTAGACTAGTCGGTATTTTTTCAAGTCCGGCAGTCGCATTGGTTCTAGTGTCACTCGCTTAACTTTTCCTCGACAATTCTGAATATTTCCAAGACCGACAGCTGAATTGGTTCGATTGGCGCTCGCACAACTTCCTTCGACTAGACGGATATCTCCATGTAAGAGATCCGCATTAGTTCCAAAGCTACTCGTATAATTTTCCCTTGACTTGTTTAAATATTTCCAAATCCGACAGTCGCATTGGTTCGAGAGTCTATCGCATCACTTTCCCTCGACTAGTCAGAGCATTTTTACGTTCGGCAGCAGTAATGGTTCGTGAGGCACTCGCATAACTTTCCCCCGAAGGATTGGAATATTTCCAAGTTCGACATTCGCATTTGTTCCATATGCAATGGCACAAATTTCCATCGACTACTCGGGATATTTCCAAATCCGACAGTCGCAAATTGTCGGAAGTCACATACATAATTATTCCTCGACAAGTAGCAATATTTCCTAGTCCGACAGCCACTATAGTTCGAAAGTTACTCGCATAACATTCCCACGACTAGTCGGAATATATCCAACTCCGACAAGTGCAATGGTTCGGGAGTCACTCGCATAACCTTCGCGCGAATTATCGGAATGCTTCCAAATCTAACAGTCGAATTGGTTCAAGGGGCATCCCCATAACTTTTCCACTACTACTCGGAATATTTCAAATTTCGAGAGTCTCTATTGTTCACAAGTATCACGCATAACTTTCCTTTGTCAAGTGGGAATATTTCCAAATCTGACAGCCGCATTGTTTCGAGCGGTACTCGCATAACTTTCCCTCGATTTGGCGGAAATTTTCAAATCCAACAGTCGTAATGATCCGAGAGGCATTCACATAATTTACTCTCGTCTAGTCGGAATAATTTCAATTCCGACATTCGCATTGATTCGAAAGACACTGGCAAACCTTTACTTTGACTAGTAGGAATATCTATACGTCCAACTGCCGCATTGTACCTCAAATAAATCGCATAACTCACCCTTGCCTAATCGAGATATTTTCAAGTCAGACCGTCACATTGTTTGATAAGTTATTCGCATAACTTTTTCTCGACTAGTTGGGATGTTTCCAAGTCCGACAGTTCTACAGGGTTTATCGTCACTCGCATGACTTTCACTCGACTAGTGTGTAAATTTCGAAGTCCGACAGACGCATTTTTTTGAGAAGTACTGGAATAACTTTCTCTCATCTAGTCAGTATATTACCAGATCTGTTAATCGCTTTGGTCCACAAGTCATTCGCATAACTTTCCTTCGTCTAGTGCAAATATTTCCTAGTCCAATAGTCGTACTGGTTGCAGAAGCACTCGAATCAATTACTCTCTACTAGTCGGAATATTACCAATTTCGACCGCCGTATTGTTTCGAGATGCACTTGCAAATATCTCCCTCGTCTAATTGAAGTATTTCCAATTCTGACAGCGACATTGTTTTGAGAGCCATTCGCATAACTTTACCCCGACTAGTCAGGTTAATTCGAAGTTGCATTAGATCGAGAGTCACAAGAATAATTTTTTACGACTAGTATGAATACTTCCAAGTCCGTCGGTTGCATTGTTTCGAGAGGCACTCGCATAGGTTTCCTTCCACTAGTCGGGATTATGTCAATTCAGACCGTCGTAATGATTTGAGAGACAATCGCACTACAATCTTTCGAGTAGTCGGAATATTTCCAAACCCGACAGTCGCACAGGTCTTGTGAACATTTGTGATGTCTCGCATAACTTTCGCTCGACTAGTCAAGGTATTACCCAGACAGGCAGTCGCTTTGTATCGAGTGGCAATCGCATAACTTTCTTCTGACTAGTCGGTATATTTCCAAGTTCGACTGAAGCATTGGTTCGAGTGGCACACGTATAACATTTTCTCGAACAGTTGAATTATTACCAAGTCCGACAGTCGCATTGGTTCACAAGCCAATCGCATCATTCTCCCTCGAATAGCAAGAAACTTTCAAATCCGACAGTCGCCTTAGTTTAAATGGCACTCTAATTAGTTTCCATCGGTTAGTCATAATAATACTCAGTCCGACAGTCGTATTGGTCCGAGAGGGAGTCGCATAACTTTCTATCAATCAGTTGGAATATTTCCAAGTCCGACAGACGCTTTGGTCCTAAAGGCGATCGCTTAACTATCCTTCAAATACTCGGTTATTTCTAAATCCAATAATCGCATTGGTTGACAAGTTTCTCGCCTAATTTCCCTCGACTAAACGGAATTTATCTAAGTGCGACAGTCGTACTGGTTCTAGTGGCACTCTCATAAATTTCACTTTACTAGCCGGAATATTTCCCTATTTGACAACTGCATTGGATCGATAGGCACTTGCATAACTTTCCCTCGTCTACACAGAATATTTCCAAGGCCGGCTACCGCGTTGGTTTCACAGTCACTCGTATAAATTTCCCTCGACTAGTAGGAATATTTACTAGCCCGACAGCTGTATTAGTTCGAGTAACACTTGCATAAGATTTCCTTGATTACTCGGAATATTTCCAATTTCGACAGCCACATTCTTTCGAAAGGCATTAGCATAACTATCATTTATTAGGCGGGATATTTCCAAGTCCTGCAATCGTAAAGGACCGAGTGGCAAACGCATAATTCTCCCTCGACTAGTCGGAATATTTCCAAGCCAGACAATCGCATTGATTCACAAGACACTCGCATTACTTTCCCTCAAATAGGCTGACTATTTTCATGTCAGACAGTTGCATTGTTTCGGAAGGTACTCGCATAACTTTCCGTCGATTGGTCAGTATATTTGCAAGTCTAAGAGCCGCAATGGTACGAGAGGCACTGATATAACTTTCTCTTATCTAGTCGGAATATTTCCAAGTTCGTCAGCCGCAATATTTCGTCAGGAACTCGCATAACTTTCCCTCGACTTGGCGCGATATTTCCAAGTCTGGCAGTCGCATTCTCATGTCATTCGCATAACGCTCACTCGTCTAGTCGGAAGAGTTCCAAGACCAATAGTCGCTTTGGTTCGAGTTGCATTCGCATAAGTTTTCCTAGACTAGTCGGATTATTTTCAATTCCGACAGTCGTGTTAGCTTTAGAGGCGCTCGCATAACTTACCCTGGTATGGTCGTAATATGTTCCAGTCCGGCAGCCTTATTGGATCGAGAGACACACACAACATTCTCCCTACTAGTTGTAACATTTCCATGTCCGACGTCCGCACATGTTACAGAGGCAATCGTATAATTTCCCTCGACTAGTCGGGATATTTTCAACTCCGACTGCCGCATTGTATGGAGAGTCACTCGTTTAAATTTCCCTCGACTGGGCCGAATATTTCCAAGCCCGACCACCGCATTGTTTCGAGAGGCAATCGCATATCATTCCCACCACTAGTTGAAATATTTTCAAGTCAGACAGTCGTATTGGATCGATAGTCACTCGTAAGCCTTTCCCTCGACTAGTCGGAATATTTCTTGGTCCGACAGTCGCATTGGTCTGAGCGGAACTCGAATAACTTTACCTCGTCTGGTTGGAATATTTGAATAATCCGACAGTCGCTTTGGTTCACATGTCATTTGCATAACTTTACCTTGACGTGTCCGAATAGCTTTAGATAGACTGTCCAACAGTCGTATTTGTGTCTAGTGGCACTCGGATTTCCTTCCCTCGACCAGTCGGTATATTTGTAAACTCCGACAGTCGCATTGGATCGCAAGTCATTCGCATAACTTTCCGTCGGCTACTAAGAATATTTTTCCATCCAACAGTCGCATTGCTTATTGATGCACTCGCTTAACTCTCCTTCGACTAGTCGGAATTCCTTCAGGTCCGACAGTCGCCTTGGTACACACGTCGTCCGCATATCTTTCCACATCAAGTAGGATTATTTATAGGTTCAACAGTAGCATTGTTCCGGGAAGCACTTGTATAACGTTTCCTCGACGAATCGGAATACTTCTAGATCCAACTTTTGGATCGGTTCGAGAAGCACCAGCATAAAATTTCCTTTCTTTGTTTCAATTTTTCCTAGTACGATTGTCAAATTAGTTCAAAAGTCAGTTGCAAAACTTTGCCTCGAGTAGTCGGAATTTTTCTATGTCCGACAGTTACATTGGTTCGAGTGATACCCGAACAAATATTTCTCGTCTATTTGAAATATTTCCAAAACCAATAATCGCATTGGCTCACAAGTCATTCGCATAACTTTCCCTCGACTCGTCGGAGTATTTCTAGGTCCGACAGTCGCCTTGTATCTTAATGCACTTGCCTAACTCTCCCTCGACTTGTCAAAATACCTCCATGTCCGTTAATCACATTGGTACACACGTCACCCGCATAACTTTCCACGTCTAGTCGGAGTATTTATAGGTTAAGAAGTAATATTCTTTTGAAAGGCAGTATAATAAATTTCCCATGACTAGACAGAATATTTCTATGTCCAAAATTTGAATTGGTTCTGGAGACACCAGCAGAACATCCCCTCGTTTAGTCTTAATTTTTCCTAGTTCGACAGTCGCATTAGTTTACAATTCAGTCGCATAACGTTGACTCGATTATTGACAATGATTCTAATTCTGACAGTGGCATTGGTTAGAAACGCGCTCGCATATTTTCCCACTTCTAGACGGATTGCTTCTGGGTTCGACTGTGGCATTGCTTGGAGCGGCACACGTATAACTTTCCCTCGAATAGACGGAATATTTCTTAGTCCCAAATTCGCATTGGTTCACAAGTCACTCGGATAACTTTGCCTCGACTAGTTGGAATATTTCTAGGTCCGACAGACGAATTGGTACAAATGGCACACGCATATCTTTTCCTCCATTTGTCGGAATACTTCTAGGTCCAACGTTTGAATTAGTTCGAGATGCACCAGCAAAACATTCCCTCGTGAAGTATCAATTCTTCCTAGTATGACAGTCGTATTAGTACACAAGTCAGTCGCATATCTTTGCCTCAATTAGTCGGAATGTTTGTATGTCCGACAGTCACATTGTTTCGCAAGTCGATCACATAAACTTACGTCGACTAAACGGAATATGGATAGATCCGAAAATCACATTTGAGCAAGGTGCAAACTCATCTTTTCCACGACCAGACGGAATATTTCTATGTCCGACAATCGTATTGTTTAGAGCGGCATTATCATTCCCACGAATGGTCTGAATATTTCCAGGTCCGACAGTAGTATTGGTTCACAAATCACTCGTATAACTTTCCCACAAATAGTTCCCCATTTGGTTCACTAGTCACGCGTATAGCTCTTCCACAACTCGTCGGTATATTTCCTAGTACGACAGTCGTATTGGTTCGAGTGGCTCGCGTATAACATTCCCTCGACTAGTCGGAATAATTTCAAGACCGACAGTCGCATTGGACCGAGAAGCACTCCCATAATTTTCCCCGAGTATTCGGTATATTTTTAGGAACAACGTTTGAATTTGTTCGAGAGACACAAGCAGAACATAGCCTTCGCTTAGTCTCAATTTTTTCAAGTCTGACAGTAACCTTAGTTCATTAATCAGTCCCATAACTTTGCCTCGAGTAGTCGGTATATTTCCAAATCCGATATTTGCATTGGTTCGAGAAGCACTCGCCTAACGTTTCCCGGACTAGTTAGCAAATATCCAAGTATGACAGTCGCATTGGATCAAGAGGCACACGCATAACTTTTCGTCGACTAGTCGGAATATTTCCATGTCCGACAGTCTTGTTAGTCCAAGAGGGACTAATTACTCCAGGAAAAGTTATGCAAGTGAATTGTGATCCAATGCTTCTTTCTGACTTAGAAATATTCCGACGATTCTAAGGAATGTTATACGAGTGCCTCCCCAACAAATGCGGCTGCCGAAATTGGAAATTTTCCAAATAGCAGAGTGAATGTTATGCAGGAGCCTCTCAATACAATGCTGCCGACGTAATTGGAAATGTTCCTATTATTCCTGCGGAATTTATACTAGTGCCTCTCGAATTAATACGGCCTGATTTGAAAATTTCCCAAGAATTCGAACGAAAGTTGTGCGAGTAATTTGAAAACCATTGCAACTGTCTGACTCGGAAATATCCCGACTAGTCGAGGGAAATATATGCGAGTGTTACTCGAATTAAAGCGAATATCGGAATTTGAAATATTCTAAATAGTCGTGGGAAAGTTATGCGAGTGACTTGTGAACCAAAGCGACAGTCGGACTTGGAAAGATATGGAAAGACTTGACAAGACAAGGGAAAGATATTCTAGCGCCTATCGATTCTATGCGGCTGCCGGACTTGGAAATATACCGGCTAGTCGATGGAAGGTTATGCGAGCGCCTCTAAAACCAATGCGACTCTCGCACTTGGAAATATTCCGTCCAGTCGTGTGAAAGTTATACAAGTGTCAATCGAAACAAATCGACTGTCGGTCTTGGTATTATTCCTACTAGTCGAAATATACCTGTGCAAGTTACTTGGGATCCAATGCGGCTGTCGGAAATGGAAAAATTCCGACTAGTCGAGGAAAAGTTATGCGAGTGACTTGTGAGCCAATGCGAATGTCGATCTTGGAAATACTCCGAGTAGTAGACGGAAAATTATGCAAGTGTCTCTCGAAACAATTCGGCTGCCGGACTTGGAAATATCCCGATTAGACGGGGGAAATTTATGCGATTTCCTCTGGAATTAATGTAAACGTTGAACTTAGAAATATTCCAACAATTCAAGAGAAATTTATGCGTGTGCATCTCGAGCTAATACGGTTGTTGGACATGGACATATTCTGACTTGTCGAGGGTAAGTTACGCGAGTGACTCTCGTACAAATGCGACGGTCGGAGTTGGAAATATTTGCATTATTCGGATAACTTTTGAACAAATGCAGCTATCGGAATTTGAAAAATTCCGTCTTGTCGAGGGAAAGTTGTGAGAGTTATTCTGGAACCAATGCGAAGTACGGTCTTGAAAATATCCCGATTAGTCTTTGGAAATTTATCCTTGTTTCTGAACTAATGCTACTTTTGGATTTGGAAGTTTTACTACTAGACGAAGGAACGTTATGCGAGTGACACTAGAACAAAGGCGGCTGCCGGACTTGGAAATAACCCGATTTGTCGAGGAAAAGTTAATCGAGTGACTGGTGAACCAAAGCGACTGTCGGAATTTGGTATATTCCAAGTTGTCGAGGGAAAGTTATGCGGGTGCCCTTCGAACCAATGCGGCTGTTGTACTTGGAAATATTTCGACTTGTCGGAGGAAGTTGTGCGAGTGCCTCTAGAACAAAATACAGGCTCTGGACATGGAAATATTCTGATTAGTCGAGAGAAATTTATGCGGGTACGTCTCGAACGAATTCAGCTATCGGACTTAGAAGAATTCCGATTAGGCGAGAGAATGTTATGCTAGTTACATTGGAACCAATGCGACATTCGGAATTGGAAATATACTGATTAGTCGAGGGAATGTTCTGCGAATGATTCTAGAACAATAGTGATCGTCGTAATTAGTAATATTCCCACTAGTCGGGGAAATTTATTCCAGTGCCTCTCCAATATATGCGGCTATCGGACTAGGAAATATTCCGACTAGTCGAGGGAAGGATATGCGAGTGTCTTGTGAATCAATGCAACTGCTGGGCTTGGAAATATTCCGACGAGTCAAGAGAGTGTTATGAGAGTGACTTGTGAACCAAAGCGACTTTCGCGATTGGTGATATTCCGACTAGTCGAGGGAAAGTTATTCGAGTGCTTGTCGAACCAAAGTGGATGTCGGAATTCGAACTATTTCGACTAGTCGAATGAAATTTATGCCAGTTATTCTGGAAACAATGCGATGGTCGTACTTGAAAATGATTCCTCAAGCTGGGGAATGTTATGACAGTGTCGTTCGAACAAATGCGGTTGTCGGATTAGGAAATATTCCGACTAGTCAAGGGAACTTTATGCGAGTACCACTCGTATGTCGTTCTTGGAAACAATCCGACTAGATGATGAAACGTTATTCGAGTGAATTGTGATCTAAAGCGACTGTCGGTATTGGGAATATCCCCATTAGTGGTTGGAATGGTATTCGAGTGACTCATGAACCAAAGCTGATGTAGGACTTGGAATTATTCCGGCTAGTTGAGTGAAAGTTATACGAGTGCCTCTCGCACCAATACGGCTGCCGGACTTGAAAATATCCGGACAAGTCGAGGGGAACTAATCCGAGTGCCTCCTAAATAAATGCGACTGTCGGACTTGGAAATATTGTAACTAGTAAGAGTAAAGTTACGCGAGTGTCTCACGATCCAATTCGATCGTCGTACTTAGATATATTCCGATTATTCGAGGGAAAGTTACGCGAGTAGCTCTCTAATCAAAGAGGTTGTCTGATTTAGAAACATTACGTCTAGTCGGGTAAAAGTTATGCATGTGCCTCTCGGAACAATGCAGCTGTCTGACTTGGATTTATTCCGATTAGACGAGGAAAATTTATGCGGGTGACATGTCAACCAAAGCGATTGTCGGAACTGGAAATATTCCGAGTAGTCTACGAAAAGTTATGCGAGTGCCTCACGATCCAATGCGATTGTCAGAAATCGAAATATCCCAAATTGTGGTGGGAATTTTATGCGAGTGGCTCTCGAATCAAAACCACTGTTGGATTTGGAAATATTTCGCCTAAACGTGGGCAAATTATGCAAGTGCCTCTCGAAAGATTGGGCTGTCATAATTGGTAATATTCCGACCAGCCGTGGAAAAGTTATGCGAGTGGTTTTCAAACCAATGCGGCTGTTGGTTTGGAAATATTCCGACTCCGCGACGGAATGTTATATGCGTGTTTCGCAAACCAATGCTACTGTCAGATCTAGAAATATTCCGACTAGAAGAAGCAAATTTGTGTGAGATAAACTCAAATTAATGCGATTATCGAACTTGTAAATATTCCGACTTGTCGAGGTAAAGTTATGCGAATGCCTTGTGAACTAGTGCGACTGTCTGACTTAGTAATATTCATTTTAGTCGAGGGAAAGTTATGCGAGTGCATCTCGAACCAATGCGATAGCTGAATCTAAAAATATTCCGACTAGTAGTGGAAAAGTAACGAGAATGCACATAAAACCAATGCGAATGTCGTAATTAGCAATATTCCGTCTTGTCGAAGTAAAGTTTTATGAGTGACTTGTAAACTAAAGATACTGTCGGATTTAGAAATATTCCGTCTAGTGGAGGGATAGTAAGGTGAATAATTATCGAAACAGTTCTACTGTTGGTCCTATAAATATTGCATCTATATGAGGAAATATATGCAAGTGACGTGTGTACTAATGCGACTGTCGGATATGGAGATTCTTCTATTCTTCTAATTCCTATTACTTAAAGTACTTTTACTGAAGTACTTGATCCATAGTCTTGGTTATGTTCTTTACGCCCTCTAACCAGAAGTACCTTTACTAAGTACATTGATCATATGTTCTTCTCTTTTTCATGTCCCTTACTTAAAGTATTAGCACCAAAACAGTTATTACACGTTCTTTTTTTCCATTTTAAGTCCCTTTACTTAAAGTACTTCTACTAAAGAACTTTGGTTGTGTTCTTTCCTCCCGTTTCTAAGTCCCTTTATCTAAAGCACTTTTAAAGTACTTAGGTAATATGTTCTTTCCTCTCCAAGTACCCTCCCTTAAAGTACTTTACCGAAGTACCTCCAGTATAATTGATTATATACCTCCCGTTCCAATTCCTGTCACTCAAAGTACTTTTAATAAAGAACCTTGAATGTGTGTTCTATTTTTCCTCCCCAAAATTCTTTCATGTAAAGTATTCCCCCAAAGAACTTAATAATATTTTCCCTCTTTTCCTTCAAAGACGTCTCACGTAAAGTACTCTTAAAAAAACGGTTATTCCAAGACGTCTCACGTAAAGTACTCTTAAAAAAACTTGGATTATATGTCCCTCCTCTTCTCATCCAAGCTCTTTTACCTAAAGTACTTTCACACAAGGACTTTGACTATATGCTTTTTCTTCAGTTCCTATGTCCTTCTACTCACAATAGTTTTGCCAAAGCACTTGATGGCAAGATCATTCTTTCTTCTAAGTCCTTTTACTCAGGGTACATTCTACCGATGTACTTGATTATATGTTCTGTTGTTTCCAAGTCATCTTATCCAAAGTACTTTACCTAAGAACTTTGATCATATGTCCCTTCCTATATATGCTCTTTCACTTAATGTCATACTGTATGAAACTTGATCATATATTCTCTCTTTTCCTCCTGAGTCCCTTTACTTGAAGTACTTTTATGAATGAAGTTCGATCTTATTTCATTCTTCTTTCGTCTAAGCTCTCTTATTTAAAGTGCCCTTGTTAAAGTATCTTGATTACATGTTCCTTTTTTACTCCCCTAAATACTTAACATAAATTGTCTTAATTGAGCACTCAGATTAGATAATCTCTGCCCGCTCTATTAAGCCCTTTCATTTAAGACATTTCACTAAAGTACCTCAACGGTTGTCCGATCATCGCACTGTCATTACACCATTAATGAAAATAAAACAGAGAGGTATTAATTTCCTTCACAAATTATTATTATTATTACTGTTTTTTAAGCGTTCTCTTTCAGCTTAAAAGTTTTCCTTCGGTATCTTCTATTCTTATGCTTAATTATGAAGTCGGCCCTTTAAATTCAATGATGATTGCCCGTGGAGAAAAATATTCCGGAGGAAAACTAGCTTTCCGTTCGCATCTCCGAGTGGAGGCTTTCCTAGTGGCGGTTAGCGTGGTGAGGAGTAGATAGCGCATAGTGTCGCTGAATACAACTAGCGCCACCACGAATGTGAGGAGTGGATGCACTTCCGGCGTAGGGCAGCGTAGGAACGCAGAAACACGCCGGCCTTGTGTGCGATTTTCATCCAAGGACGCTCACCGAGCGAACCCATGTTTCGTTCCTACCCCCGCACAACCCGGTCTGCATCAGGTGGTAGCCAGTCTTCGAGAGGCTATAGTAGTTTTGGAAACGTGCGATAGGAGTTTGCCGAGGCCATCTTCTATGGCCTTGCAAACAAATGCCGCTGACGCTAAATCGGCTCTGATTAGTTTAGGGGAAAACAACACCAGACCAGCCACGACCAGTTCGACTGATAGACTGCTGGAACAGAACCCAGGGTGCGGATCGATAATAACGCGACCGCGCACTCGATTGTACGTCCGCATGCTTATCGCGCAAAACACACAGGAAGTGGAACTGACATCCCCGGGCCCTACAAATAGGAATAATCCCCGTGACAACAGCGACAAAGGAACGCAAGGAAAAGCCCCCTTACCTTCGATAATAGAGCAAAACGCCATGCAAAACAGCATAGTTACATCTCGGGAACTGCCGAAAACAACCCTAGAAATAGGCTACGCCCCATCGGCAACTCTCGAGGCGGACAATACACATAAAACCGCTGATGCGATAGGTGCGGATCTTCAACTCAAGGCACCGCGGGTCACTTTTGCTGAAACCTGCGCATCCACCTGCGGTAACGAAATGAATTCGGCTAAGGCACCCCCTCACGTAAATTGTGCATTCTCAAAAATTCATTTGTCGCAGCTAAATATGGAACGTTCTAGAACGGTAAAGGGTAAAGTGCGCGAACTGTTTAGCCAAAAGCGCTTGGACGTGCAACATCTACAGGAGCCGTACGTCCAAAAACCAGGGAAAGGGTTTGAGATTATAGGATTAGGCAACGTGACCAGAAATGTTGCCATTCGCGATGAAAGGTCCTGGTCTGCGGTCACGGCGACCAACCTAAATACTACGATGGTGTTTATCTCGCAGTTCAGCACTCCGCACTGCGTCTATGCAGAAGTGCAAGCACCCGGCTCCTGTTTCTACTTCGTCTCGCACTACTTTCTGTACAGCGGCATAATTGAGGAACACTTTAGGTACTTGCAAACAGTGCTTCGTGCCCAAAGGGAGGAGAGAGTAATAATATCACTGGACGCCAACACGGAATCTCCTCTCTCGGGCCGTTAGAGCATAGACGAAAGAGGCTCGACGTTAGAAGCCCTCATCTGGGCATCCGGGCTAATTAACAACGTAAAGCTGCCACCTACATTTTGGTCCACAATAGGCTCCTCATACATCGACGTAACCCTCTCGTCGCACTCCATGAGCCGACTTATTGGCCAACGAAAAGAACAGGCTGGACGTCCACAGACTTGTAGTCACAGACGAGTAACTACAATTCAATAGACATCGCGATACATCCCCCGAAAGCCGTGGCGGGACGGGGGACGGTGCTGAGGCCGAGGGGATCAGGAGGATCAATACCAGGAGAGGTGACTCGGTTCTGTTCGCTTATTTTCTCTCACCGCGGCAAGGCTAGAGGGAAGCAGTTTAGGATCGGCTTCAGAAGTAGAGACAGGAGCCAACATGATCACTAGTGTCCTACAAACCACCTGCTCTGAATTTATGCACCGGAAAATAGCTCACCAATAATCCAACCCATTGAGGGCACCAGCGCTAAAGAACAAGAAGAAAGCAGTAGATAGTTTGAGATGCGCGTTCCAGCGTGAAAATGAATATCAGGCACACCTCGGGTAAATTCACGAGTATTGTTCTACGCTGCGGGCATAAAGCAAAGAAGAACAAGGTGCCAAATTAGATAGTTGGAGGAAATTCGTTACGGAACAGCACAACGCGGAACCATGTAGGTACGTTTACAAACAACAGGCGGGCACACTATGCGCCAAAAGAGTAATTAATACTCTTAAACGAGACGGAGGGATGACCACGAACATCGTAGAATTGGCTAGAGTCCTTCTCAAGACACATGTCCCGGACGACAGTGTGTCCAAAGACACACCAAAACAGCAAGCGGAACGGAATCCCTCAAGAATCGTTCTTGAAATGACGGATGCCCCTCTCTTCACGGAGGAAGAGGTCGCGCAGGTCATTAATTCCGTCAAAAACGGTAAAGCCCCGGAGCCGGATCTCATCCCTGTGTGTGTCCTCGAAATACCATTCGCCGTCATCCCATTCCAATTTGTAGACCTTTTCAACGAATGTTATCAATGGGGTATCTTCCTGTCTATTTGGATAGATGGCTCTTTAATAGCACTCCCGAAGGACGACTACAAAGACACGGAAGTCTCCGAGCCCTACCGAACGATATGCATTCTCTCCGTCATAGGGACGGTTCTGAAAAGGCTGCTGAAGCTGCACCTCACCGAATCCTCCCTCGCCCCGGCAAAAATATCGGACAAACAGTTTGGATTTGTCCAGGGAGGTTCCACAGAAGGCGCAATCGTAGAGATGCTTCGAATCGTTTCTGCCTCATCACGTATATATGTCATCACATTGTTATTCGACTTCTCGGGAGCATTCAACAACGTTTGGTGGCCTCTATTTCTCAAGGCACTCCAAAAGGATCGGTACTGTCCGAGAAACGCATTTCAAGTGATGTCAAATTTCTTCACGGGCCATTAGGTCAAAAACACCCTGGGAAAACATTATGTTTCAAAGCAGGCCTCGAGAGGATGCCAACAAGCATCGGTCCTCGGCCACTTCTGCTGGAAACTTATGTTCGACCAGCTCCTCAGGATCCTGGAGGAATCCTCAAATGTTAACGCTATCGTGTACGCGGACGACCTAGTCGTCATCGCAGATGGAGACTCAAGGAAAGAACTCTATGAGAAAGGAAATTGCGTGGTTAACAGCATCACCGGATGGTGCACAACGGCGAAGTTGACAATCTCCGAGCGTAAGACGGAACCGATCGTCCTTAAGAACGATTAGGTTAAAAGGAAACTTATCGGCAGAAGGGGAGGAAAACGTCCGGATACATAGCGGATAACGTCAAAAAAACTGACCTAGCGAGCAGGCCGCCCACCATGATGAAATGGAAGAATAATATTAAACTTAGGAATTCCGTTAGGTACTTCGGTGTATAATTCGATAAAGGGATGGGGGTTACGTCACATTGCCGTTACCTCAACAACAATGTCGGCCCATTGTTCGTAAAGCTAGGTCGATTAACAGCTATGGAATGGAAACTCCGGCACTGCGCCATCCGAGCGATCTATCGGGGCGTGTTCACCCATACGGACACGAATGAGGCAGCAGGATAGTCTGATCTCTGCACGGAAGGAGATCTCAAAAAGTTAAGCTCGACTCAGCATCGGCCCTCATCTGGTCACATCCGGATTTCGCACAACTACTACGGAATCCATCTGAATCATAGCAGTGGAGTACCCGATAGATCTCCAGTTACTAAAACGAAAGAGACTATATGACATTAGGAAAAATAGGTGCACTGAGACAGCTACGCTAAAACCGGTATGCACGAAGAATAAACGCGTGGTAACAATGCAGGTCGATGAAGATATCTCTAGGGTTTGACAGTCTAGGTGGATGAACTCCTCCAAGAGAAGGACATCATACGCATTATTCCCGGACATCAAGAACAGGATGGGTGCCCTTTTATTCCCTTCTAACAATTTCACAAGTCAGTTTCTTCCAGGACACGAAGCCTTCAAGACCATGCTGACGTCGCTGAACATCATCACGGAAGGATTATGCGAGTATGGTGAAGAGGACACCATACCAAGAGTATGGTTTCGCATTACATCATCGACTGTCCGGTATTCGAACCACAGAGAGTAGCTCTGGAAGATATTTTCCGTGTATCGGGATGGCCGGAAGCAGCGAGACATCTTGTCTCCACGGTCGAGGCATTCTCCCACTTTGTGGAGTTTTGCGAAGAATTCCTCAGCATAAAGGGTCATTAGTTCATGAATCCTTTTTAGCCGGGATTGTCGGAGTTCGGGGATATGGGTGGGTGCCTGTAATCTTCTCGGGTTAGTCCACTCTTGAACAGGATATGGTCGGAGATGCTCGTACGCATCTTCCTGTTTTTCCTTTTTTCTTTTTTTTTTCATTCACCACCAAACTCTTAATAAACCTGCTACGCTTCCATTCCCATCCCATCCTGCGGAACGAGTGCCAAGAATCGCGGTACTGTGAGGGAGCCTTCCCGTCGTTCCCCGTGGGCACGGCCGGCATGAACGTGGAGATGCATTGCTGGGAGGAAGTTGGTCGTGGCTAAACCGCTCACTCTGCCCCTCCCGCCGGAGTTTTAGGTTTCTCCGAGTCCGGTCACTTGGCCGTAGTAGTTGCTGCTAGTATATAGCTCCTTAGCGTATGCCTGATTTGGCGATGTAGCATAGGTGCAGGCAACCCATATGTGTCCCCTTTATTTTATACTGTCGGATTTGGAGACATTCAGACTAGTCGAGGGAAAATTATGCAAGTATATCAAGAAACAATGCGACAGTCGGACTAGGAAATATATCGACTAGTCGATGGAAAGTTATGCGAGTGACTTGTGAACCAATGCGACTTTGGGACTTTGAAAAATACCAAGTCGAGGATAAGGTACGCGAGTGCCTCTCGAACCAATGCGAACGTCGAACATAGTTATATTCCGAGTGTTCATGGAAATGATATGAGAGAGCACCTCGATCCAATGCGATTGTTGGACTTATCAATATTCCGTCTAGTCGAAGTAAGGTCATGTGAGTACTTAAAGGAACAATGTGACTGTCGGACTTGGAAATATTCTGACTAGACGATCGAAAGATATGTGAGTGCCTCTCTAACCAATGCGACTGTCGGATTTGGAAATATACCGACTAGTCGAGGCAAAGTTATGTGAGCTATTTGTGAACCAGTGCGATTTTGGGACGCGGAAACATTCCGAGTAGTCAACGGAAAGATATGCGGTTGCCGTTCCAACCAATGCGACAGTAGGACCTATTTATACTACGTCTAATCGAGGCAAAGTTATGGGACTGACATGTGAACTAATGTGATTATCGGACTAGGAAAAATTGAGACTAAGCGAAGGAATTTTCTGCTGGTGTCCCTTGAAGAAATTCAAACGTTGTTCCTGGAAATATTCCGACTACTCGAGGAAAGTTATGAGAGAGTCTCTAGAACCAATGCGACTGTCGGATTTGGAAATATTCCGACTAGACGAGGGAAAGTTATACCTGTGACTTGTGAACAATAGCGACTGTCGGATTTGGAAATATTACTTCTAGTCGAAGGAAATATACCGAGTGTCACTCGAATTGATGCGAATGCCGAGCTGGGAAATATTCCGACTAGTCTAGGTAAAGTTATGCGAGTCACTCTCGTACCAATGCGACTGTCGGACTTGGAAATATTCCGATAAGACGAGAGAAAGTTATGCTAGTGAACTGTGCACCAAAGAAACTGTTGGAATTGGAAATATTCCAATTAGTCGATGGAATGATATGCTAGTGCCTCTCGAACCAATGCGCCTGTCGGACATGGAAATATTCCGCCTATTCTAAGGATTGTTATGCGAGTACCCCTCAAACCAATGCATCTTTCGTAATTGGAAATATTCCGACTAATCGAGGAAAAGTTATGCGAGTGACTTCTGAGCATATATGGATGACGTGCTCAGAAATATTACGACTAGTAGAAGGAAAGTTATCCGATTGACTCGGACCAATACAACTGTCGGACTTGGAAATATTCCGACTAGTCGAGGGAGAGTTATGCTAGTACCCCTTGAACCCATGCGTATGTCGGACTTGGAAATATTCTGACTACTCGATGCAATGTTATGCAACTGACTTATGAAATAATGCGACTGTCGGACTTGGAAATATTCCGACTTCACGAGGGAAATTATGCGAATGATTTGTGAACCAATGCGACTATTGATATTGGAAATATCCCAAATAGGCGAGAAAAATTTGTGCGGGTGCCACTCGAACCAATGCGACTGTCGTACATAGAAATATTCTGACTACTTGGGGCAAAGTAATGCGACTAACTTGTGAACTAATGCGACTGTTGGACTAGGAAAAATTGAGACTAAGCAAAGGCATGTTCTTCTGGTGCCTCTCGAAACAATTTAAACGTTGGACATAGAAATATTCCGGCTAGTCGAGGGAAATTTATGCGAGTTATATTGGATCCAATGAGTCGGTCGTACTTGGAAATATCCCGAATGGTCAAGGAAAAGATAAGCTAATGTCTATTTAAAAAATGCGGCTGTCGTATTAGGAAATATTCCGATTATCCAAGGAAAGGTTATGCGTGTGCCTCTCGAACCAATTCGGCTGTTGGACTTGGAAATATTCCGACTTGTCGAGTATAGTTATGTGATTTCCTCACGAACAATTGCGAGGGTCGGAGTTGAAAATATTTCCATTAGTCGGGGAAAGTTATGCCAGTGCCTCTTGAACAAATTCAACTAGCGGACTAGGAAATATTCCGACTAGTCGAATGAAAATTATGCGAATGACTCTGGATCCAATGCGTTGGTCGAACATGAAAATATCCTGAATAGTCGAAGAAAAGTTATACGAGTGTCTTGTGAACCAATGTTGGTGTCGGACTAGAAAGTATTCCGATTTGTCGAGGGAAAGTTATGTGAGCGTCTTTCGAAATAATTCGGCTGTTGGAATTAGAAATATTCCGACTAGTGGAATTAAAGATATACGAGTGCTTCACGAACCAATGAAACTGTCAGATATGGTAATATTCCGACTAGTCTAGTGAAAGATATTCGAGTGTCATTCGAAATAATGCGTCTGTCGGGCTTGGATATATTCCGACTAGACGAGGGAAAATTATGCGAATGCATTTGAAACTAATGCGACAATCGGTACTAGAAATATTCCGACTAGACAATGATGAAAATTATGACAATGTCAATCGAACCAATGAAACTGTTGGACGTGGGAATATTCCGACTAGTCGTTGAATATCTATACGAATACCTCTAGAACCAAAGCAATTGTCGCAACTAGAAATGCTGTGTATAGTCGACAGAAAGTTGTGAGAGTTCCTCTCGAACGAATACGGATGTTCGAATTAGTATTATTCCGACCAGTTCATGGAAATTTTGCAGAGTTCCTTATAAACCAAAGCGAGTTTCGGATTTGAAAGTATTCGGACTTGACGATGGATAATTATACGAGTGCCTCTCGACCCAATGTGAGTTTTGGACCAGTAAACATTCCCACAAGTCGAGGCAAAGTTATGAGAGTTTCACTGGAACATATACGACTGCAGGACTTGTAATAATCCGACTAGTGGAAGGTAAGTTATGCGACTTCCTCTCGAACTAATGCGAATGTCGGACTTGGAAGCATTTCTACAAGTCAAAGAAAAGATATGCAAATGAATATAGAATCAGTACAACGGTCGGATTTGATGATATCCTGACTAGTCGAGGGAAAGTTATGCGAATTACCCTGAAACCAATGCAACGGTCGGACTTAGAAATATACCGATTAGTCGAGGGAAAGTTATGCGATGGACTATTGAGCAAATGCTCCTGACAGACTGGGGAATATTCCGACTAGTTGAAGGAAAATTATGCGACTGCTGCTCGAATCAATCCAGCCTTCGTACTTGGAAATATTACAAATAGTCGAGAGAATTTTGTGCAAGTGATTCTAGAACAAATACGACGGTCGGACTAAGTAATATTCCTACCAGTCGGGGAAATATATTTCAGTGCCTTTCGAAAAAATCCGGCTGTCAATCTAGGAAATATTCCGAATAGTCAAGGGAAAGTAATGCGAGTAACTTGTGAATCAATGGGACTGTCTGACTTTGAAATATGCCGACTAGTCGGTGTAGAGTTATGCGAGTGTCTTGTGAACCAATCCGATTGTCGGTCTTGGAAATATTTCGGCTAGTCGAAGAAAAATTATGCAACTGCCTCTCGAACCAGTGCGACTGCCATTTATGAAATTATTCCGGATAGACAAAAGAAATTTATGCGAGTTCCTTTCGAACCAATGCGAATTTCGAATATTAGAAATATTCATATTATTCGAGCAATAGTTCTGCGAATGAATTGTGATCCAATGAGACTATTGGACGTGGTAATATTCCGACTAGGCGAGGGAATGATACGTGAGGGCAATTCAGACCATTGAGACTATCGCATTTGGAAATATTCCGACTAAACGGGGAAAAATGTTTCGAGTGCCTCTAGCACTAATGCGACTGTCGGACTTGGAAGTATATATATAACGAAAAGAATAACGATAATAATAATAATAATTATAACAACGATAATAATAATAATAATAATGACAACAATAATAACGATACTAACGATTGTAACTATAATAACGATAATAACGATAACAACGATAAAAACGATAATAACCCTAATAAAAATAATAATAATAATAATAATAAAGATAATAATGATATTAACGATTATAACGATGATACATATAATAACGATAATAATGATAATATCGACAATAACGACTATAACCATAATAACTTTAGAAACGGTAGTAATAATGATAATAATAATAATAAAGATAATAACGATAATAACGATAATATCGATAATAACGATTATAATGATAATAACGATAATAACGATAATAATAATAATAATTTTAATAACAATAATAATAAAAATGACAATTATAACGATAATAATAAGAATAACGATTATAACGATAATTACGACAATAACGATTAAAATGATAATAACGGTAATAATAATTATTATAACGTAATAACGATAATTATAATAATAATAATAAAAGCGTTAATAACGATAACAATAATAATAACGATAATATCGTTAATAATAATAACAATAATAATAAACTTAACGATAATAAGGATAATAACGATAATAACGATAATAACGATAGTAAAGATAATAACAATAATACTAATAATAACGATAATATCAATAGTAATAATAATACAAATAATAATGAAAATAACTATTATAACGATAATATCGATAATAACGGTTATAATGATAATAACGATTTTTTTTTGATGGTCAGAGAATGCCACTCTTTACGCACTAACCCAGGGACCCCATCCGCCTGGGGAACCCTTGACCATTTAGATCCCCCCTTAAAGTCCCTGGAATGTCGGGCTCACCGTTTGAATAGGCACTACCGACTAAACTCATCTCCATCCTAGTAGCATAGTGAAACCATCCCGGCACCGCCATGTAGAATTACTTCGTGGTGGCGTCACTGCATCAGGTCTTCCATGGGACTCTCACTTTGGCTCTACGCGGCAGAAACCTGGAGCAGCGTTGTTGGCGCTCCTATGGGCCGCCCATTTTCATCTTTTCTTTGCGCAAGATGGCCCTAACGTACCAGGCCACTTTGTTCCATTCCTCCAGACCTCGGTGCATTTTCTCTTCAACGTTGTCAGGCGAGATGCCCCCGATGTCCTGCTCCAAGTCGATTAGTTCGGCGTTCCACCGGGAACATCTAAAGATCGTGTAGTGGGCATCGTCGTTGGCCGAGTTTCGATAGGGGCAGTTGCCGCCTGCTGCCTTCCTCATTATTGCGAGGTAAAATCGGAACGGGCCATGCCCTGTCAAGAATTGGGTGAGGTAGAAGTCGACCTCTACCATCTCCCGGTTTAGCCAGTTGTCTAGTCTACTTCCTGTTCCCATCTGCTTTGCCAGGCCATGATGCTGGTAGACCTTGCGATCCTTGATGCCTCCTCCTTCCCCAGAACGGTCTTCTGCTGGTGGACGAATTGTCTCGCCTTGGCTAGTAGATCGATCAGGGTTACCCCTGCGACCACTAGCACAGCGGGCTCCGAAACCGTACGGTAGGAGCATGCGATACGGAGAGTGACCCTCCTCTGTACCGCGGCTATGCACTTGCGATATAACTCGTGTCGCAGCGCCTCGGGTCAGACTTCCGCGCCATACAGTATTACTGCTTCGGCGGCGCGCGTCATTAGTCGCCTCATCCACAGTCGGGGACCGTTGACGTTGGCCATGATTATGCCAAGCGAGGCTATTACTTTTGCCGCCTTGTCGGCTGCCCTAATTATATGCTCTCCGTAATTTAGTTTACTAACAAGAATTATTCCTAAATACTTGACAGCCGAATTAGTCTGGACCGTCGCGTCTCCAACAGTGAAGCTGCTCAAGGTGTTGATGCGCTACTTTGTAAGTAGCACGATCTCTGTCTTCTGGGCTGCTAAGGACAGTCCGTGTTCTTCCATCCAGGAGATCACTTTGCGCATAATCTGGTTCAGTAGCAGCTGTGCCTCCTTCGTATTTCTTGCGGTTATGACAACTACAATATCATCTGCGTAGCCAACCATGAAAACACCTTCCGGGACTGCCATACGTAGGATTCCGTCGTAAAAAATATTCCAAATGTCTGGTCCTAGTATGGAGGAGCTGCCCCCGATCTCAACTCCCAGCTTCTCGAACCATCACCTGTATTTTATTCTAGGAAGCGCAAATACAGGTAGTCCCCGAGTATTCGTAGTAGGTACTCCGGGACCCTGAAATTATGTTCGAGCGCTTCCATTGCCAAGTCCCACCTGACGGAGTTGAAGGTATTTCTCACGTGACGTACTTAGAAGGTATTTCTAAGGTGGCCAGCAGAAACAAAAGGCGGGATAGGTAATTCCCGCGCTCCGTCATTTTAGCGGCCGTGACAACCTTCTGAACTGCGTGGATGGTAGAGAAGCCGGATCGAAACTCATACTGGCGGGCAGCAATATCGCTCGCCGGCCTCACGGCCGCGTGCAGCCGTGGCCTAAGCAGCTTCTCCAGGAGCTTGCCGGCCGTATCGACCATACAAATAGGCCTGTATGACGAAGCGCCTTCTGCTGGACCCTTGCCCTTGCTTATGAGCACAAGTCTCGCTTTCTTTCACGGGGCGGGGAAGATGCCCTCCCTGAGGCACATGTTATACATGTTCAGCAAGAGCTCAGGGTAACTCTGCGTGACGGCTTTCATTACTTCCCTGGAAGGCCGTCTGGACCTGGATCTTTCTTGTTCCGCATAGAAGATGCTGCCCTGAGTAGCTCCCCCTCTGTAAACTGTTGCGCTTCGGTGCTGCCAGACGCAGCGAGGCCAATCTCTCTCTTCGGCTGTGAGGGGAATAGGGTATGATCGATGTTCTTCAAGGTCCTCGCGACCTGAGGGATTTCTTATGTGTATGTCCCCAGCTTGCGAGTGACGATCTGGTACACTAATCCCCACGGATTCTGGTCGATATCCAAGCACAACTCCTTGAGCACCGTCGTTGACTGGCCTTGATAGTCCTCTTCAGTGATATTTTGGCCGCTTGATACTCTGCTGTTAAAAGAGCAGCGTCAAGGTCGCCTCTCTTCGCTCGTTGTGCTAACCAGCGGAGCCTTCAGTCCTTTTTGGGAAGATCTGCGATCTCGTTCCTCCACCAGTATGCAGGACTCCTCTGCCGTTTCGTGCTCTTCTTTGGCACCGCTATCGCGTAAGCCTTTTGGATGAGCAGCATAGTTGCTGCGGTCATTATTCTGGCTTGTGCAGTTGGCGATAGACTCGCGGGTGCAATTTGATGGGATCTTCAACCATCATCGACGACTGCGAACAGCCTCTCATGATCCGTTTTGGCGATGTTCCACCGAGAGGGTCGCTTTGCTCGTGTCACGGTTGGCCTTCTATCGTGTACCTTGAATAGGATGTACTGGTGATCGCTCCCGGTGTAATCTTCGATCACCCGCCAGCCTGCGATTCTTGCCACAAGGTGTTCGTTGGCTAGAGAGACCTCCGGGATCGTCTCTCTAGCCAGGTCTTCGGAAAGTTGACGTCGAGCCTGTGTTAAGCACTGCCAGTTCTAGTCTCGACACCACCTCCATGATTCGTACTCCTCTGGAGTCTGACCTGACCGCCCCCCATTCGAGAGCTTTGGCATTGAGGTCTCCAGCCACGATGAGATCTCTTAGCATTTCCCGCAGCGCGTCTTCCAGATTGTCCAGTTTGGTCAGGAAGTCGTCTATCCTGTCGTTCGGGGTGAGACATACACTGACCTAAGTCATCGAGTTATGTCTCACCTAACGTAACCGTATCCAGCTCCTTAATCCGACACATGTATCTGTTGAAGATCTAGGATCCAAAAGCCGCGGTGTCCAATTCGTCGGCATACTATCCTGCTCCTGCCCTCTCCTGCTGGGTTAGAAGGTGGTGAGTCATCCTGTTCCTCTGAGTACTCTCATTTGAGGTTACTCTGCAGTACTCTCATCCTTTCTTCATTATGTTGGCTGTGGCAAGGGCCTCCTGGAAGTCTGCGCACGCCCTTGCTCCAGCTACGTGCTTCTTGGGTTCAGCTCCGTTTTTGGAGCACAAGAAGCAAGTGGGCTCGCTGACCTTGCAGTCTTTGATCTTGTGCTCCATTCCGCCGCAGAAATAGCAGAGCTTACTGCAACCGGGGCCTTTGCACAAGGCGCTATTATGTCGATAGTCAAGACAATGGTAGCATCGCCTCACCTCTGCTCTTCGCCTAACCTTGCTGCTGACGAAGCCGACCAGTACACGGCCGGATTTCAAAAGCTTCGCCGCTGCTTCCTCTTCTATGTTGACAATAGCCAGGCGCTGCTGCCTCACGTTTGGGTTCGTCAACCTTACGTTGAGTTTCCCCGAGTAGCCTGGCAGGATCCACTTTATGGCCTCCGCGACTTCTGCTGCCGAAGTGCAGCAATCGCAATCCTTTATCTCCAGCGTAGCTCTGGGGACAAGTTCCGTTATGCTGCTCAATTCTCCCACTTCTTTCCTCAGGGTTTCTGCGAACGAGGTTCTGATTTCCACAGTAGTCCTCTTGAGCTCGAGAAGAACCCCTCCCTTTCTTATCTGCCGGGCCGATCAAACGTCTACTCCTGCCGCACTGGTCTTGATGCGCTGGTGGATGGCTCCGGCTACGTCTGCGTAGGTTTTACCTTGCGCAGGTTTCAGGAGAATCGCGTCCGGCCTCGTTCTTTTTCTCGGTCTGTCCTTCGCTTTGCTCGGGTTCCTTTTTCCCTACGGTGGGGGTTTCGTCGCCTTCTTCAAAGGTTTTTCTTTTCTTTTTTTGATTTTGACGACCTCCATTCATTTGGTGGCTTCGTTTGTCGTCGCTTCTTGCTTCGGCTTTTTGAGACTCTCTTCATAAAACTGCGGCGGGATTGTGGCAACTCTCTTAACTGTGCTAGCATCAGCTACAGAATTAGTACGTGGCCGCTGAGATACTTGGGCGGGGATCCTGGCTCCCTCATTTTCCTTTATTCGCGATTTATAGAGGAATTCGAGGCTATCCATTATCTCCTCCAGTTCTGGGATCCATTGATTTATGGCGCTGTTTACATTGGGCTGCCTAGTCACGGCCGCCCTCATTTTGGCAAGGTGTGCTTTCGCTTGCGCGAGTTTCTCTCTCTCCCCGTATTTTGGTGTCTCCTTCGTATGCTGAGAGCCTACGTTATCGTCGCTTTGAGCAGCGATGACAATTCCACTTGATGGTGGGCTGTTTTTCTGTTTGTTTTTGTCTATTGTTATTTGTTTTTCCATAAATTTATTTAAGTCCAGAGTGTCAGGCCGTCCCCGAAGACGAGGCCTCAGGAAGAGGGTGAGTGATCATCCTCCCAACTACCCCCATTGTTGCGAGAGCTTTTGGCTTTAAGGAAGGGAATAAAGAATGCGTCCTTGCCGCTCACCTATTTTTTTCATCGGCTTCCTGACACTCCCGTGGGTGCGATGCGTTGAGGCCGGGAGTTTTCCAGGAGAACCGCGGTTTACGTATCATCTCGCACATCCCTTTCGGGCAGCGTCAACGTACCCGCTAGTCCTCGTGGCACTGCCGTAACACTGGCTGGGGTCCCTTACAGGGTACTGACATCCGTGCCAGATGATCCCTGTTATTTTTTTTTAGGAGGTTGAACTCCACCTATCTCGGGTCCCGACGGCGCTACTCGTTGGAAGGAGAGAAGTGCTCCAATTCTCCCCTTGATGGATAATAATAGCAACTATGCTTTGTTAATAATATAATATTGAAATATATTAGATGACATTAGTCGACTTCCATCTGTATAACCACGATCTCATCCGAGTTCCTCCCAATGAAACATTGAATATATATAGCCAATTGTTGAGTGACGCATGATTTTCTTTCCTGCTAGTCGAAGCGCCACCTGTGCGAACAAAATAAGAGTTTCGTAGTTCTTAGTCATAGAAGCAGATGCCGCTTGCGCTGGCGGCGGCACTGCCATCGTAGACCAGAGTAGATATCGCTGCAAGAGTCCTCGGAGGATCGTCGAGTTTGCCGTCCAGCCATAGAGTATAGTTCGCGGAACCAACACGTTCTAGATTGCAGCAGTGGCCAACATCCGAGGTGGCGTCCAATACCACGTAGATCTTGGTCGACTCCAACAGCCGACCACAAAGGGCGGCACATTATTAATCGCAGTAGTAGATGCACCTTGCGGTGACAGTGGCGCAGCAATCGTAACTTTGAGTAGATAGCGCTAAATGAGACCTCGATGAGCATTTGAGTCTGCCATCGCACCATAGACTATCGTTCCCGCAATAAACAAGAAATGGCATTCAAAACATCGACAAAACATCCGCAAACACTTTCACACGCAACACATTAGATGTTCGATCTCTGGACACTATTTTTATCTCCAATTGCTTACAGCTTACCAATCCACAAGCGAGATATAAAATTTTCGGACCATAGGATGACACGACGATACTACCCTCCGTATCAACGCCATGATGGAACTCCAAGAATAATAATAATAATAAGAATAAGAATAAGAATAAGAATAAGAATAAGAATAAGAATAAGAATAAGAATAAGAATAATAATAATAATAAGAAGAAGAAGAAGAATAATAATAATAATAAGAAGAAGAAGAAGAAGAAGAAGAAGAAGAAGAAGAAGAAGAAGAAGAAGAAGAAGAAGAAGAAGAAGAAGAAGAAGAAGAAGAAGAAGAAGAAGAAGAAGAAGAAGAAGAAGAAGAAGAAGAAGAAGAAGAAGAAGAAGAAGAAGAAGAAGAAGAAGAAGAAGAAGAAGAAGAAGAAGAAGAAGAAGAAGAAGAAGAAGAAGAAGAAGAAGAAGAAGAAGAAGAAGAAGAAGAAGAAGAAGAAGAAGAAGAAGAAGAAGAAGAAGAAGAAGAAGAAGAAGAAGAAGAAGAAGAAGAAGAAGAAGAAGAAGAAGAAGAAGAAGAAGAAGAAGAAGAAGAAGAAGAAGAAGAAGAAGAAGAAGAAGAAGAAGAAGAAGAAGAAGAAGAAGAAGAAGAAGAAGAAGAAGAAGAAGAAGAAGAAGAAGAAGAAGAAGAAGAAGAAGAAGAAGAAGAAGAAGAAGAAGAAGAAGAAGAAGAAGAAGAAGAAGAAGAAGAAGAAGAAGAAGAAGAAGAAGAAGAAGAAGAAGAAGAAGAAGAAGAAGAAGAAGAAGAAGAAGAAGAAGAAGAAGAAGAAGAAGAAGAAGAAGAAGAAGAAGAAGAAGAAGAAGAAGAAGAAGAAGAAGAAGAAGAAGAAGAAGAAGAAGAAGAAGAAGAAGAAGAAGAAGAAGAAGAAGAAGAAGAAGAAGAAGAAGAAGAAGAAGAAGAAGAAGAAGAAGAAGAAGAAGAAGAAGAAGAAGAAGAAGAAGAAGAAGAAGAGAAGAAGAAGAAGAAGAAGAAGAAGAAGAAGAAGAAGAAGAAGAAGAAGAAGAAGAAGAAGAAGAAGAAGAAGAAGAAGAAGAAGAGAAGAAGAAGAAGAAGAAGAAGAAGAAGAAGAAGAAGAAGAAGAAGAAGAAGAAGAAGAATAATAATAATAATAATAATAATAATAATAATAATAATAATAATAATAATAATAATAATAATAATAATAATAATAATAATAATAATAATAATAATAATAATAATAATAATAATAATAATAATAATAATAATAATAATAATAATAATAATAATAATAATAATAATAATAATAATAATAATAATAATAATAATAATAATAATAATAATAATAATAATAATAATAATAATAATAATAATAATAATAATAATAATAATAATAATAATAATAATAATAATAATAATAATAATAATAATAATAATAATAATAATAATAATAATAATAATAATAATAATAATAATAATAATAATAATAATAATAATAATAATAATAATAATAATAATAATAATAATAATAATAATAATAATAATAATAATAATAATAATAATAATAATAATAATAATAATAATAATAATAATAATAATAATAATAATAATAATAATAATAATAATAATAATAATAATAATAATAATAATAATAATAATAATAATAATAATAATAATAATAATAATAATAATAATAATAATAATAATAATAATAATAATAATAATAATAATAATAATAATAATAATAATAATAATAATAATAATAATAATAATAATAATAATAATAATAATAATAATAATAATATAATAATAATAATAATAATAATAATAATAATAATAATAATAATAATAATAATAATAATAATAATAATAATAATAATAATAATAATAATAATAATAATAATAATAATAATAATAATAATAATAATAATAATAATAATAATAATAATAATAATAATAATAATAATAATAATAATAATAATAATAATAATAATAATAATAATAATAATAATAATAATAATAATAATAATAATAATAATAATAATAATAATAATAATAATAATAATAATAATAATAATAATAATAATAATAATAATAATAATAATAATAATAATAATAATAATAATAATAATAATAATAATAATAATAATAATAATAATAATAATAATAATAATAATAATAATAATAATAATAATAATAATAATAATAATAATAATAATAATAATAATAATAATAATAATAATAATAATAATAATAATAATAATAATAATAATAATAATAATAATAATAATAATAATAATAATAATAATAATAATAATAATAATAATAATAATAATAATAATAATAATAATAATAATAATAATAATAATAATAATAATAATAATAATAATAATAATAATAATAATAATAATAATAATAATAATAATAATAATAATAATAATAATAATAATAATAATAATAATAATAATAATAATAATAATAATAATAATAATAATAATAATAATAATAATAATAATAATAATAATAAGAATAATAATAATAATAATAATAATAATAATAATAATAATAATAATAATAATAATAATAATAATAATAATAATAATAATAATAATAATAATAATAATAATAATAATAATAATAATAATAATAATAATAATAATAATAATAATATAATAATAATAATAATAATAATAATAATAATAATAATAATAATAATAATAATAATAATAATAATAATAATAATAATAATAATAATAATAATAATAATAATAATAATAATAATAATAATAATAATAATAATAATAATAATAATAATAATAATAATAATAATAATAATAATAATAATAATAATAATAATAATAATAATAATAATAATAATAATAATAATAATAATAATAATAATAATAATAATAATAATAATAATAATAATAATAATAATAATATAATAATAATAATAATAATAATAATAATAATAATAATAATAATAATAATAATAATAATAATAATAATAATAATAATAATAATAATAATAATAATAATAATAATAATAATAATAATAATAATAATAATAATAATAATAATAATAATAATAATAATAATAATAATAATAATAATAATAATAATAATAATAATAATAATAATAATAATAATAATAATAATAATAATAATAATAATAATAATAATAATAATAATAATAATAATAATAATAATAATAATAATAATAATAATAATAATAATAATAATAATAATAATAATAATAATAATAATAATAATAATAATAATAATAATAATAATAATAATAATAATAATAATAATAATAATAATAATAATAATAATAATAATAATAATAATAATAATAATAATAATAATAATAATAATAATAATAATAATAATAATAATAATAATAATAATAATAATAATAATAATAATAATAATAATAATAATAATAATAATAATAATAATAATAATAATAATAATAATAATAATAATAATAATAATAATAATAATAATAATAATAATAATAATAATAATAATAATAATAATAATTTGATTTTCTGAGAATATCAAACTTTACACACTAACCCAGGGACCCTACCATCCATGGGAACCCTTCACCATTTGGGTCCTCCATTAAAGTCCCTGGAGTGTCGACCTCACCTTTGTAATAGGTATTACCGACTAAACTCATATCCAACCTAGTGGCATAGTGAAACCATTCCGGCACCGCCATGTGGCATTACTTCAAGTAGGAGACACTACATCCGCTACATTTACGGGACTCTCTTTTTGGCTCTACGTGGCAGAAACCTGGAGAGACGTTGTTTGCGCTACTATGGACCGTCCATCTCTCTGCTCTTTCTGCGCAAGATGGCCCTGAATTATCAGGCCACCTTGTTCCACTCCTCCTGACTTCGGAGAATTTTCTCGACAACGTTGTCTGGCGAGATGTCTCCGAGGTCCTGCTCCAAGGCGAGTCGTTCCGCAATAAACCGGGTACTCCTAAAGAACGTTTGCTGTTCGTCGTTGTTGGTCGAGTCCCCATAGGGGCAGCTGCCGTCTTCTACATTCCTCATTTTTGCGATTTAAGAGCGGAATAATAATATTAATAATAATACATATGGATGACTCTCTCTATACTAAAATGGGATATTTCCAAGCCCGACAGACGCACTGTTTGAGAGTTACTTGCATATCGTTTCCTCTAATACTCGGAATATACCCTATTCCGATAGTCGCATTGGTACTCTAGTCATTCGCATATCTTTCCCTCGAGTAGGAAGAATAATATTATTTCCGACAGGCGAAGTGTATCCGAAGGTACACGCATAACGTTACCTCGCCTTCTCGGATTATTTCCAAATCCTATAGCTGCATTGGTTCCAGATGCAGTCGCATAACTTTTCCTCGACTAGTCGGTATATTTCCATGCCCGAATATCGCAATATTTCACAAGTCACTAGCATAGCTCTCTCTTTACTAGTCGTGATACTTTCAAATTTTGCAGTCGCATTGTTTTGTGAGGCAATCGCATAACTTTCCTTCGACTATACTTAATAAATTCAATTCCGACAGTCGCATTGGTGCAGAAGTCAGTAGCATAATTTACCCTCGACTAGACGAAATAATTCCAATTCCGATAGCCGCATTGGATCGAAAGGCACTCGCATAACTTTCCCTCGACTAGGCGGTGTACTTCCAATTCCGGTAGCCGCATTGGCTCGAGTGGCCCTCGCATAACTTTCCCTCGACTAGGCGCAACACTTCCAAGTCCATTTGTCGCATTTTATCGATAGGCACTTGCGCATTATTAACTCTTCTATTCGGAATATTACCAGGTACGAGGGTTACATTGATTCGAGGGGGGCTCATATAGCATTCCCTCGACTACTCGGAATATTTCAAAATCCGTGAGACGCATTAGTTCACAGGTTACTCGTAAAACTTTCCATCGAATTGTGGGAATATTTCCAATTTCGACAGACGCATTGTTACTCGAGACACTCGCTCAAATATCCCTCGACTAATCGGTGCATTTCTAAATCTGACTGTCGTATTGTATCGAGAGACACAAGCAAAATTCTTCCTCGTCTAGTCAATATATTTCTATTTCTGATGATCGCATTGTTTCGAGAGGCACTTGCATAACTTTCCATCCACTAGGTTTTAATATTTACAGGTCCGACAGTCGCATTGGTTCGAGAGGTACTCACCTAACTTTCCCTCGACACGTCGGTATATTTCGAAGTGTGACAGTTGCAATGGTCCATGAGACGCTCACACAAGTTACCTTCGACTAGCCGGATCATTGCTAGGTGCGACAGTCGCTTTGAACCTAGGGGCACTCTCATAAAATTCCCTCGACTAATAGAAACACTTCCGAGTACGACATTCGCAATAGTTGGAGAGACGCTCACATAACTTTCCCTCCACTAGTCGGAGTACTTCTCGTTCTGACAATCACATTGGATCGAGAAGCAATTCTATATATTTCCCTCAACTAGTTGGAAGATATTCAGATCCGACGGTCGCATTCTTTTGGGAAGACGTCGCATAACATTTCCTCGTCTAGTCGGAATATTCTTAAGTCCGACAATCGCATTGATTCCAAATGCAATAGCGTAACTTTTCCTCGACTACTCGGTATATTTTTAAGTCCAACCGTCGCATTGCGTCACAAGTAATTCGCATAACTCATACTCGGCTAGTCGAGATATTTTCAACTTAGACATTCACATTGGTCAATATGTTATTCGCATAACTTTCCCTCGACTAATCGGAATATGTCTAAGTCCAACATTCGTAATGGTCCAAGATGCACTCACATAATATACCCTCGACTAGTCAGAGTATATTCAAGTCCGACCGACGCATTGGCATGTGAAGCAATCTAACTACATTCTTTCGACTATACGAAATATTTCCAAGCCCGACAAACGCATAGGTTCATAAATGACTCTCATATCTTTCACCAGGATAGTAGGAATATTTGCATGTCCGACACCCACATTGTATCGATTGGCACTCGTATTATTTTCCCCGCATTGTTGGAATAATTCCAAGTCAAATTTTCGCATTAGTTCCGAAGGCAATCGCATAACTTTCGATCGACTCGTCGTGTTATATTCAAGTCCGACAGTCGTAAAAGGTCGGAAGTCACTCGCATAATTTTCACTCGATTAGTCGGAATGTTTACAAGTGTGACAATCGCAGTCTTTCAAGAGGTACTTGCTTTACTTTCCCTCCAATCGTTGATATATTTCCAAGACTGATTGAAGTATAGGATCGAAAGGCACTCGCACAAGTTTTCTTCGACTATTCGGGATTTTTCCAATCCGACAGACGCAATGTTTTGCAACGCAATTGCATAACTCTCCCAACCAGTCGGAAAATAACCAAGACATTGGTTCACAATTGGTGCGCACGAATAACTTTCCTTCGTCTAGTCGAATCACTACCAAGTAAGATAGTCGATTTGTTTCGCATAACTTCCACCAGACTATTTGAATTATTTGCTAATCCGATTGACGCAATGGTTCGGGAGGCACTACCATAATATTTCCTCGATTAGATGGAATATTTCCAAGTCCGACAGCTGCACTGATTCAAGAGCACTCGTACCACTTTCCCTCTACTAGTCGGAATATTTCCAGATCCGACAATCGCTTTGTTTCACAAGTCACTCGCATATCTTTCCTTGGTTTAGTAAGAATTATTCCAAGCTCGACAATCGTCGTGGTTCTCAAGACACTCGCACATTTTTCCTTCGACTAGGCTGAATAGTACCTACTCCGATAGTCGCATGGGTCCGGGAGGCACTCGCATAACTTTCCATCGACTAGACGGAATATTTCCAAGTCCAATGTTTGAATTGATTCGAGAGGCACCAGAAAAACATGCCCTTGCTTAGTCTCAATTTTTCCAAATCCTACAGTCGCATTAGTTCACAATACAGTTAGTCACATAACTTTGCCACGGTTATTAGGAATTTTTCTAAGTCCGACAGTGGCATTGGTTAGGGATGCGTTCGCATAACTTTCCCACTACTAGACTGAATGTTTCTAAATCCGACAGTCGCATGGTTCCTTCTGGCATTCGCATATCTTTCATTCGACAAGTCGGCATACCTATAAGACCGACAATCGCATTGGTTCACACGTCACTCGCCTAACTTTCCTTATCTTGTCGGAATATTTCTAGGTCCGATTGTTGCATTGTTTCGAGTGGCCCGCGTATAACATTCCCTTGACTAGACAGAATAATTCCAAGTTCGACAGTCGCATTGGATTTAGAAGCACTCTCAGAACTTTCATCGAGTAGTCGGAATATTTCTAAGAACAACCTTTGAATTTGTTCAATAGACACAAGCAGAACATACCCTCGCTTAGACCCAATCCTTCCAAATCTGACACTCACATTAGTTCACAAGTCAGTCCCATAACTTTGCATCGAGTAATCGATATATTTCCAAATCCGACGGTCCCATAGGTTCACAAGTCACTCACATTACCTTTCTTCGACTAGGCGAAATATTGATAAGTACGATAATCGCATTTGTTTTAAGTGCACTCTCATAACTTTTCCAATACTAGATGGAATACTTCTCTGTCCTCCATTCGCATTAGATCGAGATCCACTCGCATAAAGTTTGCCACTCCCTTGGCAAAAATGAATATTGCTAAGTCCAACAGTCGCATTCGTTCGAGTGCAAATTTTTGTCGTCTATATAAAATATTTCCAAGACCAATAATCGAATTGGTTCACATGTAACTCACAATGCTTTCCTTCGACTAGTTGGAATACTTCTAAGTCCGACCATCCCAATGGTATGAGAGGCACTCGCATAATATTCCCACGTATTGTCGGAGTATTTTTAGGTCCTACAGTCGCATTGGTGTCAGCGGCACACGCATTACTTTCCCTCGACTAGTTGGGATATTACCACGTCCAAAAATCTCATTGGTTTGCAAGTCACTCGTATATCCTTACCTCGATTATTCGTAATATTTTCAATTTCGAAAGTCGCATTATTTCGAGAGACACTCGCCGATCTTTCACACGATACGTCGGAAAATTTCCAAAACGGACAATCGCATTTTTTCGAGAGACACTCGCTTAACTTTACTTCTTGTAGTTGGAATATTTATAGGGCCGACGGTCTCATTGATTTGAGATTCACATATTAAGCAGTTTCTCGGATAGTCGAAATTCTTCCAAGTTCGATAGTCGCATTGATTGGTGAGACACCCGCGATACTTTCTGTCGACTAGTCGAAAAGTTCCATGTTCGACCGTCGCATTTGTTTGAGAGGCACTTGATCAACTTTCCCTTTACTAGAAGGAATTACTCAAGGTCCGACAGTCACATTGGTGCGAGTGACACTCGCACAAACTCGCCTCGTTTAGTTGGAATATTATTAGGACCTGTTGTCGTATTGGTCTGAGAAGAAATCGCATAACTTTCCATTGTATAGTTGGTGTATTTCTATATCCGAAGGACGCAATAGTTCATAAGTCATTCGAATAACTTTCTGTCGATTAGTCGGAATATTTTCAAGTACGTAAGTCGCATTGTTTCGAGCAAAACTTGCATAACATTCCCTCGACTAGTCATATTATTTATATTTCTGAAATTCGCATTGTTTCGAGAGGGACTCGCATCTCTTTCCCTTGGCTAGTCGGAATACTTCCAAATCCGACAGTCGCGTTGGTTCAAGAGGCACTTGTATAATTTTCCATCGTTTTGTCGGAATACTTCCAAAAGAGATAGTCGCGTTGGTTCGAAATGCACTAGCGTTTCTTACCCTCGCCTAGTCGAAATATTACCACGTCCAATAGTCTCATTGCATCACAATTCGCTTGCATAACTTTCTCTCGAATAGTAGGCATATTTCTATATCCGAGTGTCGTATTGGTTCAAGATGATCTCGTATAAGTAACTTTTGTCTAGTCGGAATATATCCAATTCCTACAGGTGGAATAGTTCGAGAGGCACTCGCATAAATTTCTCCCTACATGTTGGGATATTTCCAAGTACAACGTCAACATTGGTTCCAGATGAAAATCGCATAATTTTCCCTCTACCATTCTGTTATTTTTCTGTGCCAGACAGCCATTTATATTCGAGAATCACTCGCATAACTTACCTTCGCCTAGGCGGAATAGTACCTATACCGACAGTCGTATTGGTCCCAGGAGTACTCGCATAAATTTCCCTCGACTAGCCGTAGTATTTCTAAGGCCGTCAATTGCATTGGCTCACAAGTCACTCGTATAACTTTTCTTCGACTGGTCGGAATATTTCCAGATTCGACAGCCGTCTTGGTTCCAAAGTCACTCATATAACTTTCCCAAGACTATTCGGAATATTTCTTAATCCGACAGCCACGTTTTTTGAGACGCACTGTAAAAGATTTCCCCGACCAGTGGGAATATTACCGAGTCCGTCGTTCGCATATTTTCTAGAATTACTCGCATAACTTTTCCTTGACTAGTCGTAATATTTCCAAGAACGAAAAATGCATTGATTCAAGAAGCATTCTAATAACATTCTATCGGCTAGTCGGAATATTTCTAAATCCGACCGTCGTATTGGTTCCAGAGTTACACGCATAACTTACCCAAACTCGTCGGAATTGGTCCAAGGCTGACAGCCTCATTGGTACGAGAGGAATTCTCATAATCTTCCCTCGACTGGTCGAAATGTTTTCAAATTCGGCAGCTGCATTTGTTCGAAAGGCTCTCGCATAAAATTCCCTCGACTAGTAGGAATATTTCCAAGCTCTACAGTCGCATTGGTCTGAGAAGCATCCGCATAGCTTTTCCTCGACTATTCGGTATACTTTCAAGTCCGACAGTCGCATTGGTTCTAGAGTTACACGCATAACATATTCCAACTCGTCGGAATATTTCCAAGTCTAATAGCAGAATTAGTCCGAGTAGCACCCACAAATCTTTCCCTTGACTAATCGGAATTTTTTATGCCCGACAGTCGCATTGATTTACAAGACACTCGCTTAATTTTCCCTCGACTATTCGGAATATTTCCAAGTCCGAATGTCGCATGGTTCTAGAATGACTTGCATAAATTTTCCTCGATTGTTCGGATTATTTCCAAGTCTATCCATCGCATTAGTTCTAGAAACATTTGCATATCTTATCTTCGACTAGTAGCAATATTTCCAATTCCACCAGTTGCATTGGTTCTAGGATAACTCGCACTACATTCCCTCTAGTAATCGGGATATTTCCTAGATCGACAGTCGCATGGGTTCCAGAATAATTCGCGTAAATATCCCTCGACTAGTAGGAATGTTTTCAAGTCAGATAGCAGCATAAGTTTGAGAGACACTCGCATTACTTTCTCCCGAATAGTCGGTATATTTAAAAGTCCAACAGCTACATTGGATCGAGAGGCAACCACATAACTTTCCCTAGAACGTTCGGAATATTTCCAAGCCATACAGTCTCATTGGTTTACAAGACACTAACATAACTCTCCCTCGATTAGTCGGGATATTTCAAACTCTGACGTTCACATTGGTTCACATGATGCTCGCATAGCGTTCCCTCGACTAGTTGCAATGATTTTAAGACATCCGCTCTGGTTCGAGTGGCTCTCGCATGAATTTCTTCCGTTTAGTCGGAATATTTTTAATCCGACATTCGCATTGGTTCGAGAAACACTCGCATAACTTTCCCTTGACAAGTCGGAATATTTCTAAATACGACATTCGCATTGGTTCGAGTGGCACTACCAATATTTTCACACTTATAGTCGGAATATTTCTAGGTCCGACTGTTCCAATGATTCGAGAGACATTTGCACAACTTTCCATCAATAAGTAGAGTTTTTTCCAAGACCAATAGTCGCATTGGTTCACAAGTAACTCTAAATAACATTCTCTCGATTAGACGTAATATTTCCAAGTCCGTCAGTCGCATTGCCTCACAGGTCATTCGTATAACTGTCCATAGACCAGACGGAATATTGATAAGCCAGTCAGTCGCATTGGTTCGAGAGGCACTCTCATAAATTTTCCCCGACTAATCGGAATATTTCTAGGTCCGACAGTCACATTGCTTCGAGAGACACTCGTATACCCATCCCTCGCCTAGTCGGAATACTTCCAAATCAGACCGTCGCATTAGTTCCAGAGTAACTCCAATAACTTTCTCTCGACTAGTGGGAGTATTTACAAACCGGACAATCGCTTTGGTTAGAGTGGCAATCGTTTAACTTTCCTTCAACTTGTTGAAATATTTCCATTGTCCTACAGCTACATTGGCTCCAGAGACATGCATATAACTCTCCCTTGACTAGTTGCAATATTTTTAAACCCGGCATCCACATAGGTTTAAGAGGAACTCGCATAACATAACCACGACTATTGGGAATATTCCTTATCCCGATAGTCGCATATGTTCACAAGTCACTCGAATAACGTTTCCTCGTCTAGTCGCAATAATTCCAGGTCTGACATTTGCATTCTTCCGAGTAAAACTCGCATAACTTTCTCTCAACTAGCCACGATATTTCTCTAGTCCGACCGTCGCATTGGTTATAATGTCACCCGCATAACTCTCTTTCGATTAATCGGGATATTTCCAACTCCGACTGTCGCATTGGCTTCAATAAAACTAGTTTAAATTTCCCTGGACTAGTCGAAATTTTTCCATAACCGACAGCTGCATTGGTTTGAGTATCACTCGCAATACTTTCCCTCGACTAATCCTTATATTTCCAAGTCCGATCGTCAAATTGGTTCCAATATAACACGGATAACATTCCCTCGACTAGTTGGAATCTTTCCAAATCCGACAGTCACATTGTTGAGAGAGGCACTCGCATAACTTCCCTGGACCAGTTGGAATACATCTAAATCCATTTGCAGCATTCGTTCGAGAGGAAGTCTCATAAATTTCCCACGACTGGTTAGTATTTTTCCAAGCACGACAGTCGTATTGATTCACAAGTCTCTCGCATAAATTTCCTTGGACTAATCGGAATATTTCCAAGTCCGACAGCTACTTCGGTTCGAGGGGCACTCGCATAACTTCTCCTCAACTAGTTGGAATACTCCCAAGTCCAAAATACGCATTGGTTCACAAGTCTCCTGCATATCTTTTCCTCGACTAGTCGGAATGTTTCCAAGTCCGACTGTCGCTTTGTTTCGAGAGGCACATGCATAGCTTTTTCTAGACTAGTCGGTATATTTTTATGTCCGACAGCCGCATTTGCTCGAGAAGCACTTGCATAACTTTCGCCTCGATTAGTCGGTATTTTTCCAAGACCGACAGCTACTTTGGTTTGTGTGGCATTCGCATAAGTTTCTTTCGATTAGATGGAATATTTCCAAAATTGACAGTCGCATTGATTCATAAATCACTCGGTTAAATATACTTCGACTAGTCGGAATATTATCAAGACCAACAGTCGCTTTGTTTCGAGAGGCACCCGATTAGTCGATATATTCCCAAGCCCAAATGTCCCGGTGGTTCAAAAGTCACTCGCATAACTCTCTCTCGTCTAGTCGGAATAGTTTCAAATCCGGCAGTCCCTTTGATTGGAGTGGCACTCACATAAATTTCCCGTTACAAGGTGAAATATTTCCAAGTACCACAGGCGCTTTATTTCGAGAGGCAATCACATAACCTTCCCACGATTAGTCGGAATATTTCCAAGTCCGACAGCCGAATTGGTTCTAGAGGCTCTCGCATAACTTTCCCTCGACTAATCGGTATATATACAAAGACAACAGTTGCATTAATTCACAAGTCACTCACATAACTTTCTCTTTACTAGTCGGGTTTTTTCCAAGTCCGACAGTCGAATTTGTTCGAGAGTAACTCGCAGAACTTACTCTCGTCTTGTCAGCATATTTCCAATATGTCCAAGCCCGATAATCACATTGGCGCGAGAGGCTCTCGCATAACTTTACCGGATCAATTGGAATATTTTCAAGTCCTGCATCCTTATTGGTTCGAGAAGCACTCGCAAAACTTTCCGTCGACTAGTCGCATTATATTTAAGTCCGACTGTTGCATTGATTCTCAAGTCACTTGCATAACTCTACCTCGACTAATCTGAATAGTTCCAGGACCGTGAATCGAATTGGTTCATCTGACACTCGCATAAATTTCCTCCGACTTAACGAAATAATTTCCCAGCCCGACAACCACATTGGTTAGAGAGGCACTCGCATGACTTTCCTTCGGGAACTCGGAATGTTTTTTCTTCTGACAGTCGCTTTGGTGCACATATGATTAACATATCTCTTCCTCGGATAGACGGATTAGTATCAAGACCGTCATCAGCATTGATTCTGGAGGCACTCGCATAACTTTACCCCGACTAAACGGAACATTTCCAATTCCTGCAGTCGCTTTGGAGCACAAGTCTCTCGGTTAACTTGCCATTGTCCAATCAGAATATTTCCATGTCCGACTGTCACTCTGATACAAAAGTGACTCTCATAACTTTTCATCGTCTAGTCGGAAAAGATCCAAGTGCGACAGCAGCATTGGTTCGAGAGGCACTCACATAAATTTCGCTTGACTAGTCGGAATATTTCCAAGTCAGCTAGACGCATTAATTCAAGAGGCTCTCGCAAAACTTTCCGTCGACTAGTCGGAGTTTAACACAACCGTAAGTCTCAGTTTCACAAGTCACTCGCATAAGTTTCCCTCGACTAGTCGCATTTATTCCAAATCTCAACGTCGCATAGTTTCGAGAGACACTCGCCTAACTGTTGCTTAATTTATCGGAAAATTTCTATGTGTGACAGTCACTTTGGTTCGAGAATCATTCCCATAACTTTCTCTCGAATAGTCAAAATATTTTCAAGACCAACAGTCTTATTGCTTCGAGAGGGACTCGCACATCTTTCCCTTGACAAGTATGAATAACTCCAATCCCGACAGTTGCATTGGGTTAAGAGCCAATCGCATAACTTTCCCTCGTCTAGCCTGAATATTTCCAAGTGCGATAGTAGCATATGTTTGACAGGCACTCATGTAACTTTCTCTTAACTAGACGGAATATTACCTCGTCCGAAAATTTCATTGATTCACAAGTCACTCGAATATCTTTCCCAGCATTAGTCGTAATATTTCCAAGTCTAAAAGTCGCAGTGGTTCGAAAGACACTCACCGATCTTTCACTAGAAACGTGGGAATATTTCCAAGATCGACAATCGCTTTGGTCCAAGAGGTTTTCGTATAACTTTCCATCGTCTAGTAGGAATATTTCCAAGTACGAGAGTTGCTTTCCTTCGAGAAAAACCCGCATAACTTTCTCTTGACTAGTCGGAATATTTCCAAGTCCGATAGTATCATTGGATCACAAGTCTCTAATAGAATTTTCCTTCCACCATTCGGAATATATCTGTCCGACAATCGCATTTCGAATGAGTGGCACTCGCATAACTTTCTCATGAATCGTCGGAATATTACCAAGTTTGAAAATCGCATCGGTCCGCGATATCCTCGCATTAATTTCCTTTGATTAGTTGGAATATTTCCAAGTCCGTCAGTTGCATTAATCCGAGAGATACAAGCATTGCTTTCGCTCCAAGAACGACAATTGCATTTGTTCGAGTTGCTCTCGCATAACTATCCTTCACAGGTCGGAATATTTCTAGGTGCGTCAGTTGCTTTGGTTCGATAGGCATTCGCAAAACCTTCCCTCCACATGTCGAAATAATTCTAGATCTCACTTTTGCATTGGTTAGAGAGGCACTCGCATGACTTTCCGGGACTAGACAGAATATTTCCATTCCAACAGCCAATTTGGTCCGAGAGGCATCCGCACAACTTTCCCTTGACTATTCGGATACTTTTCTGTCCGATAAACGATTTGATCCGAGAGAACTTGCGCAATTTTCCCTTGACAAAGTGGGAATATTTCCATGTTTGACAGTCGTACTAGTACATGTGGCAATCGCACAACTTTCCCGTGAGCAGTCGGAAAATTTCCAAGACCGACAGCAGAATTGTTTCGAGAGCCAGTCGCATAACTTTTCCTCGACTACTCGGTATACCTTTAGGTCCAACAGTCGCATTGCATCGCAAGAAATTTGCGTAACTCTCCCTCGGCTAATCGGGATTTTTTCAACTCAGACAGTCACATTGGTTGACAAGTTACTCGCTTAACTTTCCCTCGACTAATCGGAATATTTCCAAGTCCGACAGCTGCATTTGTTCGAAATGCACTCGCATAACTTTACCCCGACTAGTTGGAATATATCCAAGTCCAGCAGTCGTATTGGTCCGAGAGGCATTTGAAAAACTTTCATTTGATTAATCGGAATGTTTCCAAGACCGGCAGCCGCAGTGGTTCTTAAATCACTCGCATAAATTTTTCTCGAGTAGTCCGAATATTTCCAAGTCCGACAGTCGCTTTGATTCAAGATGCAATCGCATAACTTTCTCTTGACTAGTCGAGTTATTTCCAATGTCGAGTGTCACTCGCATGACATTCACTCGACCAGTCTGTATATTTCAACGTCCGATAGACGTATTGGTTTGAGAGATACTGGCATAACCTCCGTTCGACTAATCGGAACATTTCAAAGTCCAACAGCCGCATTGTTTCGATAGGCACTCGTATAACTTTCGACATTCCCTCGAATAGTCGAAAAAATTCCTAGTCCGACAGTCCTTTAGACACGAATGGCACTCACATAACATTCCCTCGCCTAGTCGGAATATATCCAAGTCCAACAACCGCATTATTTCGAGAGGCACAAGCATAAATTTTCCACGACTAGACTGAATTTTTCCAAGTTTCGATTGTTGCTTTGGTTTTTTGATGTGGTCACGTCTTTCTTACGTCTAGTCACATCTTTCTTACGTCTAGTCGGAATTTTTCAAGAACAACTGTCGCATTAATTCAGAAATCATTCGCAAAGCTACACTTGGTCTAGTCGGAATATTATCAAGATCGACAGTCGCTTTTTTCTCGAGTGGTGCCCGCATAACTTTCCCACGAATAGTCGGGGTATTTCCAAGTCCGACTATCGCATTAGTCCGAGAGACACTTGCATAACTTGCCTCGTACCAGTTGGAATATTTCCAAGTATGGTAGCAGCATTGGTTCTAGATGCACTTACATCTAGTACACAAGTCACCCTAATAACTTCCCCTTTACTAGTCTTAATGGATTCAAGTCCACTTGTCACTTTGGTTCGATAGTAAGTCGCATAAGATTCCCTTGACTCCTCGTAATATTTCCTACGACATCAGTCGCATTGGTTCATAATTTACTCGCATAACTTTCTCTCGCCTTGTCGGAATGAATCCAAAATCGACATCCGCATTGGTGCGAGAAGCACTCACATAACATTCCCTCGACCACTGGGAATATTCCAATTACCGACAGTCGCTTTGATTCACAAGTCACAGGAATAACGCTTCCTCGTCTAGACTGATTGATTCCAAGTCAAACATTCGCTTAGGTTCTAGTGCACTCGCATAAAGTTCACCTGACTAATCGGAATACTTTCTAGTACGACAGCCGCATTTGTTCGAAAGTCACTCGCATATCCATTGCGACTAGTGGAAACATTTCAAAGTCCGTCCTTTGCATTGTTTCTCGAATCACTCATATAACTTTCCCTCTACAATTCGGAATATCTCCAAGTTCATGTGCTTTATTTGTTCAAGTGTATTTAGCATAACTTTCGCCAACTAGACGGAAAATTTCCATTCCGGACCATTCGCATTGGTTTACTAGTCACTCCTATAACCTTCCACGACTAGTCGGACTATTTGCAAGACCGACATCCGTATTGATTCGAGAGGCACTTGCATAACAGTCCTTCGACTAAGCGTAACATTTCCAAGGCCGACAGTTGCATTGATTCACAAACTTCTCGCATAACTTTTCCTCGATTATGCGGAATATTTCCAAATCCGACCGTCTTATAGATTCTTGGTTTACTCGTATAACTTTTTCTCGATTAGACGAAATATTTCCAAGTCCGATATCCGCAATGGTTCATGAGACACTCGCATAACATTCCTTTTTCCAATGCGAGTATTCCAAATAACGAGATTCGCTTTAGTTCACAATTCGCTTGATTTCCACACGTTTCCTCGTTTAGTCGGAATGATTCCAATTTTGACATCGGCTTTGTTTCGAGTTAAAATCGCATGAAGTTTCCTTGACTAGCCAGAATATTTCAGAGTCCAACCGTTGTTTTGTTTCGAGAGGAACTCGCAAAACTTTTCCTTGACTAGTCGGCATATTTCCTTGTCTAACAGTCGCATTAGTTCTAGAATTACTTACATAAATTTCCAACAACAAATCCGGATATTTCTAGATCGACCGTGGCATTGATTCCAGTGTAACACGCATACAACTCCCTCGTCTAGTCGAAATATTTCCAAAGCCGTTATTCGCTTTGGTACTAGTAGCAACCGATTAACTTTCCTTCGACTAATCGGATTATTTCCAAACTGCCCATGGCATTCGTCCAATCATAACTCGCATAAGTTTACTTAAAAATATTCGGAATAGTTCCAAGTCCGACATCCGCTTTGGTTCGAGTCATACTCGCATTAAGTACTCCGAATCGCCGGAACATTTTCCAATCCGACAGCCGCATTTGTTCGTGAAGCACTCGCATAACTTTCCCTTGACTAGTCGGAAAGTTTTCAAGACCGACAGCTGCATATGTTCGAGTTGCTCTCGCATAACTTTTGCTTGACTAGTCGGTATATTTCCAATTCCATCAGGCTCATTTGTTCGAGGGGCACTCACATAATTTTCGCTGACCAGTCTGAATATTTCTAAGCCCGACATTCACGCTGGTATACTAGACCCTCGAATAAAATCCTTAGACTAGTCAATACATTTCCAAGTCCGACAGATGCATTGGTTCACGAATCTCTCGCAAAGTGTTCCCTCAACTAGTAGGGATATTTCCAAGCCTGACCGTCGCAATGGTCCGAGAAGCACGCGTATAACTTTCACTCGACTAGACGGAATTCTTCCAAGTCCAATGATCGATTTAGTTCGATAGACACTCTCATAACTTTCCCTCGACTAGTCGGTATATTTCTAGGTCCAACAGTCGTATTGTCTCGAGAGGTACTCGTATAACTATCCATCCTTAATTCCGAATATTTTCAAGTCCCACAATCCCATTTGTTCACAAGACAGTGGCATAACTTTCCACCGACGAGTCGGAATATTTCTATATCCTACAGTCGCATTGGTTTGAGAGGCACTCGCATAACATTGTCTCGACTTGTCGGAGTGTATCTAAGTTCGGCAGTCTCATTGGTTGGAGGTGCACTCTCATAACTTTTCCTCGACCAGTAAGAATATTTCTTATTTCTACAGTCTAATTCGTTCAGGAGGAAGTCGCATAACTTTCCTTCGATTAGTCACTTAAGTTTTTAGTCCAATCGCCGCAATTGGTGCGAAAGGCATTTGCATAACTTTCTCTCAACTAGTCGTAATATTTCTAGGACCACCAGTCGCATTGGTTCCCGTGGTACTCATAAAACTTTTTTTCGACTATTCGTAATACTTCCAAGCTCGATAGTCGCATAGGTTCGATTGGCAATCTCACATCTTCCCCTCGACTATTCGGATTATTTTTAAGTTCGGCAGAAGCATTCTTTCGTGAGGGAATCGAATAATTATCGCTCGACTAGTCGGAATTATTCCAAGTCTTAAATTCGCATTTGTTCGATTGACACTCTTATTACCTTGCCTAGTGGGAATGTTTCTAGATCCGACAGTCGCAATCGTTCGCGCGGCACTCGCATAACTATCCCTCAACTAGTCAGCATATTTCTAGTTTTGACAATTGCATTGGTTCCAGTTGCACTCTCATGTACTCTCTCGAACTGTCGGAAGATTTCTATGTCTGACAGTCGCATTGGTTGTAGAAGCACTCTACAGAAGCAGTCATTCGAATAGTTGGTACTTTGCCAAGTCCGACAGTCGGATGGATTGAGAAGCACTCGTATTACTTTCGTTCGACTAGTCGGAATTTCTCCAAGTCCGACTTTCGCATTGGTTCGAGAGGCCCTCGCATAATGTTCCCTCGATTACTCGGAATATTAACCAGTCAGAGAGTTGCATTGGTTCCAAATGGTACTCACATAACATTCTCTCGACAATATTTCTAACTTCGACACTCGCATTTGTTTGAATGGCACTCTCATAACTTTGCCTCGACAAGTGAGAATGTTTCTAGGTCCAACAGTCGCATTCGTTCGAGAAGCACTTGTACAACTAGCCCTCGACTAGTCGGAATATTTTCAAGTCCGAAAGTCGCATTTATTCGAGTGGCCTTCTGATAACTTGATTCTCTCGCCCAGTCGGAATTTTTCTAAGACATACAGTCGCATTAGTTCGAGAGGCACTCGTATTATCTTTCCTCAACTAGTCACAATTCTTCCAAGGCCGATAGTAGCATTATTTCGAGAGGAACTCTCATATCTTTCCCTTGGCTAATCGGACAATTTCTAGGATTGACGGTCGTATTTGTTCGAGTGCCACGCTCATAACAATCGCTCGACTAATGAGAATGTTTCCTGGTCCGAAACTCCCTTTGGATCGAGAGGAATTCGTATAATTATCCATCGCGAATTCGAAATATTTTCAAATCCGTCACACGAATTACTTCTCAGGCCACTCGCATAAATTTCCATCGACTAGTCGAAGTATTTTTAATTCCAACAGTCGTATTCGTCCAAGAGGAACTCTCAACTTTCCGTCAAATAGACCGAGCATTATTAGGTGCGACATTTTCTTTAGTTCGTAAGGCAATCGCATAAATTTACCTCGAATAGTTGGAATATTTCTTGGTCCGACTGTCGCTTTGGTTTGAGAAGCACTCGCATAACTTTCCCTTGTCTATTCGGAATATCTACAAGTACAGAACTCACATTTGTTCGAGGAACACTCTCATCACATTTCCTCGACTAGTGGGAAAGTGTCTAGGTCTGACAGCTGCATTTGATCGATTGGCACTCACTTAACTTTGCCTCCTCTAGTGGGATAGTTTCTAGGAACGACAGTCGCATTCATTCGAAGCAATAGTATAATTTTCACTCGACTAGTCGGAATTCTTCCAAGTCCGATAGTCGCTTTAGTTCGAAAGCCAATCTTATAATTTTCCCTAGACTAATCGAAATATTTCTAGGCTCACCAGTGACATTGGTTTGTGAGGCACTCTCATAGCATTCTCTCGACCAGTCGGAATATTTTTAAATTCGACAGTCGCATTAGTTCAAATGACACTCTAATATCTTTCCCTCGACTAGTCGGATTATATTTAGATTCGACTGTCGCATTCGTTCGGGAGGAACTCGCACAACTTTCCCACGACTAGTCGGAATAATTCCAAGTCCAACAGCAGCATTTGTTCGAATAGGATTCGCAAATCTTTCGCCGAACTGTCGGAAAATTTCCATTCCCGTCAGTCGCATTGGTTTATTAGACACCCGCAATACATTTCCCGGCTAGTCGTAATATTTCCAAGTTCCACAGCCGCATGGGTACGAGAAGCATTTGTATATCTTTCCCTCGACTAGTCGTAATATTTCCAAGAACGACGGTCACATTGGATCACATGTCACTCGCATAATATTCCCTCGTCTATTTGGAATGTATCCAAGTCCGACAGCTTCATTAGTCCGAGAAGAACTCGCATAATTTTTCGCAACTAGTCGAAATTTTCCAAGTCCGACAGTAGTATTGGTCCGAGAGGCATGCGCATATATTACCCTCTACAAGTCGTAATATTTCCATGTCAGACAGCTATATGGGTTCGAGAGTCACTTGCATTATTTTCCATCGACTAGTCGGAATATTTCTATGGACAATGGTCGAATTGGTTCAATAGGCATACGCCTTGTCTAGTCGGAATATTTCGAAGTCCGACAGTTGCATTGTTTTGAAAGGTACACGAATATATTTCCCTCGACTTGTCCTAATAATTCCAAGTCCGATAAACGCTTTGGTCCGAGAGGCACTCTTATAACTTTCCCCGGATCAGTTGGAATTTTTCCATGTCAGACAGCCATATTGGTTCAAGATGCACTCTCCTAACTTTCCCTCAACTATTCCGTATATTTCCAAATCCGACCGTCGTATTGGTTTCAGAGTCACTCGCATAACTCTCACCTGACTAGTAGTAATATTTCCAAATCCGACAGCAGCATTGGTTCGGGAAACACTAGGATAAATTTCCAACGACTAAACAGGATATTTCTATGACCGGCCTTCATATTGGTTCAGAAAAACCCGCATAACTTTCCATCGACTAGTCGAAATTTTTCCAATTCCGACAGCTACATTTGTTCGAATGTTACTCGAATAAAATTCTCCGTCTAATGGAAAAATGTCCAACACCGACCGTCGCAATAGTTCTAGAATCAATCGCATTACTTTTCCTCGTCTAGTAGTAATATTTCCAAATCCGACAGCTGCATTGGTTCGAGAATCACTTACTTAAATTTCTCTTGATAATTTGAAATATTTCCAAGATCGATGTCCGCATTAGTACGAGAGGCACTCGCATAACATTTCCTTGATTACTGAGAATATTTCCAATTCCTACTGCTGCTTTGGTTCACAAGTCAATCAAATAACGTTTCCCCAAATAGACGGAATGATTCCAAGTAAGAAATTAGCTTGTTCGAGTGCACCCGCACAAGATTCTCAAGACTAGTAGCAATATTTCTTAGTCCGACAGCCGCATTTGATCAAGAAACATTTGCATAACTCTCCCCGAATTGTGGGAATATTTCCAATTGAGACCGTCGCTTTAGTTCTAGAATCACTTGCATAAGTTTCCCTCGACTATTCGTAATACTTCCATGTCCGATAGCTGCATTGGTTCGAGAGAACCTCGCATAATCGGAATTATTTATTTCCTTCGGAATTATTAATTTCCCTCGACTAATCGGAATATTTCCAAGCCAGACTGCCGCATTTGTTCAAGAGGCACTCGCATATCCTTCTTTGACTAATGGAAATATTTCCAAGTCCGACTGCCGCAATAGTTCTAGAATCACTTCTACAGCTTTCTCTCGACTAGTCATTATACTTCCAAGTCAAAGAGCTGCATTGGTTCGACTGGTCCTCTCGTAAAACTCGTTAGACCACTGGGTATATACCCAAATACGACAGTCGAGTTGTTTCATAAGTCACTCGAATAACGTTTTCTCGTTTAGTCGGATTGAATCCAACTCTGACAGACGCATTGATTCGATAATCACTCGCATAACTTTCCCTCGACTAATAGAGATTAATCGAAGTCCGACCGTCGTATTGTTTCCAATGTAACTCGCATAATCTTCCCTCGACTATTCGGAACATTTCTAAGTCCGATAGCTGCACTGATGCGAGTGGTACTCGAATAACTTCTCCCGAATAGTCGGAATACTTCCAAGTTCTGCAGACAAATTGGATCGAGAGTCGCGCGAATAACTTTTTTTCGACTATTCGAAATATTTCCAAGCAAAAAGTCTCGTTGGCTTACAAGACACTCGCATAAATTTTTCTCGACTAGTCGGGATATTTCAAGACTAAACAATCGCATTGGTTCACAAGTTAATCGCATAACTCTCCATCGGCTCGTCGGAATAATTCCAAATCCGATATCCGCATTGGCTCTAGTTCTCGTTCTCGACAGCAGCATTGGATCGAGAGGCATTCGCATAACAATCCCACGACTAAATGGTATGTTTTCAATTCCGACCGTATTATTTGTTCTAGACTCACTCGCATAACTTTCCATCGACTAGATGGAATGATTCCAAGTCTGACATTCGCAAGAGCTCGAGGTTCGCATTACCCTTTGTCAGCCACTCAGAACATTCCCAATACCGACAGTCGTGTTGACTCACAAGATACTCGAATTACGTTTCCCCGTTTAGTCGGAATGATTCCAAGTCCGAAATTCACTTTGGTTCGAGTGGCACTCCCATAAAGTTCCCCGACTAGTCGGAATATTTCCAAGTCCGACAGCCGCATTGATTCGAGAGGCACGCGCATAACTTTCCCTCGACTAGCCGGCATATTTCCTAGTCGATGTTATTCCTAGCCCAACAGTCGCGTTGCTTCTAGAATCACTTGCATAACTTCTCCACAACTAATCGGGATATTTCCAAAACCGACTGTGGCACTGGTTCTAGAATAACACGCATACAATTCCCTCGTCTAGTCGAAATATTTCCAAAGCCGTTATTCGCTTTGCTACTAGTGGCAACCGATTAACTTTCCTTCGACTAATCGCATTATCTCCAAACTGCCCATCGCATTCGTTCAAGAATAACTCGCATAACTTATCCTCAGCTCGACGGAATTAATACAAAGCTTGCAGCCGCATTTTTCGAGAAGCTTTTAGAATACTAGTATAACATTCTTTTGAGAAGTAGTCATATTTCCAAGTCTGACATATGCATTGTTTTGAGAATCACTCGCATAACTTTCCTTCGACTATTCAGACTATTTTCAGGTCTGACCGTTTCATTGGTTCCAGAACAAATCGAATAACTATTTCTCGACTATTCAGAATATTTTCAAGTCCGAAAGCTGCATTGGTTCAAGAGACACTCGCATAACTTTGCCTCGAATAGTCGGAATGTTTACAAGACCGACAGAATCAATGGTCCATAAGTTACTCGCATAACTTTTCATCGACTTGTCGGAATGGTTCCAAGACCGACATCCGCATTGGTGCGAGAGGCACTCGATAATATTCAAACAATCACTGGGATTATTTCCTATACCGACTGCCGCTTTGGTTCACAAGTCCCTCGAATAACGTTTCCTCCTTTGGTCGGAATGATACCAAGTAACACAGCCGCATTGGTTCGATTGTCACTCGTATAAATTTCCTACGACTAATCGGTATATTTCCTAATCCGACCGTCGCATTTGTTCCAGATGCACTCAAATAAGTTTCCAACTCAAGTCGGAATATTCCCAAGACAAACAGTAGCATTGGTTAGAGAGGCAATCGCATATCATTCCCTCGATCTGTCGTAATATTTTTAAGGACGACGATCGCATTGGTTCAAAAGCTAATCGCACAACTTTCCCTCGACTGGTTGGAATATTCCAAAGTCTAACAGCCGCATTGGTTCGAGAGGCACTTGTATAATTTTCTTATGACTAGGCGGAATATTTCCTTGCCCAACCGTCGTATAGGTTCTTGAGGCATTCGAATAACTTTCACACGTTTCGACAAAATAATTCCAAGTCTGACATCCGCAATTGTTCATGAGGCTATCGCATAACATTCCGTCCTCTATTTATACTATTCCACATACCGACAGTTGCTCTAGTTCACAATTCTCTCGTATAATGTTTTATGGCCTAATCAGCATGATTCCAAGTTCGAAATTCGCTTATGTTCGATTTGTACTAGCATAAAGTTCCCTCGACAAGCCGGAATATTTCCTAGCTCTACAGCCGCTTTGAATCGAGAGGAACTCGCATAAATTTTACTCGAAAAGGTTGAAATATTTCCAAGTCCGACATTTGCATTGGTTCCAACGGCAACAGCAATACTTTGCATTGACTAGATGGGTTATATTCAAGTCCGAAATTTACAAAGTGTCGAAAGTCACTCACATAATTTTCACTCGACTAGTTGTATATTTCCAATTCCCAAAGTCGCAATGTTTTATAAGTCACTCGCATAACTTTCCTTCGACTAATCGGAATATTTCTAGGTCCGACAGTCTCAATGGTTCTGGCGGCACCCGCATATCTTTCGCTCGACTAGTCGGAATATTTCTGCGTCATACAATCTCATTGGTTTGAGCGGCACGTGTGTAACATTCCCTTGACTAGTCAGAAGAATACCAAGTCAGATAGTCGCATTGGTTCGTGAAGCACTCACATATCTTTCCCTCGTGTAGTCGGAATATTTCTAGGACGTTTGCATTTGTTTGAGAGACCCCAGCAGAACAATCTCTCGCTTAGTCTCAATTCTTCCACGTCCGACAGTCACAGTAATTCACAAGTTAGTCGCATAACTTTACCTCGGGTAGTCGGAATACTTTAAGTTTGACAAAGGCATGGGTTAGAGATGCACATGCAAACCTTTCCCACGACTGGACGGAATATTTCTAGATCTTACCGTCGCATTGTTTCTTGCTGAACACGCATTACTTTATCTCGAGTTCTTGGAATATTTCTAAGTTCGACAGGCCCATTGGTTCACAAGTCACCTACACAAACTTTCTTCTACTAGACGAAATATTGATAAGTACGACTATAACATTGGTTTTAGGTGCGCTCTCATAACTTTACCACTACTTGTCGGAATATTTCTAGGTCCAGTAGTAGCATTGGATTGAGATGCACTCGCATAACTTTCCTTCGACTAAATGGAAGATTTCTAAGTCCGGCAGACGCATTGGTTCGAGTGATATTCGCACATATTTTCCTCGACTATTTGGAATATTTCCAAGAGCAATAGTCGCGTTTGTATATAAGTCACTCGCATAACTTTCCCTCGACTAGTCTGTATATTTTCTAGTTCGACTATCGCATTGGTTCGGGATGCATTCACATAATTTTTTCTTGACTAGTTGGAATATTTACAACGTCCGACAGTCGCATAGTTTCGTGAGGCACTCTCATAACTTTCCCTCAATTAGGAGGAACAATTCTAGATCCGATAGTCGCACTATTTCTTGATATACTATCATAACTTTCCTTCGACTAGTCGGAATGTCTGCAAATCCGACATTATATAGTAAAGATGGGCACCCGTGCGGTGCCTGCACCTATGCTACCTCGCCCATTCGGGCATACACTACGGAGGTATCTACTTGCAACAACCACAACGGCCAAGTGACCGGACTCGGAAAAACCCAAAACCCATTCCGGCGGAACAGAAGGAGCAGTTTAACCACGTTCAACATCCTGGCAGCAACGCATCACCAAGTTCATGCCGGCGTTTCACACGGGGAACGACGGAGAGGATAACTCACAATGCCATGAGCCTTTGCACTTGATCCGTAAGATGATATGGGAATGGAAATATAGCAGGTTTATTAATGAGAGTTTGCTGGTGGAGGGAATAAAAGAAGAAAAAAGGATGAATAGTAAGATGCGTACGAGCATCTCCGGCCATATTTTGTATTAGAGTGGGCTAATCAGAGAAGATTACAGGAACCTAACCCCATCACTGGATCTCCGAAAATCCCGGATGAAATGGATTCAAGATCCAATAACACTTTATGATGAGGGGTTCTTTGCAGAACTCTGCAAGATGGAGAAGGTCTCGGGCGTGAAGACGAAATGTCTCGCTACTTCCAGTCAACCCCATATTGAGGAGATTTTCTTCCAGAGCCACTTTGTGGTTCGAAAACCGGACATTTGATAATGTGTTGCGAATCCGTGTCCTCTTCGCCATACTGGGATGCTCCTTCCATGATGATGACCAACGACGTCAGCTTGGCGTTGAGTATTTCGTGTCCAGCAAAAAACTGACTTGTGAAATTGTTAGGAGAGAAGAAACGGGCACCCATTATTTTCTTGATGTCCGGGAATAACGCGTATGTCGTCCATCTCTTGGAGGATTTCTCCCACCTAAATTGCCAAACCCTAGAGACTTTCTCGTCGACCTTTCTTGCTATCGCGCGTTTAAACTTTGTGCCTTCCGGTTTTAGCGTAGCTGTTTCGGTGCACCTATTTCTCCTAATGTCGTATAGTCTCCTTCGTTTCAGTAACTGGAGATCTATCGAGGAATCCGCTGCTATGATGCAGAGGGATACTGTAGCAGTTGCGCGATATGAGGATGTGTCCGGTGAGTCGCGCTTAACTTTTTGTGGTCTTCTTCCTTGCAGAGATCAGTCCATTCTTCTGCCGCGTACGTGACCGTAGGGGTGAACACGCCTCGATAGATCGCTCAGAGTGCGCAGTGGCGGAGTTTCCATTACCTAGCTGCTAACCTACATAGCTTTGCGTACAATGGGCCGATCTTGTCGATGGGTTAACGGCAGTGTATCGGATCTCCCTGCCCTTTATCGAAGTATACCCCGTGCTATTTAACGGAATTCCTGAATTAAAAATTATTGTTTCATATCTTTATGATGGGAGGCCTGCTCGCTAGGTCAGTTTTTTTCGTCGATTTCCGTTTCTATCCGGACGTCTTCGTCCTCTACTGTCAATGGGTTTCCTTTTAACCCAATCGCTTCTTAGGACGATCGCATACGTCTTACGTTCGGAGATTGTCAATTTCGCCGACGTGCAGCATCCTGTGATGCTGTTAACCAGGCGACTTACTTTCCTTTCAAGTTCTTTCCTGGAGTCTCCATCTACGATGCGAGTAGGTCGTCCGCGTACGCGATTGTGTTGACTTCAGAGGATTCCTCCAGGATCCTGAGGACCTCGTCGAACATGAGTTTCCAACAGATGAGGCAGAGGAACGATCCTTGTGGGCATCCTCTCGAGGCCTGCTTTGAAACCTCATGTATTCCCTGGCGATTTAAACCTTACGGTCGGCGAAGTAGCTTGTCATCACTTTAAAGACGTTCCTCGGGCAGTCCCGATCTTGGAGTGCTTTGAGAACTACAGGCCACCAAACGTTGTTAAAAGCTCCCGAGATGTCGAATAACGACGCGATGACATATCTCCGTGAGGAGTCAGAAACGATTCGCAACCCTGACGCAACTCTATTATTGCTTCTTCTGCTTTGCATCCCCGGATAAACCAAACTGTTTGTCCGATATTTTTTCCGGCTCGAAGGAGGTTTTGATGAGGCGCAGCTTCAGCAACATTTCCAGAAACTTCCCTACGACGGAGAGAAGGCATATAGGTCGGTAGGACTCGGGGTCTTTCCTGTCTTTCTTGTCGCCCTGAGGAGTGCTCCTAAGGTGTCCCCTTTCCAATAGACGGGAGGATACCCCATTGAAGCAATCTGGTGAAAAGGTCTACGAACTAAGATGGGAGGACGGCGAATGATAATTTGAGTACACACACATCTCGATGAGATCCTGCCCTGGGGCTTTGCCATTTTTGTGGAACCTTATGGCCCGCGCGAGCTTTTCTTCCGTATGAGAGGGGCCTCCGTTTTTTCGAGAACGTTTCTTGAGATATTCTGTATCGCTCGCTGTTCTGGTGTGTCTTAGGATACGCTGTCGTCCGGGACATGCGTATTGAGGAGGATTTTAGCCGCTTCTTGGATGTTCGTGATCTTACCTCCGTCTCATCTAAGATTATTAATTACTCTTTTGGCGCGTAGCTTGCCCGCCTTTTGTTTGTAATCGTACCCCTACGGAGCCGCGTTGCCTTGTTCCGTAACGAATATCCTCCAACTTATTAATTTGGCACATCGTAATTCTTTGCTGTACGCCCGCAGCGTAGAACTATACTCGTGCTTTAACCCGATGTGTTCCTGATACTCATTTTCTCCCTGGATCGCGCGTCTCAACCTAGCTATCACATTCTTCTTGTTCGATAGCGCTGATGTCCACCATTGATTGAACTTCCGGATAGTCTTTTTCTGGGGCATAGAATCAGAGCTATAGATTTGTAGGAAACGAGTGAACATGTTCGCTCGTGTCTCTACTTCTGAAGCCGATCTTAAATTGATTTAGCGTCAGAGGCATTTGTTTGCACGGCCTTAGTAGATGGCCTCAGCAAACTCCTATCGTATCTTTACGAAACTACTATAGCGTCTCAAAGACTGGCTACTACATGATGCATTCCGAATTGTGCGAAGGTAGGAACGCATCGGGCGGTTGCTTGGTAAGCGGCCTTGGACGACGTTCGTGTACTCGCCTGGCCTGTTGCTGCGTTCCTACACTGCCCTACACCGGAAGTGCATCCACTCGTCACATTTGGGGTCGCGCTAGCTGCATTCAGCTACGCTATGCGCGAGCTATTCCTCTCTACGCTTTTAGCCCCTAGGAAAGCCTCCACCCAGTAAACCGAACGAGAAGCTAGTTTATCTCTGGAGTATTTTTCCCCACGGGCAACGATCATGGAATTTAAAGGGGCGCCTTCCTAATTAAATATACGAAAAGAAGAGGCTGGTGGAAAACTTTTAAGCTGAAAGAAAACGCTTTAAAAAAAAATAAAAAAATAATAATAATAATAATAATAATAATAATAATTTATGAAGGAAATTACTACCTCTCAGTTATACTTTTATTATTGGTGGAGTGACGGTGGGATGATCGGACAACCTTTGAGGTACTTTAGTGAAATATCGCATAAATTTTTCTCGAGTAGTCCGAATATTTCCAAGTTCGACAGTCGCTTTGTTTCTGGAAGCAATCGAATAACTTTCTCTCAACTTGTCGAGTTATTTCCAAGATCGAGTGTCACTCGCATGACATTCACTCGACCAGTGTGTATATTTCAACGTCCGACAGACGTATTGGTTTGAGATATACTGGCATATCTTCCACTTGTCTAGTCGGAAAATTTCCAAATCCAACAGCCGCATTGTTTCGATTGGCAATCCCATAACATTCCCTCGTCTAGTCGGAATATTTCCAAGTCGGACAGCCGCTTTGGTTCCAGGGACACTAGTATAACTTTCCCTCGGTTTGTCGGACAATTGCCAAATTCGACAATCTCATTGGTTTGATTGACACTTCCATAAATTTCCTTGACTAGTCCTAATATTTCCATTTCCGACAAACGTAATGGTTCGAGAGGCATTGCTATATCTTTTCTTCGATTTGTCGGCATATGTTCAAGTACGGCAGTCTTAACGTGTCGGAGAGCATTCGCTTAACTTTCCCTCATCAAGTCGTAGTATTTCCAATTCCGACAGTCACTCTGATGCAGAAGTAACCCGCATAACTTCCCTCGACTAGTCGGAAATTTTACATGTCTAAGAGCTGCATTGGTACGAGAGGCAATCGCATAAATTTCGTCCGACTAGTTGGAATATTATCAAGACCGACAATCTCTATATTTCGAGTGGCAATCAAATAACTTTCACCCGAATAGTCTGGTTATTTCCAATTCCGACAGTCGCATAGGGTCTCGACTAGTCGGGATATTTCCAAATGAGAAAGTCGCATTAGTTCACAAGTTACTTTTATAACTTTCCATCGAAAAATCGCAATATATAGAAGTCCGATCGTCGTATTTGTTCCAGAGTTACTCCCATAATTATACAACAACTAGTAGGAATTTTTCCATTCCGACAACCGAACTGTTTTGTGAGGCCATCGTATAACTTTCGATCGACTAGTCGGAAAATTTCTAAGACCGACAGATACATTGGTTCACAAATCATTCGCATAACTTTTACCAGAATAGTCGGAATATTTCCAAGTCCGATTGACGCATTGGTTCTAGAGCCACTCCCATAATATTTCCTCAACTAGTCGGAATATTAGCGAGTCCGACAGTCACATTGTCTCACAAGATAGAACTTTTCCTCGACTAGTCCGAATATTTCCAAGGCCGACATTCGTTTTGTTTCTAAAGGCACTCGCATAAGTTTCGCTCGGTTAGTCAGAATATTTGCAAGACTGACAGTCCCATTGAATCGAGGGGAACTTGCATAGTTTTCCATCGAATAGTCGGGTTATTTACAAGTTCGATAGCTGCAATGATTCAAGAGGCACTCGCATAACATACCTTCGACCACTGAGAATATTCCCAATTCCGACATTCGTTTTAGTTCAGAAGATAAACGTATAACGTTTCCTCGTTTTGTCTGTATGATTCCCAGACCGACATTCGCTTTGTTTCGTGTGGCACTTGCACAAATTTTCAACGACAAGTGGAAATATTTCCAAGTCCGTACGACGGAGTGTTCTAGAAACACTCCCATAACTTCCCTCTACAAATTGGAATATTCCAAGTCCGACAGCCGCGTTGGATCAAAAGACTCGATCATAATTATATCTAGACTTGTCGGCATATATCCATGTTCGACCGTCGCATTGGTTCTAAATTTAATCGCATAATTTCCCCTCGTCTAGTCCGAATACATCATAGCTCGACAGCCGCATAAGTTAGAGAGGCACTCGCATAACTTTCCCAGACTAGACAGAATATTTCCATTCCAACAGCCAATTTGGTCCGAGAGGCAACCGCATAACTTTTCCTTGACTAGTCGGTATATTTCCAAGCCCGACAGCCGCATTAGATCGGGAGGCACTCACATAACTTCCCCACGACTAGTCGGAATATTTCTAAGTCCTACAGCCACATTTATTCGAAACGTACCAACGTAATTTTCCCTTTACTTATAGGAATATTACCAAGTCCGACAGTCGCAATAGATTACGGGATGCTCCCACAACTTTCCCTGAATTTTCGAGATACTCCCAATTCCAACTGCCAAATAGGTTCGAGAAGTACCCGCATAACATTCCCGCGACGCGTCGGAATATTTTCAAGCACGAAAGTCGTATTGGATCTAGAGTCACTCGCATAATTTTCCTTCGACTAGTCGTAATATTTCCAAGTACGACAGCTACATTGCTTCGATAATCTCTCGCATACTTTTCTTTTCACTAATCGAGATTTTTTCAAATCCGACCGTCGCATTGGTTCCAATATAACTTGCATAAATTTCCCTCGACTAGACGGAATATTTCCAAGCCCGAGAGTAGCAATGGTTCTCAAATTATTCGCAAAACTATCCATCGTCTAGTATTAATATTTCTAAGTTCGACAGCTGCATTGATTCACAACACATTTGCATAACTTTCCTTAGATTAGTCGGGATATATCCAAGTTCAACAGCCGCATTGGTTCGAATTGCACAGGCTGAACTTTCTTTTTTTTAGTGGGAATATTTCCAAGCCCGACAGTCCCAATAGTCCGAGAATCACTTGAATAACATTCCCTTGAATATTCGGAATATTTCCACGATTGTCATCCGCATTTGTATTAGAGGCGCTCTCATAGCATTCCCTTCATCACTGGGAATATTCCCGATTCCGACTGCTGCTTTGGTTCACAAGTCACTCGAATAACGTTTCCTCGAAGAGACGGAATGATTCCAAGTACGACATTCTCATTTGTTCGAGTGCAGCCGCACAAGGTTCCCTAGGCTAGTGGCAATATTTCTTAGTCCGGCAGTCGCATTTGATCGAGAAACATTTACATACCTCTCCCCGACTTGTGGGAATATTTCCAAATGAGACCGTCGTTTTAGTTCTAGAATCACTTGCATAAGTTGCCCTCGACTAGTCGTAATATTTCCAAGTCCGACAGCTGCATTGGATTGTTTGGTACTCACATAGATTCCCTCGAGTTATCGATATATTTCCAAGTTCGACCATGCCATTATTTCCAGAATAACTCGCATAACTTTCATTTTACTAGTCGATATATTACCAAGTCCGACATCCGCTTTGGTTCGAATGGCAATCGCGTAACATTTTCTCTACTAGTCGATTTATTTCCAAATCCGATAGCTGCATTAGTGCGAGAGGCACTCGTTTAATTTAAGTCGAATAAACGAAATATTTCCAAGTCCAACAGCCGAATGGGTTCGAGAGGCATCCGCATAACTTTCCCTCTTCTAGTCAGATTTTTTCCAAGATGTCCAACCGTCGCATTGGTTCTACAGTGCTTCGCATAACTTTTCATCGACTAGTCGTAATATTTCCAAGTCCGACGATTGCACTGATTCGAAATGAAATCTCATAAATTTTCCTCAACTAATTGGTACATCTCCAAATACAGTCATCGCATTGTTTCAAGAATAACTCGCATAACTATCCTTCAAATAGTCGGAATAGTTCCTAATCCGACATCCGCTTTGTTTCGAGAAGCACTCACATAACTTTCACTAGATTTGCCGGATAATTTCCATGCTCAATAGACGGATGGGTTTACATGACACTCGCGTAACTTTCCCTCGGTTAATCGGCATATTTCAAAGTCAGACAGTCGCAATGGTTCACAAGTTACTCGCTAATGTTTCCCTCAACTATTCGGAATATTTTCTAGTCCAACTGCTTCATTTTTTTTTATTGGCACATGAATAGATTTCCCCAACTAGTGGGATAATTACTAAGTCCGACGGTCGCATTTGTTCTAGAACCACCTGTATAACTTTCCCTCGACTAGTCGTAATATTTCCGAGTATGAAAGCAGCATTGGTTCGAGTGGCACTCGCAATCGTTCCTTTGGCTAATCCGAATATTCCCAACTCTCTCAGACGCATTGGATCGATAGTCCCTCGTATAACTTTCCCTTGATTAATCTCTAAATTTCCAAGTCCGACATTCGTTTAGGTACGAGTAGCACTCGCATAAAGTTCCCTCGACTAGTCGGAATATTTCAAAGTGCGGCAGTCGCATTTTTTCGTGTGGCACTGTCATAACTTTCCTAGAATTTAGGGAATTTTTCCAAGTAGAACCGTCGCATTAGTACTAGAATTACTCGCATCCATTACTTCGACTATTCGTAATATTTCAAAGTTCGATGCCTGCATTGGTTCGAGAGGTAATCGCATAAATATTTATTAATTGATAAGGATATTTTCTAGTTCGACCATCGCATTGTATCGAGAAAAACTCGCATAACTTTTCTTCGACTAGTCGGAAAAGTTCCAAGTCCATCATCCACTTTGAGACATCCACTTCGAGGAGCACTCGCATAACTTTTCTACGACTAGGAGGAATATTTCCTAGCCTGGTTGTCGTATAGGTTCTTGAGGCACTCGAATAACTTTCACTCGACTAGACAAAATATAACCAAGTTCGACATTCGCTTAGGTTCGAGTGTCACTTACACAAAGTTCCCTCGATTAGTCGGAATATTTCCTAGCCCGACAGCCGCTTTGAATCGAGAGGAACTCGCATAACTTTTACTCGAATTGTTGAAATATTTCCAAGTCCAACATTTGGATTGGTTCCAAAGGCAACCGCAAAACTTTCCATTTACTAGATGGGTTATTTTCAAGTCCGACAGTCACAAAGGGTCGAAAGGCAATAACATAATTTTCACTCAACTAGTCGTAATATATCCAAGTCCTAAAGTCGCATTGGATCACTCGCATAACTCTCCATCGACAAGTCGGAATATCCCCAAGTAAGACAGCCGCCAAGGTTCGACATGCAATCGCATAACCTTCCCTCAACTATTCGGAATATATTCAAGTGCGATAGCTTTATTGTTTCGAGAGGCACTCGTTTAACTTCCCCTCGACTAATCGGAATATTTCTAGGTCCGACCGTCTCATTCGTTCGAACTGCACTCCCATATCTTTCTCTCGACTAGTCGGAATAATACTAAGTCAGACATTTGCATTGGTTCGTGAGGCACACTCCTAACTTTTCCTCGTGTAGTCGGAATATTTCTATGTCCAACAGTCGCTTTGATTAGAAAGGTACTTTCATATCTTTTCCACGAATAGGCAGGTAGTTTCTATGTCCGGCAGTCTCTTTGTCTCGAGTAACACCCGCACAAATTTTTCTCCTCTATTAGAAATACTTCCAAGACCTGTAGTAGCATTCACAAGTCTTTCGCATAACTTTCCCTCGAGAAATGGAAATATTTCCAAGTTCGACAGTCGCATTAGGTCTAAAGTCGCATATCTTTGCCTCGAGTAGTCGGAATACTTTTAAATTTGACAGTGGCATTGGATCATAAGTCACCTACATAACTTTTCATCGACTAGACGAAATATTGATAAGTACGACTATATCATTGGGTTTAGGTGCACTCTCAAAACTTTTCCACTACTAGTCGGAATATTTCTAGGCCCAGCAGGTGCATTGTATCGAGATGCACACGCATAACTTTTCCTCGACTAAATGGAACATTTCTGAGTCCGGCAGTCGTATTGGTACGAGTGGCACTCGCTCAAATTTTTCTATACCATTTGGAATATTTTCAAGAGCTATAGTCGCACTGGTAAACTAGTCACTCGCATAAATTTTCCTCGAATAGTCGGTATATGTTTTAGTTCGGCTGTCGCATTGGTTCGAGAGGCACTCACATAACATTCCTGACAAGTAGGAATATTCCTAGGTCCGACAGTCGCATTGTTTCTTCATATACTCGCATAACTTTCCCTGGACTAATCGGAATATCTTCAAATCCGACATTATATAGTAAAGATGGGCACTCGTGTGGTGCCTGCAACTATGCTATTCGCCCATTCGGGCATACATTATGGAGGTATCTACTTGCAGCAACTACCATGACCAAGTGACCGGACTCGGAAAAACCCAAAACACCTGCCGGTGGGTCCGAGTGTGCAATTTTGCTTCGATCAACAACCTGGCAACAACGCATCACCACGTCCATGATCCTGCTGGCGCGTAAGTGACCGTAGGGTGAATACGCCTCCTTTTTGAGCACACATACTTCGATGAGATCCGGCCCCAGGGCTTTGTCGTTTTTGTGGGACCCTATGACCTGCGCTACTTCTTCCTTCGGGAAAAAAGTAGCATTCGCCGTTTTGAGAACCTTTCTTGAGATATTCCGGACCGCTTGCTGTTTTGGTGTGTTTTAGGATACGCTGTCGTCCAGGACAGGCGTATTGAGGAGGCTTCTTGCCGTTTCTTGGATGTTCTTGGTTTTTCCTCCATCTCGTTTAAAATTATTAGTTACTCATTCGGCGCATAGTATGCCCGCCTGTTATTTGTAAACGTTCCCTGACGGGTCCGCGTTGCCCTGTTCCGTAACGAATTTTCTCCAACTTACTAATTTGGCACGTTGTACTTCTTTGCTGTATGCCCGCAGCGTAGAACAATACTCGTGCATTAACCCGAGGCGTGCCTGATATTCATTTTCTCGCTTGATAGCCCGTCTCAACCTAGCTACAGCTTTCTTCTTGTTCAATAGCGTTGAAGTCCACCATGGGTTGAACTTCTGGTGTCCCTTTTTCCGAGGAATAGATTCACAGCAGGCGCTTTTAGCACACTAGTGTGCTTGTTGGCCCGTGTCTCCCCTTCTGAAGCCAATCCTAAACTGCTTCCCTCTAGCCTTGCCGCGTTGAGAGAAAGCGAGTGAACGGGTCCCAGTCGGCTCTCCTGGTATTGAACCACCAGTTACCCTCGCCCCGAGCACTGCCCCGCCGACCCGTCTCGGCCTTCGGGGGTGTATCGCGATGTCTATTGAATTGTGGTCACTGAAATTCCAGCCTGTTCTTACTTTTCATTGGCCAATAAGTTGGCTCATGGAGTGCGACGAGAGAGTTACGTCGATGTATAAGGACCCCCTCGTGGTCCAGAATGTAGGTGGCTTCCTTACGTCGTTAGTAATTTTTAGCCCAGATGCCCAGATGAGGGCTTTTTTACTTCGAGCCTCTTTCGTCTGTGCTCTGAGGGTCCCAAAAAGGAAATCGTCCTGTGATAATATTACTCTCTCCTCTCTTAGAGCACGAAGAATTGTTTCCAAGTGCCTAAGGTGGTTCTTTATCTTGTCGTTGTACTGAAAGTAGTGCGAGACGTCGTAGAACGAGAAACCGGATGCTTACATTTCTGCGCAGACGCTTTGCGAATTGCTGAGCTGCGAGATAAACAGCAAAGTGATGTTTGGGTTGGTCGACGCGACCACAGACCAGTATCTTTCATCGCGAATGGCAGCAATTATTGTCCCGTTGCCTAATCCTATCATATCCCTTGCTTTGAACGTACGGCTCCTGTAGAAGCTGCACGTCCAAGCGTTTTTGGATAATCAGTTCGCGCACTTCGTCCGTTACCGTTTTAGAACGTTCCATATTTAGCTGCAATAAATGAATTTTTGAAATCGAACGATTAACGTGAGTGGGTGCATTTGCCGAAATCATTTCGTTACCGCAGGTAGAAGTGCAGGGTTCTGCAAAAGTGACATTTGGTGTCTCGAGATGAAGGTTCGCGCGTATCGCATCGGTGATTTCAGGTGTGTTGTCCCATCCGAGCGATGCCGATAGGGCGTTGCCTACTTCTAGGGTTGCTTTCGGTAGTTCCCGGTATATATTTGCGTTATCTTGCTCAGCGTCTTGGTTTATTATCGGAGGTAAGGGGGCTTTTTCGTGCGATCCTTTGGCGCTGTAGTCGCGGGGGTTGTTGCTATTTTTGGGGACTGGGAGGTAAGTTCCACTTCCAGGGAGATTTGCGCGGAAAGCATGCGGACGAGAGTTCGAGTTCACGGTCGCGTGAATATCGATTCGCATCCTTGGTTCTGTTCGACCTGTCCATTATTCGAACTGGAAGGACTTATCATGGCTGTTCTGGTGGTGCTTTCCCTTAAACTAATTGCGGCCGATTTATAATCAGTGGCATTTGTTTGCACGGTTTCAGAAGATGGTTTCAGCAAACTCCTCTCGCACCTTTTCAAAACTATCTCTCGAAGACTAGTCTCTCGACGACTAGCTACCACTTGATGCAGCCTGGAGTGTGCGGGGCAAGAACGCAGGAGGGGTTGGTCGGTGAGTGGCCTTGGACGACGGTCGCGCACTCGCCCGGCGTTTTGCTGCGTTATAACGCTGCCCTACGCCGGAAGTGCATCCACTCGTCAACTTCGGTGTCGCGCTAGCTGCATTCATCGACGTTATACGCGAGCTTCTCCTCACCACGCTAACTGCCCTTGGGAAAGTCTCCACCCGGAGATCCGAACGAGAGGCTAGTTTACCTCTGGAATAATTTTCCCCACGAGCAAACGTCATGGATTTTATAGGGGCGAATTCTTAATTAAATATAAGAATTGAAGTCGCCGAAAGAAAACTATTAAACTTAAGAAAAACGCATTAAAAAAATGTTATAATAATAATTATTTGTGAAGGAAAGTAGTACCTCTCAGATACACTTCCATTAATGGTGGAGTGTCGGTGCGAAGATCGGACAACCATTAAGGTACTTTAGCGAAATGCTATAAATGAAGGAGCTTAAAAGAGTGGGCAGAGATCATATATTCTGGGTCATTTGTTAAGACAATTTACGTTAAGTACTTAGGGGAGAAGAGAAAGAACATATAATAAAGTTACTATAACAAAAGCAAATTAAGTAAGAAGGCTTATGGGAAGTGGAATGAAATTCTTTCAAAGTTCTTTCATATAAGTACTTTAAGTAAAAAGATTCAGGAGGAAAAAAGAAAATATATGATTAAGGTTCTTTTAGTATAATTTTAAGTAAAATGACATATTGAGAGGGGAAGGGATATATGATCAAAGTTCCTAGGTAAAGTTCTTTAGGTAAGATGAATTGGAAGCATCAGAACATATAATCAAGTACATTAGTATAAGTACCTTGAGTAAAAGGACTTAGAAGGGAAAGAATGATCTTGTAATCAAGTGCTTTGGGAAAAGTACTGTAAGTACAAGGACATAGGAACTAAAAAAGAGCATATAGTTAAGGTAATTTAGTGAAAGTACTTTAGGTAGAAGAACTTAGAAGAGAGGAGGAGGGACATATAATCCAAGTGTTTCTGTAAGTGTACTTTATGTGAGACGACTTGGAAGGAAAAGAGGGAACATAGGATTAATTACATTGGTGGAAATACTTTACATGAAAGGATTTTGGGAAGGAAAGAGAAAACATACAATCACGATTCTTAAGTAAAAGTACTTTGAGTGACAGGATTTGGAAGGGATGGAAAATAAACAATCAATCAATCAAACCATCAATCGTGGAGGTACTTCGGTAATGTACTTTAAAGGAGGGTACTTGGAGAGGAAAGAGCATACAACCTAGGTACTTTAAAATTACTTTAGAAAAGGGAGGAAAGAACACAACTAAAGTTTTCTAATAGAAGTTCATTAAGTCAAGGGACTTAAAATGAAAAGAAAGAACGTGTAATAATGGTTTTGGAGGTAATTCTTGAAGTAAGGGACTTGGAAAATAGAAGAAGAACATCCGATCAACGTACATGGTGAAGGTATTTCTGGTTAGAAGACGTAAGAATATAACCAAGACAGTTAGATCAACTACTTCAGTAAAAGTACTTTAAGTAATAGGAATTAGAAGAATAGGAGAATTTCTAAATACGACAGTGGCATTGGTACACAAGACACTCGCACATCTTTCCTCGTCTAGTTAGAATTTTTCCAGGCCAAACAGTAGAATTTTTCGAGAGTCACTCTCATAACTATCCCTCCACTAGAAGGAATATTTCTAAGTCCGATAGTCTCATTGGATCACAAGTCACTCACATAACCTTATTTCGACAAGACGGACTATTGATAATTCCAGCTATCGCATTTGTTCTCGGCCCTCAAAACATTACTACTAATCGGGATATTTCTTAGTCCGGAAGTCGCAATGTATTGAGATGCACTCGCTTAACTTTTCCTCGGCAGAAATGAATATTGCTAAGCTCAACAGTCGCATTGGTTCGAGTTGCACTAACACAATTATTTCTCAATTATTTGGAATATTTCCAAGTTCAATAGTCGCATTTGTTCATAAGGCTTTCGCATAACTTTCCCTCGAATAATCGGAATGTTCATAGTCCGACAGATAATTTTCTCTCGATATGTCGTAATATTTCAAAGCCCGACAATCCCATTGGTTAAAACGTCACTCGCATAACTTTCCCTCGATTATTAGGAATATTTCCAAAACCTACAGCGGCAATGTTTCGAAAAGCACTAGCATAAATTTTTCTCGTTTATCAAGGATATTTCCAAGACCGACAGCCACATTGGTTCTCAAATCAATCGCTTAACTATACTTCGACTTGTCGGAATGTTACCTAGACCGAAGGTCTTTTTTTTGAGTGGCACTCGCGTAACTTTCACCCGAATAAACGGAATATTTCAAAGTGCAATAGTCGCATTATTTCGAGAGGCACTCGCATAATTACCCCGGACAAATCCGAATATTTCCAAGTCTGATAGCCTCATTGGTTCGAGAAGCACTCTTATATCATTCGCACGATTACTCGGAAAGTTTCCAGTTGCAACTGTCCCTTTGGTGCTCAAGTCACGCGCATAACTTTTCTTCGTCTAGTCGAAATATTTCCAATTCCAACGGCCGCTTTTGTTCCAGAGACACTCGTATAACTTTCCCTTTCATGTCGTAATACGTACAAGTCCGACAGACGCATCGGTTCCAGAAGCTCTCGCATCTTTCTGTTTACCTGTCGAAATATATCAAAGTCCGACCGCCGTATTGTTCAAGATGCACTCGAAAAACTCTCCCCCAACTAGTTGAAATATTTCCAATTTTGACAGCTGCATTTGTTCGAGATGCAGCCATATATCCCACGACTGGTCGGGTTATTTGCATGTCTGACAGTCGCATTGGGTTGTGAGTCACGCGCATAACTTTCACCCGACTAATTGGAATATTTCCAAAGCCAACAGTTGGATTGCTTCACAAATCTATCGTATAACTTTACTTCGACTAGTAGAAATATTTTCAAGACCGACAGCCGCATTTATTCGTGATGCACTCGCACAACATTCCCTCGATTCGTTGGAATATTTGCAAGTATGACAGCCGCTTTAGTTCGAGAGGCGCACGCATATCTATCCCTCGATTACGCGAAATATTTGCAAATTCGACAGACGCTTTGGTTCACAAGTCACTGGAATATCCTTCCCTCGTATAGTCGGAATATTTCCAAGACCGAATGTCGCATTTGTTCGAGAAGTAATCGCATAGTTTCCCATGACTAGGAGGAATATTTCCAACCCCGACAGTCGCATTGGTTTGCAAGTTATTCGCACAATTTTCACTCGACTAGTATGCATATGTCCAAGTCCGAAAGTAGCATTGGTTCTATAGGCATTCGCATAATATTCCTTCGAATAGACGGTAGACTTACAAGTCCGACAGTCATATTTGTTCGAATGGCTCTCGCATAACTTTCCTTCGACTAGGTCGGAATATTTCTAAGCCTGACAGTCGCATTAGTTCAAAAGCTATTCGCATAACTTACCTCGACTAGTCGAAATATTTCCAAGCCAATAACCGCATTGGATCACAAGTCAATCGCATAACTTTCCCTCGTCTAATAGAGTTATTTCCAAATCCGATCAATGTACTGGATCAAGAGTCACTCGCATAACTTTCCCGCAACTAGTTGAAATACTTCCAAGTTTGGCAGCCGTATTGTTTCGAGAGACCATCGCAAAACTTTCCATCGACTAGGTCGGAATATTTCCAAGTGCGAAAGCCACATTGGTTCGCGAGGAATTTGAATAAATTTCCCTCATCTAGTCAGAAAATTTCTAAGCAAGACAATCGCATTGATTCGTATAAAATTCGAACGACTAGTCAGATGTGTCCAAGTAGAGTCAAGTTGATTCGAGATTCACTCGCATGACTTTCCTACGACCTGTTGGAATATTTCCCACCATGACTGTCGCATTGGTTCACATGTTACATGCATAACTGTCCAAAGCGGTTTATTTCCAAGTCCGACAGTCGCATTGGCTCGAGAGGCCCTCGCATATCTTTTTTTCTACTAATCAGAATATTTCCAAGCACGACAGTCGCATTGGTTCGAAAGGCCTTCGCACAAGATTCGATCGATTAGTCGTGATATGTACAACTAAGACTGTCGCGTTGATTCGATAATCACTCGAATAAGTTTTCCTCAACTAGTCGGAACGTTTTCGACAACGTCCGACAACGACATTGGTACGAGAGGAATTTGAATAACTTTCCCATAACTAGTCAGAAAATTCTCAAACAAGACAGTCGTATTAGTTCAAGAAGGATTCTTATAACTTATCCTCAACAGTTCGGAAAAATTCCAAGCCCGACAGTCGCATTGGTTCGGGAGCCAATTGCATGACTTTCCCACGACTAGTCGGAATATATCCAAATCCGACCGTCGCATTATTTCAAGAATCACTCGCACAAATTTCCCTCCTGTAGTCGAAATATTTCCAAGTCCGCCAGTCGCATTATTTCGAGAGTCACTTGCATAACTTTCCATCGACTAGGTCGGAATGTTTCCAAGCTTGACAGTTGCATTGGATCACAAGATACTCGGATAACATAACCTAGAGTAATCGGGAAATTTCAATGTGCGATAGTTTCATTAGATCGAGATGCACTCACGTAACTTTCCCTTGCCTAGTCGTAGTATTACCGCGTCTAATAGTTTCATTGGATCACAATTAACTCTCATACCTGTCCTCCGAATATTTGGAATATTTCTATATCCCAAAATTGCATTAGTTCGAAAAGAACTCGTATAAGTTCCTTTTGTATGTACGGACAATTTCCAAGTCCGACAGACGCATTGGTTCAAGAGTCACTCGCATAACTTTTTCTCGTCTAGTACGAATATTTCCAAGTTCGACAGTCGCATTGGTTCGAGAGAACATCTCTTATCTTTCGCTCGATTATTAAGTATATTTCCAAGATCTGATAGCATAGGTTCAACAGGCACTCGCATAGTTTTTCCTCGACTAGTCGGAATATTTCTATGTACGACAGTCGCTTTGGTTCGAGAGTCGTCCCTATAACTTTCCCCTGACTAGTCGTAATATTTCTAAAACCAGCAGTTGCATTGGTTCAAGAGTTACTCGCATATCTATCGCTCATTTAGTCTATATGCATCCAAGTGCGACAGTCGCATTGGTATGAAATACACTTGCAAAACTTTCCGTCGACTAGTCGGAATATTATTACGTCCGATAGTCCCATTGGATCACAATTCACTAGCATAACTTTCCTACGAATAGTCAGAATACATCCAGGTCTAACATTCGCATTGGCTCGAGAGGCACTTATCTAACTTTCCATGGACTATGTGGCACATTTCCAATTCCGACAATCGTACTGGTTTGAGAGCCTCTCGCGTAACTTTCCATCGACTAGTCGGAATATTTCTAGGTCCGACAGTCGCATGGATACGAGATTCGTTCGCATAAACTTTTTTCTACTAGTCGGAATATTTCTAGGTCCGAAATTCGCATTGATAAGAAATTTGTCCGCATAACGTACATTCAACTATTTAAAATATGTCCAAGTGCGACAGTCGCATTTGTTGTTGATACACATGAACAACTTTCCCTCGACTATTCCGAAAATTCCAAGTTCGTCAGTCACATTGTTTCGATAAGTAGTCGCACATTATTGTCTCGACAAGTTGGAACATTACCAAGTACGACAGTCGCATTGGTACGAGAGGTACTCGCACAAATTTCCCTCGACTAGTCGTAACATTTCTAAATCCGTGTGTCGCATCGCTTCGAGAGACACAAGCAAAATTTTTCCACGACTAGTCGAAATATCTCTAGATCTGACGATAGCATTGGTTCAAGCGGCACTCGCATAACTTTCCCTTGACTAGTCCGAATATTTTCAAGTCCGACAGTGGCATTGGTACAAGAGGCAATCGCATTCGTTTAGTCGTTATAATTCTAAGTGAGAAAGTCGCATTGGTACGAGAGACACTCGCTTAACTTTTCGTCGAAAAGTCGGAATATTATAACGGGCGATAGTCCCATTAGATCGCAATTCACTCGCATAACTTTCTCACTAATGGTCGGATTATTTCCACGTCCGGAAATCGCACAGGTTTGAGAGACCCTCGTATATCTTTCCCAAGACTGGTCGAAATATTAACTATACTAACAGTCGCATTGGTTCGAAAGGCACACGTATAACATTCCCTCGTCTGGTCGGATGATTTCTACATCCGAGATACGCATTAGTTCAAAACTCACTCGCATAACTTTCAATTGATTAGTGGGAATATTACGCATTAGCTCGAGAGACACATTCACAAACTTTCCCAACCGACGGCTGCATTAGTTCTAGAGTTTCTCGCATAACTTTCCCTCGTCTAGTCGGAATATTTCCAAGTACTACAGTCGCAATACTTGGAGAGTCACTCGCATAACTTTCCCTCCACTAGTCGGAATATTTCTAGGTTTGATGTTCGAATTGTTTCGAGAGGCACTCGTATAGCATTTTCTCGACTAGTCTTAACATTTCAAGGTGCGACAGTCGCTTTGGTTCGAGACTTTCTCACCTAAGTTTCCCTCGACAAGTCAGAATATTTCTAAGTTCCACAATCGAATCGGTTCGAGTCGCATTTTTAAAACATTTGTTCGACTACTCAAAATATTTCCTAGTCCGATAATGGTATTGGTTGTAGAGGAACTCGCACAATATTCCCACGACAAAGCGGAATATTTCCAAGTGCGAAAGTCGCATTATTTCAAGTGGCCCTCGCACAAATTTCTTTCGACTAGACGAAACATTGCTAGGTGCGGCAGACGAATTGTTTCGAGAGGGACTCGCACAACTTTCCCTCGTTTAGTCGGTAATTACCACGTTTGTAAGTCTCACTGTTTCACAAGTCACTGGCATAACTTTCCTTCGACTAGTCGAAATTCTTCCAAGTGCAAAAGACGCATTGTTTCGAAAGACACTCGCCTAATTTTCGCGTGACTTATCGGAAAATTTTTAGGTGCGACAGTTAATTTGTTTCGAGGATAAATCCCATAACTTTCCCCCGTCTAGCGAGTTACTTTCAAGATCAGCAGTCGTATTACTTCGAAAAGTACTCCCACAACTTTCCCTAAATTAGTAGGAATATATCCAAGTCCGACAGTCGCATTGGTTCAAAAACACTCGCGTACCTTTCGCTCAACTAGTCGGAATATTTCCAAATCCGACAGCCGCATTATTTCAAGTGGCCTTCGCACAACTTTCTCTCGACTAGGCGGGCTATTTCCAAGACTGATAGTCGTATGGGATCGAGAGGGACTCACATAATTTTTTCTCGATATGTCGGAATATTTCCAAGTCAGATAACCGCATTGTTCCAAAAGGCACTCGCATAACTCACTTTCGATTAGGCTTAATACTTCCAAATATGACAGTCTGAATGTTTAGAAACATCTTCGCATAACTTTCCTTTGACTAGCCGGAATATTTACAAGTCCGACGGCTGCATTGGTTCACAAGTCACTCGCATAACTCTCCCTCGCCTAGTCAGAATAGTTCGAAATCCGACATTCGCTTCATTTCGAGTAATGCTCATATAAATTTCCCTCTACTAGTTTGAACATTTCCAAGTCCGACAGTCTTAATTTTTCAAGAGGCACACGAACAACTTTCCCTCGTTTATTCGGAATATTTCCAAGCCCGACAGTCAGATTGATTCAAAAGTCAATCGCAGAACTTCCCTGTCTAGTTGGAATTTTTCCAATTTCCGGCAGCCGCATTGGTCTGAGAGGCACTCGCTTAACTTTCCTTCAACTAGTCTGTTTATTTCCAAGTCAGACAGTCGCACTGATAAACAAGGTACTCGCATAACCTAAGTTCGAATACTTGGTAAATTACCAAGTCAGACAGCTGTAAGGGTTTGAGAATCACTCGTATAATTCTCCATCAACGGAAGGGAATATTTCCAAGTCCGCCAGGCGCATTGGATTGAGAGACAATCTGAAAACTTTCTCTCGACTTGTCGGAATATTTTCAAACCCAACGGTCGCATTGGTTCACATGTCACACGCATAATTTTCCCTCGTCTGGTTTAAATATTTCCATGTACGACAGCCGCATTTGTTCGACAGGCATTCATACAACTTTTCCCCGAGTAGTCGAGTTATTTCCAAGTCCGACTGTCGCATTGTGTCGAGAGGCAATAGCATAACTTTACCTCGACTATTCAGTATATTTCCAAGTCTGACATTCGCATTGTTTAGAGAGAAACTTGCATAACTTTCCCTTGACTATTCGGAATATTTCCAATTCCAACAGTTTCTTTGGAGCACAGTTCACTGACATAACTTTCCCTCTTTTAGTCAGAATAATTCCAAATCCGGCTGTCGCATTAGATCACAGTTCACTTGCACAACTTTCCCTGGACTAGACGGAAAATTTCCAAGTCCAACAGTCGTATTGATTCGAATGGCCCTCGCACAATTTTCCCTGGAATAGTCGGAATATTTTCAAGTCCGATTGGACCACACATCACTTGCATAACTTTCATTGTACTAGGCGGAATATTTCCAAGTCCTACATCCGTATTGGTTCGAGAGGCATTCGCATATATTTCCCCGATTAGTAGAAATATTTCTTAAGCCGACAGTCGTATTTGTTCACAAGATACTCGAGTAACATTTCCTAGACTAGTCGGGATATTTTCAAGTGCGGCAGTCGCTTTTGTTCTAGTGTCACTCACATAACTTTCTCTGGACTATTCCGAATATTTCCAAGTCCGACTGCTGAATTGGTTCGATATGCACTCGCACAACTTTACTTCGACTAGTCGGAGTATTTCCAAGTCTGACAGTCGCAAAGGGCCGAGACCCACTCGCATAATTTGCACTCGACAAGTCGGAATATTTCCTAGTCCGAAATTCATATTGTTGCGAGAGGCACACGTATATCTTTTATTCGACTCGTCGAAATGTTTCTAAGTCCGACAACAGCTTTGATTCCAGAGTCACTCATATATCTTTCCCTTGACTAGTCGGAACATTTCTAGGTCCGACAGTCTTATTAGTCCAAGAATCACTCGCATAAATTTCTCTTGAGAAGTCGATATATTTTCAAGTTCGCCAGCCACGTGGTTCCAAGTGCCACTCGTATAACTTTTCCTCGACTGGTCGAAATATTTCCAATTTAGACAGCCGATTTGGTTCCAAAGGCACTCGGATAACATTACCTCCACTGGTTGGGATGTTTGCAAGTCTGACAGCCGCAACGGTTTAAACGTTTCTCGCATAACTTTCGTTCGAATACTCGGGAAATTTCCAAATCAGAGAGCCTTATCGGTTCGAGAGGCATTCGTATAAATTACCCAAGACTAACTGAATTAATTCCTATTACGTCGACCGCATTGGTTAGAGAGGAAATCGCGTATCTTTACCGCGACTATTCGGCATATTGCCAAGTCCGACAGTCGCGTTGTTTCGACTGGCACTCGCATATCTTTCACTCGATTAGTTAGAATATTTCCAAGTCCAACGGTCGAATTGGTTCTCGCATGATCTTGGAATTGGATCGCATGACCTTCTCTCCACTAGTTAGGATATTTCCATTTCTGAGAGCCGCATTGGAGCGAAAGGGCCTCGTGTATCTTAGCTTCGAATAATCGGAGTATTTTTATGTCCTACAACCGCATTTGTCTGAGAGACACTCGCATAATGTACCCTCGACTAGACGAGATATTTCCAAGACCGACAGCCGCATTTATTTAGGAGCAATCTCATAACTTTCCCACGACTAGTCGGAACACTTGCAAGTCTGACAGTCGCATTGGTTTGAGAGACACTCGCATAACTTTCCTTCGGTTAGTCGGATTATTTATTAATCAGAAAGTCGCATTGGATCGAGATGCACTCGTATAACTTTCCTTCGATTCGTCGATACATTCCCAAGTCGGACAGTTTCGTTGGTACACAAGTAACTCGCATAATCTTCCTTCGTTTAGTCGGAATATTTCTATACCCGAAAGTCGCATTGGATCACAACTTACTCACAATTCTTCCCCTCGACTTGTCGGAATATTTCTAGGTTCGACAGACGCATTAGTTCAAAAAATACTTGCATAACTTTCCTTCGGCTAAACTGAATATATCCAAGTACGACAGTCGCATTTCTTCACATGTCAATTGCACTATCTCTCGAATATTCAGTATTTTCATTAGACCGTTAGTCGCATTTGTTCGAGAGGTACACTTATAACTTTTCTCGGACAAGTTGGTATGCTTCCAATTCTGATAGTCGCATTAGTTCGAGAGGCACTCGCATTACTTTTCCTCGATCAGTCAGAATATTAATAGGTCCGATATTCGCATTGGTTCGAAAAGCACTCGCATAACTTTTCCTCGACTAGTCTGAATATTTCCAATTCCGATGGTGTTATATGTTCACAAGTCTTCGCATATCTTTCACTCGACTTGTCGGTATATTCCTAGGTCCGACAGTCACATTGGTTCGAAAGGCACTCGCATAACTTTCCCTCGACTAGTCTGAATATTTTCAAGTACGATAGTGTAATTGTTTCACACTACTCGCATCTATTCCAAGACTAGACGGAATATTTTCAAGTCCGAGAGTCGCATTGAATCGAGAGGAAATCCCACAACTTTCCCTGGAATAGTCAGAATGTTTCCATGTTCCTGTCGCATTGGTTCTAGCTGTACTTACATATTTTTCCATCGACTAGTCAGAATATTTCCAGTTCCGACAGTCGCATTGGTTCGACAAGCACTCGCATAACTTTCCCTCGTCTTTCGAAATATTTCTATGTCCGTCAGTCGCATTGATTCCACAAGCACTCACACAACTTTCCCTCTACCAGTTAGCATATTTTCAAGTTCGACAGTCGCAATACTTCGAAAGGCACTCGCATGACATTCCCACGACTCGTCGGGTATTTCTAAATCCGTCCCATATTATGATTATTATGGTTTTTATATTCATTATTAGGATTATTATAATTATTATTATGGTAATTACGATTGTTCTTATGATTATTATGATTATTAAGGTGAATATTATTTTGAATTTTATGGTTATTATGAATATTACTATGACTATTATGGTTAATATGATTATTATTAGTATTATTATTATAGCTATTATCTATATTAATACACTTATTATAATCATTATTATTATTATTAAAATAATTATTATTATGGCTGATTGTTATGATTATTATTATGATTATTATAATAATTATGGCTATTATTATTCTTATTAGGATTATTATTTTTATTAGATATATTATGATTATTATCATGGTTATTATTATTACTCAGATTATTATTATTATTACCAACATTTTTATGATTATTATAATTATTATTATAATTATTATCGTTATTATGATTATTACTTTGATTATTATGATTTTTATGGTTATTTTGATTGTAATTATGATTATTATTCTGATTATTATAATTATTATGACTATTATTATTCTCATTTGAATTATTATAGACAATTTATTTATTATGATAATTATTAGGATTATTATGATTATTATCATTATTGTAAATATTATTATGATCATATGATTATTATTAGTTTTATTTTGCGCATAATGATTATTCTTATTAATATTATGTGTATTATGATTATTATTTTTATAATTATTATTATTATATTTATTATGTTTATATTATTAATAATATGGTTATTATCATTATGATTATGATTATTATTTCGATAACTATCAGATATATTACAATTATTAAAAACATTATGAATATTATTATTTTTTTTATGATTATGATTACGATTATTATAAGATCTATTATAATTATTATAATTATTATTATGATGAATAAGATTATTATTATTATGATTATGTTTATTATTATTATGATTATTATTTTTATTATTACTATTAATACGATTATTATTCTAATTTTTATAGTTATTAAGATTTATATTATGTTCATTATGAAAACTATTATGATCATTAGGATTATTATTATGACTATTATGATTAATATATTGATTTTTATTATTATTATAACTATTATTTTTTTATTATGATAATTATTATGATTATTTTTATTACTAGGATTATTATGATCATTATCACGATTATTATGGAAATTATGTTTGTTATTATGGTTATTAAGACTATTATTACGTTTATTATTAATATTATGATTGTTATTATGATTATTATGGTTATTATGGTTATTATGATCATTATAATGTATGTTATGACTATTATTATGATTAGTATGATTATTATGATTATTATTATGATTAATATTATGACTCTTATGGATGTTTTTATGATTATTATGGTTATTATTCCTGTCATTATGATTATTTTTATAATTATTATTGTTATTATTATCCTTGTTCTGGTTATTATGATTATTATTGTGAGAATTATGATTATTATTAATGCAATTATTATTTTTATTGCGATTATTATATTTACTATGTTTATTAAGATTATTATTAGCATTATTAGGATCTTTATGATATTTATTATGGTTATTATGAATATTATTATGATTATTAAGCCAATTATAATTATTATTATGATTATTATGATTATTATTATGATTATTATGACTTTCGTGAAAATCAATATGATTATTATTATTACTAGTATTCTTATTATGAATATTATTATTAGTACTATAGTTAATTTGATTATAATTATGAACATCATGATAAGTATTATGATAATTATAATTATTATTACGATAATTTTGATTACTATGATTTTTAATATGATTATAATGATTATTAAAATGATTATTATGATTATTATGAATAATATTATGGTTATAATGATTATTGTTAGTGTTATTATTACCCTTATTATTACGGTTATTATGACCGCTATTATAATCGTTATATTTATCGTTATTATTATCATTATTATTATCGTTATTAGTACGATTATTATTATCTTTTATCATTATTATCGGTATTATTATTTTTAATTTTATCGTTATTATTACCGGTATTAATATTATTATTATTATCTTTAATATTACCGTGATTATTACCGTAGATATTACTGTAATTATTTCTCTTATTATTACCGTTATTATTACTTATTAACGTTATTACCATTATTAATATCTTTATTATTATCGTTATTATTAATCTTCATTACAATCGTTATTAATATGATTATTATTATCCTTATTATAATCGTTATTATTACCATTATTATTATCGTTATTGTTATCTTTATTATTATCCTTATTATTATTGCTATTAAAAACATCCATTGATATCGTTAATACTATATTTATTATTATTCCTATTATTATCGTTATTATTAACGTTAGTTATTATCGTTAATACTATCTTTATTGTTATCGTACTTATTATCGTTATTAATATACTTACTATAATCTTTATAATAATCATTACTTTTATCTTTATTATTACCGTTATTATTCTCATTATTACTAGCCTTATTATAATCGTTAGTAGTATCGTTATTATTATCGCTATTATTACCGTTATTATTACCATTATTATTACCGTTATTATTATCGTTATTATTATTGTTTTTATTACCGTTGTGATTACCGTTATTATTACCATATTTATTACCGTTGTTATTATTGTTATTATTTCCATTATTATTACTGTTATTATTACGTTTATTATTATTGTTCTTATTACCCTTATTATCATCGTCATTATTATCGTTATTATTAATATTCGTTACTATTGTAATTACTATGTTTATTATTATACTTATTATAATTGTTTTTATTATCTTTATTATTATCGTTATTATTGCCGTTATTGATTCTGTTATTGTTTCTGTTATTGTTATCGTTATTATAATCGATATTATATCGTTATTAATTCCGTTATTATTTCCGGTATTATTATCTTTATGTTTATGGATGTTATTATCGTCATTATTGCCTTAATTATAATCGTTATAATTGGCGCTATTATTATATCTATTATTACCATTATTATTACCGTTATTATTATCGTTATTGTTACCGTTATTATTATCTATAGTATTACCGTTATTATTAACGCTATTATTATCAATTTTATTACCGTTATTATTATCTTAATTATTATCGTTATTATAACCGTTATTATTATCATTATTATTATCGTTATTAAAATCATTATTATTAACCTTATTATTATTATTCTGTTTATTATTGTTTTTATTATCATCGTTATTATTACTAGTTCTATTATCATTATTGTTATCGTTATAATTAACCCTATCATTACAGTTATTATTATCGTTATTATTACGATTATTATTATCGTCATTTTTATTGGTATTAATATCATTATTATTATCGCTATAAGAATCATCATTATTAACTTTATTATTGTTATTATCGTTAATATTATTGTTATTATCATCGTTATTATTAGCGGTAATATTATAATTATTATTATCGTTATTATTAACCTTGATTACTATCGTTATTATTATCGTTATAATTATTGTTATTGCTATTGCTATTGTTACTATTAACATTATTAACACTGTTATTATTACCGTTGTTATTATCGTTATTATTATCGTTTTTATTATCGTTAATATTACCTTATTTAATTATCATTATTTTTACTGTTATTATTACCTTCATTTTCATTGTTATTTTTATCATAATTATTATTGCTATTCGTATCATCATTATTATATATATTATCATTATTATCGTTATTATTATTGGTATTATAATCGTTATTATTACCGTTATTATTACCGTTACTAATACCGGCATTATTACCGTTATTAATATGGTCAATTCTATTGTTATTATTATCATTATAATTATCACTATTAATATCATTATTGTTACCCTAATTACTATTATTATCGTTATTATTATTGTCATTATCATCGTCATTATTATCGGCATTATTATAATTATTATTATCTTTAGTATTACCATTATTACTACCTACATAATTATCGTTATTTTTATTGTAATTATAATCGTTGTAATTATTGTTACTATTACTGTTATTCTTACTGTTATTATTGTCGTTATTGTCGACCTTCCTATTATTATTATTATTAACTTCATTAGTATCGTTTTTAATATCGTTATAATTATTGTTATTGTTACCATTATTTTAATTTTTATTGTTTTAACACTGTTATTATTACCATTAACATTATCGATCTTATTGTCGTTATTAATATCGTCATTATTAACAATATTATTATCGTTTTTATTACTGTTATTATTTCCATTATTGATTCCGATATTGTTATTGTTATTATTATAGTTATTATTGACCGTTATAGTATCGTTATTACTAACTTCATTAATATTGTTATTATTATCGTTATTATTACAGTCATTATTATTGAGTTTTGAAAATTACTAATACCGTTATTATTCTCTTTATTATTATTGTTATTATTATTGTTACTGTTTTCATTATTATTAACTTAATTATTATCGTAATTATTATTGTTGTTATTATTGTTATTATTATCGTTATTATGGAGTTCCATCATGTCGTTGATACGCATGGGAAGTATTGCTGTGCGCTCCGCATTTCGTGCCGTTTTTCGTAATTTATTCCATTCTATCGGCCGAAAATTTCATATCTCGCTTGTAAATTGATAAGCGGTGAGTAAGTGGAGATAATTATCGTGACTGGAGATCGAACATCTATCGTGTTGTATGCGAAAGTGTGTTTGGTTTTATTGTCGTGGCTTTTGACGCCATTACGTGTTAGTTAAGGGAACCATAATCTATGACTGGACGGCAGACCCGACTGCTCATCGAGGGCTCATGCAGCACTATCCACTCCAGGTTACGATGGCATCGCCGCTGTCAGCGCAAGTGGCATCTACAACTACGACTAAGAGTTACGAAATACTTATCTTCATCGCATAGAAGGCGCTTCAATCAGCAGGAAATGAAATCACGCAATACTCAACAACTGGTTTTATATATCCAATGCTTCATTTGGAGGAACTCAGATGCAATCGTGGTTATATGGATGGAACTCGTCAAATTTTATCCCATATACATTAATAATAAAATAATAAAATAGCATTATTATTATTATTATCTCCCAAGGGGAGAAGTGGAGCATTCCTCCCCTTCCGACGAGTAGAGCCTTCAGGACGCGAGATACGAGAAGTGCAACTGCCTTAAAAAAACTAGGGCTTATTTGGCCCGGATGTTAGTACCATGTAAGGACACCTAGCTAGGGTTACGGCAGGGCTACGAGAACTAGCGAGTACGTTGGCACGGCACGAAAGGGATGTGCGGGATGATACGTAAAGCACGGTTCTCGTAGAAAACTCCCGGCGTCAACGTGTCGCATCCACGGGAGTGTCAGGAAGCCGATGAAGGAAGTAAGTGAACTGCAAGAGTAAATCCTTCATTCCAGACTTTATAGCCAAAGGCTCTCGCAAAAATGGGGGTAGTTGCGAGGGTGATCAATTCCCCACTTCCTGAGGCATCGCGTTCGGAGACGGCCTGGCATTCTGGTGTAAAAATAAAACCTATGGAAAATCAAAACAAAAATAAATTAAATATATCTAAACAACAAAACACTAAACAATAAAACACTCCAGAATCAACAGGAAAAGACATCGCTGCACAAAGCGACTAAATTGTAGGCTCTTAGCCTGCAAAGGAGGCATTACAAGATACAGAAAGAGAGAAATTAGCGCAAATCAAAATCCTCCTTGACAATATGAGGGCGGCTGAGACTAAGCAGCCGAACGAGAGCAATGCGGTTAAACAAGAACTCCAAGAACTGGAGGAGAAAAATGAAAGCCTCGAGTTCTTGTATAAATCTCGAGCAAAGGTAAATGAGGGAGAGGAGATCCTCGGCCGAGTCTCTCAGCGGCCACGGACTGACTCTTTTGCAGATGCTAACACAGTCAAGAAAATAGTCATAAGCCCGCCGCAGTTCTCTGAAGAACGCCTCAAAGGACCGAGGTAAGTGGCGACGACGACCGAAGCCACCAAGTGGACGGAGGACGACAAGAATAAGAAGAAAAAATAAAAGCTAGTGAAAAAGGCAACGAAACACCTACTGCAGGAGAAAAGGAAGTCGAGCAAAGCGGAGGACAGGCGGAGAAGAAGAACGAGGCCGGACGTAATCCTCCTGAAATTTGCGCAAGGTAAAACCTAAGCAGACGTAGTCGAAGCTATCCATCAGCGCATCAAGACCAGCGCTGCAGGGATAGACGTTAGATCAGCGCGGCGGACAAGAAAAGAAAGAGGTTCTCCTCGAGCTCAAGAGGACTACTGCGGAAATCAAGGCCTCATTCGCAGAAACCCTGAGGAAAGAAGTGGGTGACATGAGCAGCATCAAGGAACTGGTCTCCAGAGCTACGTTGGAGATACGGGACTGCAATTACTGCACATCGGTAGCAGAAGTCGAGGAGGTCCTAAAGAGGACCCTGCCAGACTACTCAAAGAAAATCGAAGTAAGAGTGACGAAACCAAACGCGAGGCAGCATGCCTGGCCCTAGTAAAAACAGAAGAGGAAGCAGCTGCGTAGTTTTGAAGGCTGGCCAAATGCTGGTCGGCTGCGTCAGCTGCAAGATCAGCCGAAGGCAGATGTAAGGCAATGTTAGCTCTGCCTCGACTATGACCACCATTGCACCTCGTGCAACGGCTCTGATATAGTAAGCTCTGCTATTTCTGCGGCAGCACGGAGAACAAGATCAATGACTGTAAGGTCAACGTGCTCACTTGATTCTTGTGCTCCAAATGCGGTGCTGAACCCAAGAAGCACGTGAACAGATTAGGAGCGTGCACAGCCTTCCTGGAGGCCCTTGCAACTGTCAACAAAAAAGGAGAATAAGAGTACTGTAAGGTAATCTGAATAGAAGCTGGACGATACACCACCTCCTAACCAAGCTCTGCTCTGATAAAAAAGTTAGTGCGTAAAGATTGGCATTCTCAGACCAACAAAAAAAAAAGATCGTTATTAGTATTATTACTATCGCTATTATTAGCGTTTTTATTGTAATTATCGTTATAATTATTATTATTCTTATTACAAACGTTATAATTCTTATTATCGACATTATCGTTATTATCTTTATTGTCGTCATTATCATCATTATCGTTATAATAATTATTATCGCTTTTATCGTCATTATCCTTGTTATCGTTGATATTATTATCGTAGTTATTAACGTTATTATTATTGTCATTATTACTATTATCGTTATTATCGTTACAATCGTTAATTTCGTAATAATCGATATTATTGCTATCATGGTTCTTATCGTTTTTATTTTTATAAAAAATATTATTTTCGATATTATCGCTATTATCGACATTATCGCTGTTATCGTTATTATCGTTATTATCGCCATTATCGTTTTTATAGTTATTACTATTATCATCATTCTTATCGTTCTTATTATTATTATTATTATTATTATTATTATTATCGTTATTATTGTTTCTATCGTTATTCTTGTTATTATCCTTATAATCGCTCTTATCGTTATTATCGCTATATTTAATATTATTATTATCGATATTATCGTTTTTATCGTAATTATTATCATTATTTTCTTTATAATCGTTATTATCGTCATTTACGTTATTATCGTAATTTCACTTATTATCGTTATAATCGTTAATATCGTCATTATCATTATTATAGTTATTATTAATTTTACCGATATTATCAGTATTATTATTAGTTTAATATATTTATCATCGCTATTAAATTAATATCGAATTTACCTTTATTATCGTTATTATAATTATTATTATTAATATAATTATCGGTATTATTATCGTTATAAATAAGATTATTTTCATTATTATCGTTATTAGCTTCAATATCGTTAATATCGTCATTATCGTTACTATCGTTATTATTATTATTATCGTTATTATCGTTATTATTATAATTATTCTTGTTATTATTATCATTATTATCGATATTATCGTTACTGCCGTTATTATCTTGAACATCCTTATAATCGCTATTATTGCTGTTGCCGTTATTATCGTTATTATCGTTATAAACATTTTAATCCCTATTCTCGTTATTATAGTTATTATAATTAGTATTAATATTATTATTCTGTTTATTGCAATTATCCTTATAATTGTTATAATCGTTATTATCGTTATAATCGCTATTATCGTTATTATCGTTGTTATAGATAATATTATTATTGCGTTATAATCTTTATATCGTTATTATTATCGTTATTATCGTTGTCACTATGAATATTAAAATAATCGTTACTATTATTTTTGTAATTTTTATTTCGTTATTATCGTTATTATCGTCATAATCCTCATTATTGTTTTTATTTTTATTATGGCTATTATCGTTATTGTCCTTATAATCGCTATTATCGTTATTACGATTACTATAGATAATATTATTACTATCGGTATAATCGTTATTATCGTTAATATTATCGGAATTATCTTTACAATCGTTATTATAGTTATTAACGTTATATTCGTAATTGTAATTATTATCGTTATAAGTTTTATTATCGTTGTTCCTATCGTTAACATCGTTATTATTACTATTATTATGATTATTAATACTATAATTGTCGTCATTATTGTTATTATAGTTATTATCGTCATTCTCATTATATCGTTATTATTATTATCATAGATATTACTGTTAGTACTACTATTATGAGGATTATTACGTTTATTATAATCGAAATTATCGTTATTATCGTCATTATCGCCATTACTACTATTATTATCGTTATAAACATTATAATCGATACTTTTATTATATTTTTCATTATCATTATTTTCGCTATATTTATCATTATCGATTTTATGATTAATATTATTATTAGTATCGATATTTTCATTATTATCATAATTATTGTTATTATCGTTATTATTGTTATTAGTATTATTAACATTATTACTGTTATTATAGTTATTATTATTATTAACTTTATTGTCGTTATCTTTATTATTATCGTTATTCTTATCATTATTATTATTATCATTATCATCGCAAATATCGAAATTATTGTTATTTTCGTTCTTATCTTTATTAATTTAAATCGTTATTATGATTATTATAGTTATAATCTTTATTATTATTATTATTATTCTTATTATTATTATTATTATTATTATTCTTATTATTATTATTATTATTATTATTACTATTTTCGCAATAGTTATTATCTTTAATATCGTCATTATCCTTATTATCATTATTACTATCATCATCGTTCTTACCTTTATTATTATTATATTATTATCGTTATTATCTTTATTATCGTTTTTGTCGTTATTATCGGGATCATCCTTATAATCGCTATTATCGTCTTTATCGTCATTATTATAATTAATATTAATGTTATTATTATCGATAATATCGTTATTGTCATCATTATCCTAATAACCGTTATTATCGTTAACGTAATTACGGTTTTTACGTTTATTATCATTCTTATAATTATTAATATTAATATTATTATCGCTTTTATTGCGGTTATTATCGTTACAATCGTTAATATCATTATTACAATTATCAGCGATCTTTTTGTCATTATTGTTATTATTATTAACGTCATTATCGTATTATTGTTATTATCGTTACAATCATTATTATTAATTTTATCGTTAATATTATTATCACCCTTCCGATCATTATTATTAGAATTATTCTTATTATTATCATTATTATCGCCATTATCCATATAATCGTCATTAACGTTATTATGTTCATAATTATTACTATTATTGTACTGCAATTTTTTTATTATCGTTATTATGGTTATTATTTGTAATATAGTCATAATAGATATTAGAGTTATTATCGTTATTATCGTTATTAACGTTATTGTCAGTATTACTGTTATTTTCGTTAAAATCGTTATTATCGTTATTATCGTTATTATCATTAATACTGTTATTATTATTATTATTATTATCGATATTACCGTTATTATCGTTATTTTCGTTTTTATCGTTATTGTTATTATTATTAACGTTTTAATCGTTATTATCGTTATTATCGTTATTATTGATATAAGCGCTATTATCCTTAATATTGCAATTATCATTATTATAGTTATTATCGTTAAAATCGATATTATCGTTATTATCGTCATTTTCGTTATTATAGTTATTATCGTTATTGTTTTTATTATCGATATTATCAATATAATCGATATTATCGTGATTATCGTTGTTATCGATATTATCCTTAATATCATTATTATTATCGATTTTATCGTTATTATCGTTATTAATGTTATTATCGTTATAATCGTTATTATCCGTATTATCGTTATTATTTTATCGTTATTATCGTCGTTATCGTTATCATTATTATTATTATCGTTTTTTCGCTATATCGTTATTATCGTTATTAACTTTATAATCGCTATTATCGTAATTATTGTTATTATCGTTATTATAGTTATTATCGTTATAATCTTTACTATCGTTATTTTCGTTATTACCTTTATTACTGTTGTTATCGCTGTAGTCGTTATTATCGTTAATCTCGTTATTATATTTATTATCGTTTCTATCGATATTATTATTATTATTACCGTTATTATTACAATTATGGTAATTATCGTTATTATCGTTATTATCACTATAATCGTTATTATTGTTATTTTCGTTATTATCGTTATTATGGATATTATTGTTATTATCGTAATTATCGTTACTATCGTGATTATCGTCGTAATGATATTACCTTTATTATAAGTATTATTATCGACTTTATCGTTATTATCGCTATTACCGTTAATATCGTTATTATCGTTATTATCGCTATTATCGTAATTATTGTTAATATCGTTATTATCGATATTATCGTTGTTTTCGTTATTATCGTGATTATCGTTATTATCGTAATTATCGTTATGATCGTTGTTATAGATATCGTTAATATCGATATTTTCGTTATTAGAGTTATTATCATTATTAAAGTTTTTGTCTTTATTACTGTTATTATCATTACTAACGTTCTTATTATTACCTTTATTATCATTATAAGAGTTATTATAGTTAATATAGTTATTAAGGTTATTATTGTTTTTCTCGTTATTACGGTTATTATCGTTACTACCCTTATAATAGTAATTAGTGCTATTTTCTTTATTTTCGTTATTATTGTTATTAACGTTATTATCGTTAGTATTGTTAATATCGTTGATTTCGTTATTATTGTTATTATCGTTATTCTCGATATTATTATTGTTATTATTATCGTTATTATTGTAGTTATCGTAATTAACGGAATCATATTTGGTATCGTTAATTTCGTTATTATCGTTATTATCGTTATTTTCGTTGTTATCATTATTGTCGATATTTTCGTTATAATCGTTGTTATCGTAATTATTGTGATTATCGACATTGTCAATATTGTCGTTATTGTTATTATTATTATCGATTTTATCGATATTATCGTTATTATTGATATTATCGTTATTTTCGATATTATCGCTATTATTATTATTATCATCGTTTTTGGACATAATCGTTATCTTCGTTATTATCGTTATTATCGTCAATTTCGTTATTATCGTTATTATTATTATTATTATCATTATTATAGTTATTACCATTATTATAGTTATTGTGGTTATTACAGTTATTATCGTTATTATCGTTATAATCAATATAATCGTTAATATGATTATCATCGTAGATATCGTTATTATTGTTATTATCGTAATTATCGTTATTATCGTTACTATCGTTACTATTGTTATTATCGTTATAATCGTTATTATCGGAATTATCGAAATTATTATTATTATTTCCGTTATTTTTATTATTATCGTTACTACCGTTATTATCGTTTTCATCGTTATTGACGCTATAATCGTAATTATTTCTATTATCTTTTTTATCGTTATTATATTTATTACTTTCATAATCGTTATTATCGTTATTTTCGTTATTATAGTTATTATCGATATTATCATTATAATCGTTTTTACCATTATAATCGTGATTATCGTCATTTTCAATATTATTGTTATTATTACTATTATATCGGTATTATCGTTATTATCATTATTATTCATATTATCACTATTATTATTCTCATTATCGTTTTAATCCCAATAATGGTCATTATCGTTATTATCGTTATTATCGATATTATCCTTATTGTCATTAATATCGTTATTATTTTTATTTTTTTATTGTTATTATAATCATTATCGTTATTATCGTTATTATCGATATTATCCTTATTGTCGTTAATATCGTTATTACCGTTATTATCGTCATTATCAATATTATTATTATTATCGTTATAAATGTTATTATCGTTATAACGATATTATCGTTATTGTAGTTATTTCCGCTATAATCGTTATTATCCTTATTATAGTTATTATAGATATAATCGTTATTATCGTTAATATCTTTATTATCGTTATTATTATTATTATTTTCGTTATTATCATTACTATCGTTATTATCGTTATTATCGTTATTATCGTTATTATTATTATTATTACCTTTTTTATTGTTATTATCGTGATTATCGTTATTGTCGATATTATCGTTATTATTGTTATTATTATTGATCATATCGTTATTATGGTTATTATCGTTATTATCGTTATTGTATTTATTATCATTATTATCGTTAATATCGGTATTATCGTTACTATCGATATTATCGATATTATCATTCTTATCGTAATTACCTATATTATTAAAATATTATCGTTATTATTGTTATTATCGTTATTATCGTTATTATCGTTATTATCTTTATTATCGTTATTATCGGTATAATCTTTATTATCGTTATTATCGTTATTATCGTTTTTATATATTTGTTATAATCGTTATTATCGTTATTATAGTTATTTTCGTTATTATCTTTATTATCATTTTTGTTGTTATTATGGTTAATCTCATTATAAACGATATTAGTGCTATTATCGTTTTTATCGTTATTATAGTTATTATCGGTACTATTGTTATTTTCATTAATATCGTTATTATCGTTATTATCGATATTATTATTATTATTATCTTTATTATTGATATTAGCGTTATCATCGTTGTTATCATTATTACCGTCATTAACGCCAATATCGTTATTTTAATTTTTAATCTTATAGCCATTATTATTGATATTATTGATATTATCGTTCTAATCCTTTTAAACGTTATTATGGTTAATATCATTGTTATCATTATTATCATTATTACCGTAATTATCGTTAGTATCGTTATTATTATATCGTAATCATCATGATTATCGTTATAATCGTTATCATCGATATAACTTTATTATCTTTATTATTGTTATTATCATTATTATCGTAATTATTATTATCTTTATTATCGTCATTATTGTTATGCTTATTTCCGTTATATTCGTAATTATCGTTATTATCGTTATTATCGTTATAATCGTTATTATTACTATTATTATCTTTTGCATCGCTATTATCGTCATTGTCGTTATTATCGTTATAAAACCTATTATCGTTATCATTGTTATTATCGTTATAATATTTATTATCGTTATTATCGTTATTATTGTATTATCGTTATTATCTTTATAATCCTCATTATCGTTACTATTGTTCTTAACGTTATTACCAAAATTATCTTTATAATCGTTGTTATCGTTTTATCACTATTATTTTATCGTTATTACCGTCATTATCGTAATTATCTTTATTATAGTTATTATCGTTATTATTAATATTATTATCATTATTATCGTTATTATCGTTTTTACTGTTATTATCGTTATTATCGTTTTTACAGTTATGTATATTATTATTATCTTTTTTTCTTTATAATCGTTATTATCGTTATTATTTGATCGTTATTATCTTCATTATCATTATCATCGTTATTGTCGATATTATCGTAATTTTCGTTTTTATTGTTATTATTTTATCATTATTACTGTCATTATTGTTTTTATCGTTATTATCGCTATACCCGCTATTATCGTAATTGTAACCATTACGATCATTACCGTTATAATCTTTAATATCGTTGTCGCTATTATCGATATTATCGCTATTATATTATCGTTATTATCGTCATTATTGCTATTATCATTATGATCGATATTAATAATATTATTATCATTATTATCGTTATTATCTTTATTATCGTTACTGCCGTTAGAATCGTCATTACTATTATTATCGTTATTATCGTTATTAATGTTTTTATCGTTATTACCAAAATTATCCTTATTAACGATATCATTAATATTATTATGGTTGTTATTGTTATTATCGTTATTATCTCTTTAATCGTTATTATCGTTATTATCGCTATAATCGTTATTATCGTTATTACCGCTGTTAGTATTATTATTATCGTTATTATCGTTATTATCGTTATAATCGTTTTTATCTTCATTAGCGTTATTATCGTTATTATCGTTATTACGTTTATTATCGTAATTATTGTTATTATCATAATTATCGATATTATTAATATTATTATCTTTATTATTGTTATTAATGTTATTATTATTATTATGATCGTAATTATCGTTATAATCGTTATTTTCGTTTTATCGTTATTATTTTATCGTTATTACCGTCATTATCGTAATTATCTTTATTATCGTTATTACGTTTATTATCCTAATTATTGTTATTATCATTATTATCGATATTATTAATATTATTATTTTTATTATTGTTATTAATGTTATTATTATTATTATGATCGTAATTATCGTTATAATCGTTATTTTCGTTTTATCGTTATTATTTTATCGTTATTACCGTCATTATCGTAATTATCTTTATTATCGTTATTATCTTTATTAGAATTATTATTATCATTATTACCGTTATCATCCTTATTATCGTTACTATTATCATTATCATTATTATCGTTATCATTATTATCGATATAATCCTTATTATATTATCGTTATTATCGTCATTATAATTAATATTGTCATTATGTAAAATCGTTGTTATCATTATTATTATTATTACTATCGTCATTTTTTTTATTATCTTTATATCATTATTATCGTGATTACTATTATTTCTATCGTTATTATCGTTATAATCACTATCATTGTAACTATTATCATTATGATCATTACCGTTAAAATCGTTATTATCGGTGACGTTATTATCGTCATTATCGTTATTAATGTCATTATAGTTATTATCGTTATTATTGTAATTATATCATCGTTATTATAGCTATTATTATTATTACAGATATTATTATTATTATTGATATTTTCGTTATTAATATTATAATTATCGTTTTTATCGATATTATCGTTATTATCTCTATTATTTTATCGTTATTATCATCATTATCGTTAATATCGTTAATATTGTTATTATCGGAATTATCGTTATAATCGTTATTCTCGATATTATTATTATTATTATCGTTATTATTGTTATTAAGATTATTATAATTATTATTACCGTTATTATCGTTATTATAATTATTATTGTAATTATCGTTATTATCGATGTTATTATTATTATTATGATTATTATTGCTATTATCGTTATTATCGTTATAATCGTTATTATTGTTATTATCGCTATAATCGTTGTAATCCTTATTATCGTTATCATCGTTCATACCGTCATTATCGTTATACCGTTATTATCGTTATTATCGTGATGAACGTTATTATTGTTTTTATCGTTATTATCTTTATAATCGTTTTTATTTTTATTATCGTTATTATTTATCGCTATTATTTCTATTATTATCGATATTGTTGTTATTATCGTAATTTTCGTTATTGTCGTTATTGTCGTTATTATTATTATTTTAATCGTTATTTTTGATATTATCGCTATTATTATTATTATTGTCGTTATAATCATGTCATATAATGTCATTATCGTTTTTATTGTTTTTGTCGTTATTATCGTTTTTATCGATATAATCGCCATTACCGTTATTATATTGCCGTTATTATCGTAATGCTTCTTATTATCGTTATTATTGTTATTATCGTTATTATTATTATTATTATTGTCATTACCGTAATTATCGTTATTACAGTTATTATCGTTATTATCGTTATTACCTTTATTAATATTATTATTATCGTTTCTATCGTTATTATTGTTATTATCGTTATTATTGTTATTAACGTTATTATCGTTTTTATTGTTATTATCGTTATTATCGTTATTATCATTATTATCATAATTATTATTATTATCGTTATTATCGGTATTATCGTTATTAAAGTTATTATCGTTATCGTTATTTTCGATATTTTCGTAATTATATTATCGTTATTATTTTTACTATCGTTATTACAGTTATTATCATTATTATTGTTATTATTGTTATTAATATTATTATTATAGTCTTTATAGTTTTTATCATTATTGACGTTATTATCGTTATAAAGCTTATAATTCTCATTATCGTTACTATTGTTCTTATCGTTTTTATCGTTAATATCTTTGTAATCGTCATTATCGTTATTATCATTATTATTTTATCGTCATTATCGTCATTAACGTTATTATCTTTGTTACCGTTATTATCGTTACTATTATTACTCTTACCTTTATTATTCTTATTATCTTTATAATCGTTATTATCTTTTTGTCGTTACTATTTAATCGTTATTAACGTTATTATCGTAATTGTTATTATTATTATTATTATCGTTATTATTATTATTATTATTCTTATGATCGTTATTTTCGTTCTTATCGTTTTTATCTTTATTATCGTTATTATCGTTATAATCGCCATTGTCGTTATTATTGTTGATATCGTTATTATCGTTATTATCGTCATTGACGTTACTATCGTTATTATTAATATTATTATCTTTATTGTCGTTATTATAGTTATAATCGTTATTATCATTATTATCATTGTTATCGATATTATTGTTATTACCATTATTATCGTTATTTATATTATTTTTATTATCGTTAATAGTGTTATTATCGTTATTACTGTTATTTTCGTTGTAATCGATATTATCGATATTATCGTTATTATCTTCAGTATCGTTATTATCGTTACAATCATTATTATTGTTATTATCGTTATTATCGCTATTATCGTTATTATTATTCACATCGTTATTATCGCCGCAGTCAATATTATCGTTATATTCGTCATAATCATTATTATCGCTTTTATCGTTTTATCGTTTTATCGATATTATTGTTATTACAATTATTATCGTTATTATCATTATCGTTATTATCGTCATTTATGTTATTATCATTAATATCGTTACTATCGTTATTATCGTTATTATAGTAATAAACGTCATGAATGTTATTTTCGTTCTCATCTTTATTTTCGTTATTATCTTTATTATTGTTATAATCGTTGTTATCGTTCTTATCGCTATTATCGTTATTATCGTTTTATTGTTTATATTGTTATTATCGTTATTATCGTTATTACCGTTACTATCGTTATTATCGTTATTATCGTTATCATTAATATTATTATGGTTATTATTTTCATTATCGTTATTTTCGTTATTCTCGTTATTATCGTTATTTCTGTTATTATCGTCGTTACTGTTATGTCCTTTATTATCGTTATTAGCATTAAAGCCGTTATTATAATTGTTATCACTATTATTATTCTTTTTATTGTTATTATCGTCATCATCGTAATTACCGTTATTATTCATATTATCGTTATTACCTTCATTAATATTATTATTATGGTTATTATCATTATTATCGTTATTATTATTAAAATTATCGTTTTTTACTTCTTTATGGTTATTAGCGTTATGATCGTGATTATTATTTTTATTACCATTATTATCTTTATTAAATTTATTATCTTTATTATCGTTATCATTGTTTTTATTATTATCATTATTGTTTCTATCGTTATTATTATTATCATTATCGTTATAATCGTTATTTTCGTTATTATCGTTATTATCTTTATTATCGTTATTATCTTTATTATAGCGCTCATATAGGTTATCGTTATCATCGTTATTATAGGTATTATCGTTATTATCGTTATTATCATCATTACTGTAATTCTCGTAATTGTCGTTATTATCGTTATTATCGTTTTTATCGTTATTAATAATATTAACATCATCAGTATCGTTATTATCGTTATTAAATTTATTACCGTTATTACCGATATTATCGCTGTTATTATTATTATTATCGTTAATATTGTTATTATCGTTATTACCTCTATTACCGTTATTATCGTTATTATTGTTATAATTATTGTTATTATTTTTGTTATCATAATTACCTTTATTATCTTTATTATTATTATTATTATGGTTATTATCGTTATTGTCGTTATTTTCGTTATTATCCTTATTACCTTTATTACGATTATTATCGTTATTGTCGTTATTTTCGTTATTATCGTTTTTATCGTTTTTACAGTTATTATCATTATTATCGTTATTATTATTGTAAATATTGTTATCCTCGTTATCTTCGTAATTAGCTTTAATATCCTTATTATCGTTATTATCTTTATTAACATTATTATTATTGTTATTATCGTTATAATCACTATTATATTTCTTACCGTTATAATCGTTATTAACGTTATTGTTATTATTATTATCGTTTTTATTGTTATTATCATTATCATCGTTATTATCGTCATAATCGATATTAACGTCATAATCGTTATTATCGAGCTTACCTTTATCATCTTTATTATCGGTACTATTAATATTAATATTTTTATTTTCGTTATTATCGTAATTCCTGTTATTATCTTTATTATCGTAATTATAGATATTATCGTTATTTTCATTTTAATCGTTATATTCTTTTTTAACCATATCATCGTTATTCTTATAATAATTAACGTAATTATCGTTATTATTGTTATATTAGTTATAAAAGTTATTATCGTTATTATCGTTAATATTATTAATATAATTATTATTATCGTCTTTATCGTTAATTTCGTTATAATTTTTGTATCTTTCTTATCGATATTCTAATAATTATTGTGCTCTTTTTCGTTATTAAAGTTACTATCGTAATTATCGATATTATCGTTATTATCGTTATTATCGTCATTATCGTTATTATCGTTATTAAAGTTATTATCGTTATTATAGCTATAATAGTTATCATCGTCATCTTTGTTTTTATCGTCACTATCGATATTATCGTTATAATCGTTATTATCATTATTATCGCTATTATGGTTATCATCGTTTTAACGTTATTATCATTATAAATCTTATTACCGTTATTATCGGTATTTAAGTTATTATTGTTATTAACGTTAATATCGACATAATCTTATTTATAATCGATATTATTGTTATTACCTTTATTACCGTTACAATCGTTATTACCGTAATTATTGTTAATACTATTATTATCGATAATATCTTTATTATCTGTATTATCGTATATCATTATTACTCTTACTATTGTTATTATCGTAATTGCCGTAATTATCGTTATTATCGTAATTATTGATATTATAGTGTTTATCGTTAGTATCGTTATTATCATTATTATCGTTATTACCGTTACTATCATTAATATTGATATTATTATTATTATCGTTTTTATCGTTATTATCTTTTTTATCATTAATATCATTATTGTCATTATCGTTTTTATCGTTATTCTCGTTATTATCGTTATTATCATTATTACGTTATTTTCATTATTATCGTTATTTATATGATCTTTAATATCGTTACTAGTGTTACTATCGTCATTATCGTTATTAACGTTATTAACGTCAAAATCATTATTATTGTTATTATCGTTATTATTATTATTATCACCGTTGTTACCGTTATCAAAGATAACAACTTTATCGTCGTTATTATCTTTATTACCGTTATAATCATTATTATCGTTATTATATTTATCTTTTTATTGGTTTTATCGTTATTATCGTTATTATCGTTATTGCAGTTTATAACGTTATTATTGTTATTAAAGTTATTACTATCGTTTCTATCGCTCTTATTGTTATTATTATTATTATTACCGTTACTTTCGTTATTATCGTTACTATTGTTATAATTATAGTTATTATCGTTTTTATCCTTATTATCGTTATTATCGTTATTATTTATATTACCGTTATTACCTTTATTATTCTTATTATTTTCTTTATTTTCGTTATTATCATTATTGTGGCCATTATCGTTATTATCCTTATTATCTTTATTTATATTATCTTTAATATCGTTATTAGTGTTATTATTGTTTTTATCGTTATTATCGTTATTATCGTTATATTCATTAATATCGTTATTATCTTTATTATTATTATTATTACCTTTACTAACGATATAATCATTATTATCGCTATTAGTATTTTTATTATGGATTTTAACGTTGTTATCGTTATTAACTTAATTATCGTCATTATCTTATTATTGTTATTACTATTATTATAATTGTTTTATCGTTATTATCGTTGTAATCGCTATTATCGATATTATTATCATTATCGTTATTACCGTTATGAAAATTATCATCGTTAACGTTATTTTTGATATTCTCGTAATTATATTATTGTTATTATCGTCACTATCGTAATCATCGTAATTATCTTTTTATATTGTTGTTATTATCATCATGCTCGTTATTATCTTTATTATGCTTATTATCATTAATATACTTATTATCATTATTATCGTTATTATTATTATTGTTTTCGCTATTTTCTTTACTATCATTATTACAATTGTTATCATTATTATTATCGTTATTAATATTATTATTATAGTCTTTATCGTTTTTATCTTTATTGTCGTTATTATCGTTATTAACGTTATTATTGTTATTATTATTATCATTACCGTGATTATCGTTATTATTATTTTAATTAACGATATTTTCGTTATTAGCGTTATTATCGTTATTATCGTTATAGTCGGTATTATCGTTAACGTTATAATCGTTATTATTATTTTCTTTGTTATGGTTATTAGTGTTTTTATCGTTATGAACTGTGTTATACTTATAATCGCTATTGTCGTTATTATTATCATTATCGTTATTACCGTTAAAATCGTTATTATGGTTATCGTTTTTATGGATATTATCGTTACTATATTATCATTTTCATCGCCATTATTGTTATTATCGTTATTATGGTTATTATTGTTTTTATCGTCATACCGTTATTTCCGTTATTATTATTATTTCTATTGTTATTATCGTTATTATCGTTAATACCTTTATTATCATTATTATCCATATTATTATTATTATTATCATTATTATTGTTATTAACGTTATTATTTTATTAATATCGTAATTGCCGTTATTATCGTTATTATCGTTTTTGTCGATATATTAGCTTTAATCTGTATTATCGTTATTATAGTTATTATCATAATTATCGTTACTATCAAGATTATCGTTATTATTATTAGTAATATCGATATTATCTTTATTATCGTTATTATTATTATTATTAGTGTTTTTATCGATTTTATCGTTATTTTCGTTATGATCTTTATAACCTCTATTATAGTTATTATCGTTTTTATCCTCATTATTTTTATTATTATCGTTATTATCGTTATTAAAGTTGTTATTGTAATTATCGTTATTACCGTTATTAACGATATAAATCATATTATAATGTTTAGTACTGTTATTATCTTTATTATTGTTATAATCGTTATTATCGTTATTGTCGCTATAATCGTTGTTATCGTTATTATCATCATTATCAATCTTATCGTTAATATCGTTATATCGTTATTATCGTTACTATCATGAATATCGTTATTATCGATATTATAGCTATTATTATTATTATTATTATAGATACTTTCGTCCCCATCTTGTCTTAACTTTATTATCGTTATTATCGTTATTATCGTTATTATGATTATTATCGTTATTACCGTTATTGTCGTTACAATCATTATTATTGTTATTATCGTTATTATTATTTTTATTACAATTATTATTGTTAAAAAAGTTATTAATGTTATTATCGTTATTATCGCTATTATTATTACTAGTATCGTTTTTATCGTTATTTTCATTATTATAATTATTATTACTATTATTATCGGTTTCATATTTACTTTCTTCATTACCGTTATTATCGTCATTAGCGTTGTTATCGTTATTATCGTAAATAACATTATTATCGTTACTATCGTTATTATTGTAATTAGAGTAATTATCATTGTTATCGTAATTATTGATATTATAGTGTTTATCGTTATTATCGTTATTATCGTTATTATCGTTATTATCGTTACTAACATTAATATTGATATTATTATTATTATCTTTTTTATCGTTATTATTATTACTATCGTCACTGTCGTTATTATCGTTATTATCGTTATTATTATCGTTATTATCGTTATTATTATCGTTATTATAGTCATAATCGTAATTACCGATATTACCGATATTATCGTAAATACCGTTATTATCGTTATTATCGTTATTATCTATTTTATTGTTATTACGATTATTATCTTTATTATCGATATTACTATTATTATTAGCGTTATTATCGTTATTATCGCCATTATCGTTATTACCGTTATTATCGATATCATCTTTATTATCATAATTTTGCCGTTATAATAGTTATTACGGTTAATTTCGTTATTATCCTTATCTTAATTACCGTTACTACAGTTATTAGCGTTATTCAAGAATTAATCGTCATAATAGTTGCTTTTGTTATTATCGTTATTTTCGATATAACCGTAATTATCGTTATTATCGTTTTTATCGTTCTTACCATTATTACCGTTACTATCTTTATTATCGATATTATTATTATTATTATCGTATTTATCGTTTTTTTCGTTATTATCATTATTATCTAGATTATTATTACTTTTCATCGTTATTATCGTTATTAACATTATTACCGTTATTAACGTTTTTATTGCTATTATCTTTATTTTCGTTATTATAGTAATAATCGTCATAATGGTTATTTTCCTTATCATCGTTATTTTCGTTATTATCTTTATTATCGTTATAATCGTTATTATCGTTTTAACCGATATTCTCGCTCTTACCGTTTTATCGTTAATATTATTATTACAGTTATTATCGTTATTACGTAAATAATCGTTATTATTGTTATTTTATTGTTATTTTCGTTATTGTCTTTATTATTCTTAAAATCATTATTATCCTTATTATCACTATTATCGTTCTTATCATTTTTACCGTTATTATCTTTATTATAGTTATTATCGTTATTATCGTTATCGTTATTATCGTTATTAATGTCATTATCGTTATTACCGTTACTGTCGTTATTATCGTTACTATATTAATAATGGTTATTATCGCTATAATCGGAATTATCGTTATTATCGTTATTATCAGTATTATCTTTATTATCGTTATTGACGTTATTATCGTCACTACCGCTATAATAGCTATTATCTTTTTAATATTTATTATGGTTATTATCGATTTTATCGGTATAATGATTATTATCGTTATTATCGTTTTATCGTTGTTAATATTATTATTATCGATATTACTGTTATTATCGATACTGTAATGATAGTTATCGTTAATACCGTTATTAAAGTTATTACCGTAATTATCGTTATTAATGTTATTATTGATTTTATTATTATAAGTTTAGTTATTGTTATTATAGTTATTATTGTTATATTCGTTATAATCGTTATTATCGCGATAATCCTTATTATCGTTATTATTTTTATTACCATTATTATCGGTGTTATCATTATAATCGTTGTTATCGTTATTATGGTGATTATCGTTATTATCTTTATTACCGTCATTATCGTTATTATTATTATTATTGTCGATATTATAGTCAAAACCTGTACTATCGTTTTCATCATTATTATCGTCATTATCGTTATAATCGTCATTATACTTATTATTTTTGGTAACTTTATTACTGTTATTAACATTATAATTGTCATTAGCGTTATTTTTTTATCTCTATTATAGTATTTATCGTTAATAGCGTTATTATTGCTATTATCGTTATTATCGTTATTATGATTATTATCGTTATTTATATCATCTTTATTATCGTTATTAGTGTTATTACCGTTATTATCGTTAATACCGTTTTAATTCTTATTATCAATATACCGTTATCACCTTTACATTTGTTATTATTATTATTATCGGAATTATTTCTATCATTATTATTGTCATTAGTACTATTATAGTTATTATCGTTATTATCGTTACCACCGTTATCTACGTTATAAACGTTATTATCGTTATAATCGTAATTATTCTTATTTTCGTTATTATTTATATTGTCGTTTTTATCGTTACTATCGTGATTATCGTTATTATCGATATTATTGTTATTGTAGTTCTTAAATTTACTATCGTTATTATCGTTATTATCTTTATTAACGATATTTTTGATATTATTGTTATTATCGTATTTATCGTTATTATCTTTATTATTGTTATTTCAGTTATTACTGTTAATATCGTTATTATCGGTCTTATCGATTTTGTAGCTGTTAATGTCATAGTCGTTATTATTGCCATAATTGTTATTTTCAGTAGTATCGTTATTATCGTAATTATCGTTTCTATCGTTATTATCGCTATAATCGTTATTATCGCTCTTATCGTTATTGTCGATATTATCGTTTATATTGTTATAAATATTATTAACTTTATTATTGTTATTATCGTTATTATCGTTATTATCGATGTTGCAGTTATCATCCTTATTATCGTCATTATTATTTGTATTCTTGTTATAATCGATATTATCGCTATTATCGTTATTATCTTTATTACCGTAATTATGGTTGTAATCGTTTTTATCATTATTATCGTTATTATCTTGAATATCGTAATTACCGTTATTACCGTTATTATTGTGATAATAGCTATTATCGTTATTATGGTTCTTATCGTTATTTCCATTATTATTATTATTATTATTATCGTAATTATTATTAATATTATCGATATTGTCGTTATTACCTTTATTATGTTATTATCGTTATTATAAATATTATAACCGTTATTATCGTTTCTATCTTTCTTACCGTTATTGTCGTTATTATCGTCATTATCATTATTATCGCTATAATCGTTATTATCGATACTATCGGTATTATGTTTGATAGTACTATTATCGTTATTGTCTTTTTAACCGTTTTTCAGTTATTATCATTATTATCGTTAAAATCATTTTTATCGTTATTATTATTATTATTTTAATTATTATCGTTATTGTCGTTATTATCTTTATTATCGTTACTATAGTCATTTACGTTATAACAGTTATTATCGTTATAATTGTTATTATGTTTATTCTTTTTATTATCGTTATTATCGTTACTATCGTTATTAACATTATTATCGTAATTGCAATTATTATCACTATTATCGTTATTATCTTCATTATCGATATTATCGATATTATCGTTATTCCCGTTATTGGCGTTATTATCGTTATTATCGTTATTATTATTATTAACGTTTCTATCGTTATTAACGTTATTATAGTTATTATCGTTCTTATCGTTATTATTGTTATTATCGTCATAATCCTTATTATCATCATAATCGTTATTTTCGTTAGCACCGTTATTATCGTTATTAACTTTATTATCGTTTATATCGTTATTAATGCTATAATCGTTATTATCGTTATTATCGTCATTATTATTATTATCTGTGTTCTTATCGTTATTATCGTTATTACCTTTATAATCGATATGTTTGATGCTATCGTTTTTATCGTCTTTAACGTTATTATCGTTTGTATAGTCATCATCGTTATTATCGTTATTATCGCTATTACCGTGTTCTTCTTTATTATAGTTATTATCGTTATAATATTAAATATCCTTATACTCGTTATTATAGTTATTATCGTTATTATCGTTATTATCGTTATTGACGATATTATCGTTGTAATCATTATTATCGTTATTTTCGGTATTATCGATATTATCGATATTATCGTTACTATCGTTATAATAGTTATTAACATTATTATCGTTATTATGGTTATAATCGTAATTAATGTTAATATCGTTTCAATTGATATTATCGATTTTATCGATTTTATCGTTATTGCCGTTATTATCGTTATTATCGTTATTATCGTTATTATCTTTATTATGGATATATCTGATATTATCGTTATTTTCGTTTTTATCGTTATTATCGCTATTTTTGTTGTTATAGTTATCATTGTTATCATCCTTACTATCGTTCTTATCGATATTATTGTTATATTCGTCATATTCCTTATTATCGACATAATTGTAATTTCCGTTTGTATCGGGAATATCGTTTTTATCTTTGTTATAGATATTTTTGATATTATCCTTATTATCGTATTTACCGTTATTATCTTTATTATCGCTAACACTGTTATCTTCGTTATAAAAGTATATTATATAATTATAGTTATAATCGTTATTATGGTTATTATCGTTTTTATGGTTACTATCGTTATTAGAATTACTATCGTTATTTTCGTCCTTATCGTTATAATCGTTAATTTTGTTATTATGGTTATTTTCGTTACTATCGTTATTGTCGATATTATTGCTATTACCGTTTTTATCGTTTTTATCGTAATTATTGTTTTTATCGTTTTTATCGTTATTATAGTTATGATCGTTATTTCCATGACCTTCGTTATTAGAGTTATAGTCATTATTATCGTTATTAACGTTATTATCATTATTACCGTTACTATCGTCATTAACGTTATTATCGTTATTATCTTTATTATCGTTATTACCTTTCTTATCGATATCACTGTTATTATCGTCATAATCCTCATTTCGTCCTAAACGATATTTTCGTTAGCTTCTTTATTATCGTTATTCTCTTTATTATCGTTTATATCGTCTTTATCGCGACTATGGTTATAACCGTTATTATAATCATTATTATTATTATTAACGATATGATCGTTATTATCGATATTACCGTTATTATCGTTATTATCGTAAATTTCGTTGTTATCATTATTATAGTTACTACCTTTATTATCGATATTTTTGTTATTACCGTTTTTATCGTTTATATTGTAATTATCGTTTTTATCGTAATTATCGTTATAATCGTCATTATCATTATCGTTATAATCATTATTTATTGTTTTATTACTATCTTTATTATCGTTATTATGGTTACTAGAAATATTATCTTTATTACCGTTATTATCTTTATTATCGTTATTATTATTATTATTATTATTATTATTGTTATAATACTAATTACTGTTATTATCGCTATTATCGCTATTATCGTTATTATTATTATTACTATCGTTTTAATAGTTATTGTCGTTATTATCGCTTTTATTGTTATTAACGTTATTATTATTATTATAGCGTTATTATCATTCTTATCGTCATTATCGTTATTATAGTTATAACCATTATTATCGTTATTATCGTTCTTATAGTTATTTTCGTTATTATCGTCATTTCCGTTAATGCCCTTGTTATCGCCTTTATAGTTATTATGGTTATTATCGATAGTATCGTTATTATCGTTGTTTTAGTTATTATCATTATTATCGTAATTATTATTATTATTATCGTTATTATTAGTATTATTACTGGTATTATCTTTATTAGCGTTAGTGTCGTTTTCATCGTTTTTGACGATATTATCGTTATTTTAATAATAATCGTTATTACCGTTATATTCGTTATTATCTTTCTTACCTATATTATCATTATTGTCGTCATTATCGTTATTATCTTAGTAATCGTTGTATCGTTATTAACGTTACTGTCGTTATTATCGATATTATTATTACAATCGATTTTATCGTTTTTATCGTTTTTATCGTTTTTATTGGTATTATCGATATTATCGTTATTATTATTATTATTACTGTTATTATCGTTATTATCGTTATTATCGTTATTATCGTTATTATCGTGATTACCGTTAGTATCTTCGTAATCGCTATTATATTTTTTAACGTTATGATCGTTATTTTTGATATTATTATTATGTTAATAAACGTTATCATCTTTATAGTTGTTATTGTTATTATCGTTATTACCTTTGTTATAGTTATTATAGTTAGTATTATCGTTTCTTTCGCAATTATTACTATTATTACCGTTATTACCATTATTATCATAATTATCTTTATTATCGTTATTATTGTAATTACTATCATTATTGTTATTATCGTTATTAACGATATTACCGTTATTATCGTTATTAGCGTTATTCACGATATTATCGTTATTATCGTTATAATCGATATTACCATTATTTTCGATATTATATTTATAAACGTTATAACCATTATTATCATTATTCACGTTATTATCGTCATTATCGTTATTAACGTTATTACCGTTACAATCGTCAATAACGTTATTATCGTTATTACCGATATTATCGTTATTATCTTTACTATCGTTATTAACGTTATAACCGTTAATATCGTTATTACCTTTACTATCGTTATTATCGTAATTGTCATTATTAATGTTATTACCTTCATTATCGTTGTTATCTTTATTTACTTCATAATCGAAATTACCGTTATTATCGTAGTTAGGTTTATTACCGATATTATCGGTATAACGTTATAATAGTTATCATAATTATTATCCTCATTATCATTATTATCGTTATTCTCGCTATTATTATTATTATTATTGTTATTATCTTTATTATCGTTATTCTCTTTATTACTGATATTATCGTTATTATTGCTGTAATTGTTATTATCGTTATCAACGTTATCATCGTCACTATTGATATTATCGTTATAATCGTTTTATCATTATTATCGCTATTATCGTTATTTAGGTTATTATCGTTATTATCTTTATAACCGTTACTATGGTTATAATCGTTATTATCGTTTATACCGTTAGTATCTTTATTATCGCTATAATCGTTATTATCGTTATTATCGTTATAAACGTTACTATCGTTATTGTCGTTATTATCGTTACTACCGTTATTATCGTTATTATCGCTATAATCGTTAGTATCGTTATTATCGTTATTATCGTTATTATCGTTATTATCGTTATTATCGTTATTATCGTTATTATCGTCATTAAAGTAATAATCGTAATACCGTTATTTTCGTTATCATTGTTATTTTCGTTATTATCTTTCTAATCGTTATAATCGTTATTATCGTTGTTATCGCTATTATCTTTATTATCGTTAACATCGTTATTATCGCCACAATCGATATTATCGTTACATTCTTTATAATCATTATTACTGCTTATCGTTTTATCGTTTTATCGTTTTATCGTTATTATTCTTATTACAGTTACTAACGTTATTATCATTATCGTTATTATTCTTATTACAGTTACTAACGTTATTATCATTGTCGTTATTATCGTTATTATTATTATTTTACCGTAAATATCGTTATTATCGTTATTATCGAAATTACGGTTATTATCGTTAATATCATTATTTTCGTTATTGAAGTTATATACGTAATTAGAGTTATTACCGTTATTTTCGTTATTATAGTTATTATAGTAAATATCGTTATAACCCTTATTATCGTTATTATCGGAATTATCATTATTATCTTTATTATCGTTATTAATGTTATTATCATTATTTTCGTTATCGTTATTACCGTTATCGTTATTATTGTCATTAATGTTATTATCGTTATTAGGGTTACTATCGTTATTATCGTCATTAAAGTAATAATCGTTATTATCGTTATTTTCGTTTTCATTGTTATTTTTGTTATTATCATTATTATCGTTATAGTCGTTATTACTGTAATTAACTTTTATATTGATATTATTATTACTATTATCAATATTAATATAATTATTACTGTCATTATCGTTATTATCGTAATTACCGTTATTATCATCATTATCGATATTATAGTTATTACTGTTATTATCGTTATTATCGCTATAATTGTTACTAACGTTATCATCTTTATTATGTTCACAATCGACATCATCGTTAATATCGCTATTATCGTTATTATCGTTACTATCACTGTTATCGTTTTTTACGTTATTATCATTATAATCGTTAATACCGTTACTTTCGTTCTTATCAATATTAATATTAATATTATTGTTTTTATCATTCTTATTGGTATTATCAGTATTATCGTTATTATTATTAATATTATCGTTATTACCAATATTTTCGGTATTATCGTTATTATCGTTATTATCGTTTTTTCCGTTATTACCGTTATTATCTTTATAATCATTATTATCGATACTATCATAATTATCGTTATTATCGTCTTTATTGCTATTATCGTAATTATCGTTATTTTCGTTATTATCGTTAATATCATTATTATATAAATAATCGTTATTATTGTTATTTTCGTTATTATCGTTATTTCCGTTAGTAACTTTATTAACGTTATAAACGTTATTATCGTTATTATCGCTATTATCGTTATTATCGTGTCATCGATATTATCGATATTACCTTTACTACCGTTATTATCGTTATTATAGTAGTAATCGTTATTACCATTATTTGAGTTATTATCGATTTTTCGTTATTATAGTTATTATCGTTATTGACGTTATTACCGCCATTATAGTTTTTATCGATATTATCGCTATTATCGTTATTACCGTTATTATCTTGAACGTTAAAATCATTATTATCGATATTATTATTATTATCATTAATATCGATATTATCGTTATTATCGTTATTATCGTTATAACACATATTATCTTTAATACCGTTATTATTCTTATTACAATCGTTATTATTATAATTATTACCTTTATTATCATTATTACCGTTATTATTGTTATAATCGTTATAATCATTATTATCCCTATTATCGTTATTATCGCTTTTGTCGTTATATCGTTATTATCGTTATTATCGTTATTATCGTTATTATCTTAATTACCGTTAATATTGTTATTATCGTTATTATCTTAATTACCGTTAATATTGTTATTATCGATATTATTATTACTATTCCAGTTTGTATCGTTTTTAACGTTATTAACATTATTATCGTTATTATTATTATTATTACCGTTATTATCGTTATTACCGTTATTATTGATATTATCGTTTTTATTATTATTAACGTTATTATCGTTATTATGTTTATTCTCATTATTATTGCTATAATCATTATAATCGTTATTATCGTTATTATCTTTATTACCGTTACCATTATTCCTGTTTGCATCGTTTTTATCGTTATTATCATTATTTTCGTTATTATTATTATTATTATTACCGTTATTATCGTTATTACCGTTATTATCGATATTATCGTTTTTATCGTTATTAACGTTATTAACGTTATTTTAGTAATCTTCATTATTATCATTATTATGTTTATTCTCGATATTCTTGTTATAACCTTTATTATCGTTATTGACGTTATTATCGTCATTATCCTCATTATCGATATTATTCTTATTACCGTTTATAATCGTTATTTACTTTATCGTTATTATCGTTATTACCATTATTATTATTATCTTTAGTATTGTTATTGTCGTTTTTATGATTGTTTCCTTTATAATCTTTAATGTCGTTATGGTTATTAATGTTATAATCGTTATTATTATCAATTTTATTATCGTTATTATTATTATTATCGTTTATATAGTTATACTTATTATCATTATTAGTGTTAATACTTTTATTATCGTTATAATCGTTATAATCAATATTATCGTAATTATCGTTATTATCTTTATAGTCGATAATTTTAATATTGTCATTATTAGCCTTTTTATCGTTATTATCGTGATTATCATCATTACCGTTATCTTCGATAATATAGTTATAAACATTATAACCGTTATTATCATTATTCACGTTATTATCGTTATTATCCTTATTATCGTTATTATCGTTATCACAGTAATTATCGTTATTATCGTTATTACCTTTATTATCGTCATTATCGTTATCGTTATAATCATTATTATCTGTTTTATTACTATCTTTAATATCGTTATTATCGTTATTAGAGATATTATCGTTATTACCGTTATTATCTTTATTATCGTTATTATTATTATTATTATTATTATTATTATACTTATTACCGTTATTATCGATATTGTCGCTATTATCGTTATTACTATTACTTGTGTTTTAATAGTTATGGCCTATATTATCGTTTTTTTTTGTTATTAACGTTATTAACGTTATTATTATTATTATAACGTTATTATCATTATTATCGTTATTATCGTTATTATAGTTAAAACCGTTATTATCGTCATTTCCGTTAATGCCCTTATTATCGCCTTTATAGTTATTATGGTTATTATCGATATTATAGTTATTATCGTTGTTTCAGTTATTTTCAGTATTATCATTATTATAATTATGATTATCATTATTATTATTATTGTTAGCGTTATTATCGTCATTATTGTTATAACCATAATTACCGTTATTATCTTTGTTATCGTAATTATCGATTCTATCATTATTATCGTTATTACCGTTATCATTATTATTATCGAAATTATTATTATTATTATCATTATTATTAGTATTATTACAATTATTATCTTTCTTAGCGTTAGTGTCTTTTTTATCGTTTTTATCGATATTATCGTTATCTTAACAATAATCGTTACTACCGTTATATTCGATATTATCTTTCTTACCTTTATTATCATTATTGTCCTTATTATCGTTAATATTTTAGTAATCGTTGTATCGTTATTAACGTTACTATCGTTATTATCGATATTATTATTACAATCGATTTTATCGTTTTTATCGTTTTTATCGTTTTTACTGTTATTAACGATATTATCGTTATTATTATTATGATTATCGTTATAATCGTTATTATCATTATTATTATTATTATTATCTTTCCTATCTTTATTATCGTTATTATCGTTCTTACCGTTATTTTTGTTATTATCGTTATTATTCTTATTATTGTTTTTAAATTCATTATATTTATTATCTTTTTTATCGTTATTATTATTATTATTATCATTAATGTTATTATTGTTATTAACGTTATTTTCTTTACTACCGTAAATATTGTTATTAACGTTATTATCGTTAATATTATTATTATTATAGTTATTATCGAGATGATCTTTATTATATTTATTACTGATATTAACATTATTATCGTCTTTATTATTATTATTATGGTTATAAATAATATTATTACCTTTATTATCGTTTTTATCGGCATTATCGTAATTATTGTTATTTTCGTTATTATCGCTATTATCGATATTAAAGTTATAATCGTTATTATCGTTATCATCATTATTATCGTTATTATCGTTATTATCGTTATTATCGTTAAAAATTTTCTGATCGTTATTCTCGTTATTGCCGTTGTTATTGTCATTATCGTTATAACCCTTATCATCGTTATTACCTTTATTATCGTTATTACCGTTATAATCGTTATTATCGCTATAAACGATATTATCGTTATCATCGTTATTATCGTTACTATCGATATTATAGTTACAATCGTAATTATCATTATTATCTTTATTATCGTTACTAACGTTATTATCGTTTCTATTACAAATATTATCTTTATTATCGTTATTACCGATGTTGTCGATATTAACGTTATAATCGTTATTATCGTTATTATCGTTATAATCGTTGTTATTATTGATAGTATCGTTATTATCGGCATTATCCTTATTATCGTTATTATCGTTAATATCCTAATTACCGTTATTATCGATACCATCGTTATTATAGTTTTCACCTTTATCTTCATTATTATCGTCACTATCGATATTATCGTTATAATTTTTATTATCATTATTATCGCTATTATCGTTATTATCGTTCTTATCGTTATTACCGATATTACCGTTTCTACCGTTTTTATCGTTATTATACTAGTAATCGTTATTATCGTTATTTGAGTTATTATCGTTATTATCTATTTTATCATAATTACGATTATTATCGTTATTATCGTTACAATCGTAATTATCTATATTGTCGTTCTAATAGTTACTTCCGCTATAATCGTTATTATCGTTATCATCTTTATTATCGTTTCAATCGATATTTTCGTTATAATCGATATTATTTTTATTATCGCTATTATCGTTATTATCGTTACTATCTTTATTATCCTTATTAGAGTAATAATCGTTATTATCTTTATTTTTGATATCATCGTTATTTTCGTTATTATCGTTATATTCGTTATTATCGTCATTTCCGTTAATGCCGCTATTATCGTTATTATCGTCATTTTTTTTATTAACATTATTATCGTTATTATCATCTTTATCGTTATTATGGTTATTGTCGTTTAGTCGTTATTACCTCTATTACAGTTATTATCAGAATTATCTTTGTTATTAGTATTATTATCATAATTATTATTATTATTACCGTTATTATCGTCATTATCGTTTTATCGTAATAACCGTTATTATCGTTGTTTTCTTTATTCCCGATATTATCGTTATTATCGTTATTACCGTTATTATCGTTCTTTTGTTTATTTAAGTCTTGTCGTTATTATTGTTACTATCATTGTAATCGTTATCAACGTGTCTTCGTTATTATCCATATTACCGTTGTCATGGTTCTTATTAATATTACCGTTATTATCGTACTTACCGTTGTTACCGTTATTATCGATATTATCGTTAATTCCGTTATTATCTTTATTATCGTTATTATTATTATTATTATCGCTTTTATAATACTTATTACCGTTATTATCGATATTATCGTTATTATCGTTATTATTATTATTATTATCGTTTTAATAGTTATTGTTGTTAATTTCGTTCTTATCGTTATTACCGATATTAATGTAATTATTATTATCATTAGCGTCATTTTCATTATTATCGTTATTTTCGTTATTATCGAAATTGCCGTTATTGTCGATATTCTCGTTATTATCGATATTACCGTTATTATCGTTATTAGCGTTCTTACATTTATTATCGTTATTACCTTTATTATCGATATTACAGTTACTATCGATGTTAGTGTTATTATCAATATTATTATAATTATAGTTATTATCCTTATTATCGCTATAATCGCTATTATCGTTATCATCGTTATTATCGTCCCTATCGATATTATTGTTATAATCGATATTATAATTATTATTACTATTTTCGTTATTAACGGTATTATCGTTATTATCGTTATTATCGTTACAAATGTTATTATAGTTATTATCGTTATTATCCTTATTAACATTATTATCATTATTACGTTATTATTATTATTATTAGCGTTATAAGCGTTATTATCGTAATTAACGTTATTATCGATATTATCGTTATAATCGTTATTATCGTTATTATTGTTATTATTATTCATATTATTGTTATTATCAGTATTATCGTCATTATTAATATTAATATCCTTATTTTTAATAATGCGACCGTTATTGTCGTTATTATCGTTATCGTTATTAACGTTATTAATGTCATTATCGTTGTTATCATTACTATAGTTATTATCGTTATTATAGTAATAATCGTTATGATCATCATTTTCGATATTATCATTATTATCGTTATTATTGTCTTTACCGTTGTTACCCTTAATATCAATATTATCGTTGATACCGTTATTATCTTTATTATCGTTATTATTATTATTGTTATCGGTATTATTATATTTATTACCGTTATTATCGATATAATCGTTATTATCATTATTATTATTATTATTATCGTTTTAATAGTTATTGTCGTTATTATCGTTATTATCGTTATTATCGTTATTATCGTTATTATCGATATTACAGATATTATCAGTATTTTCGTTGTTATTATTATTACTATTCTTATTTTTTTATTATTACCGTTATTATCGTTATTATCGTTTTTATTGTAATTACCTTTAATATCGTTATTATCGTTATTATCTATATAATCGTTATTATTGTTGTTATCGTTATTATCGTTATTTCCGATGTCATCGACATTAACGTTTTAACCGTTATTATCGATATTATACTTATTATCGTTATTTTAGCTCTTTTCGTTATTATAGTTATTATCGTTATTAATGTTATTATCGTTATTATCGTTATTATCGACATTTTCGTTATTATTATTATTACTGTCGTTTTAATAGTTATTTTCGTTATTATCGTTCTTATAGTTATTTTCGTTATTATCGTCATTTCCGTTAATACCCTTATTATCGCCTTTATATTTATTATGGTTAGTATCGATATTATTGCTATTATCGTTGTTTCAGTTATTATCAATATTATCGTTATTATAATTATTATTATCATTATTATTATTATTGTTAGCGTTATCATCGTTATTATTGTTATAACCATAATAACCGTTATTATATTTGTTATCGTCATTATCGATTCTATCGTTATTATCGTTATTACCGTTATCATCATTATTATTGTAATTATTATTATTATTATCGTTATTATTATTATTATTACAGTTATTATCTTTATCAGCGTTAGTGTCGTTATTACCGTTTTTATCGATATTATCGTTATTATTATAATAATCGTTATTACCGTTATATTCGTTATTATCTTTCTTACCTTTATTATCATTATTATCGTCATTATCGTTATTATCTTAGTAATCGTTGTTTTCGTTATTACCGTTACTATCGTTATTATAGATATTATTATTACAATCGATTTCATCGTTTTTATCGTTTTTATCGTTTTTATTGTTATTATCGATATTATCGTTATTATTTTTATTATTACTGTTATTATCGTTATTATCGTTAATATCGTTATTATCGTTATTATTACCATTTATTGTCATTTTTATGTTTATTATCGTTATTACACGTCCTCTCGTTATTATGGCAATTAACGTTATTATTATTATTATTATTATTATTATTATTATTATTATTATTATTATTATTATTATTATTATTATTATTATTATTATCGTTATTAACGTTATTATATTTATTATGGTTATTACCGATATTACCTTTGGTGTCGTTATTAATGTTATAATCTTCATTATCGTTATTACCGATTTCATCGTTATTATTTTTATTATCTTTATTATTGTCATTATCGTAATTACCGTCATTACCGGTATTTTTATTATTAGTATCGTTATTGTCGTCTTTCTCGTTATTACTATTATATTCGTTATTACCTTTATAGTTGTTATCTTTATTACCTTTATGCGAATTTACTATAGAAGATGTGAAAAATCATAATATATTCGAAAATACTTGTAACACAGAATGAAAAATATTACCAAAAGATTCAGATCACTGTATTTCATAAGATCATTCTGCTATTTTTATTGGAATCGAAGTTTTTTACTGTGTTTCAAGACGTATAAACGATTTTTCGTTCATATACGCGCCTTACCAAAATCCGAAAATTTGAAATCTCTTTTAATTTCAGTGTTTTTATATTCTATCTACGCAGAATTGAGAATATAACGAAAATATAATGTTTTTACTACGTGAAAATAAGTGTTTTAACATGAAAATTGACGAGAAATATAATGGACATATGCGAATTTCGCTATGCTAGAGGTGAAAAATCATAATAACTTCGTTAATACTTGTACCACATACTGAAAAATGTTACCAACCGATTCATAACACTGTATTTCATAAGATCATACTACTACTTTTATTTGAATAGAAGTTTTTATCTTTTTTTTCATATCGTATATACGATATTTCTTTCATATACGCGTATCATCGAAATAAGAATATTAGATATCTCTTTTAATTTTATTGATTTTATATTCTAACGGCGCAGAATTAAGTATGTATCAAGAATATAACATTTTTACAACATGAAAATAAGTGCTTTAATATGAAAATTGGCGAAAAATGTAATCGACATATGCGATTTTCGCAATACGAGAGGTGGAAAAACATAATATTTTCGAAAATATTTGTACCACGAATTGAAAAATGTTTCCAACCGATTGAGAACACTATATTTCATAATATCATTCTACTATTTTTATTGGAATCGTAGTTTCTAACATCGCTTCATTTCGTGTATAGGATTTTTCGTTCATATACGCGTTTCATCGAAATACGACAATTTGAAATCTCTTTTAATTTCATTGATTTATATTCTATTGATGCAGAATTAAGTCTATAACAAGAATATAACGTTTCTACAATGTGAAAATAAGTGTTATTACATGAAAATTGATGAAAATTGTAACATACATATGCAAATTTCGCTATACAAAAAGTAAAAAAACGTCCTATCTTCGAAAATACTTGTACCACAGATTGAAAGAATTTACCAACCGATTCAGAACACTCTATTTCCTCAGATCATACAACTATTTTTATTGGAATCGCAGTTTTTAACTTTGTTTCATATCGTATATCCGACTATTCGTTCATATACGAGAAACTTCGAAATACGAAAATTTGAAAGCGCTTTCAATTTCATTGATTTTGTATTCTATAGATGTAGAATTAAGAATGTAACAAGAATATAACGTTTTTTCAATGTGAAAATAAGTTTTTTAACATGAAAATTGACGAAAAATATAATCGAAATATGCGAATCTCGCTACAAGAGAGGTGAAAAATCATAATATTTTCGAAAATACTTGTATCACAGATTGAAAAATGTTACCAACCGATTATGAACACTATATTTCATAAGATCATTCTACTATTTTTATCGGAATAGAAGTTTTTAACTTTGTTTCATATCGCATATATGATTTTTCGTTCATATACGCTTATGGTCGAAATACGTAAATTTGAAATCTCTTTTAATTTCATTGATTTATATTCTATCGATGCAGAATTAAGACTATAACAAGAATAATAGGTTTTTACAATGTGTAAAATAAGTATTTTTGCATGAATGTTTATGAAAAATGTAATTGACATAAGCGAATTTCGCTATACGAGTAGAGAGAAATCATAATATCTTCTAAAATACTTGCACCACAGATTGAAAAACGTTATCAACCGATTGAGAACACTGTATTTCCTATGATCAAACTACTATTTTTATTTGAATGGAAGTTTTTAACTTTGTTTCATAACGTAAATACGATTTTTCGTTCACATACGCCCATCATCGAAATACGTAAATTTGAAACTTCTTTTAATTTCAAAGATTTTATATTCTATCGATGTAGAATTCAGTATATATCAAGAATTTAACTTTTTTACAATGTGAATATAAGTGATTTAACTTAAAAAATTGGCGTATAATGTAATCGACATATGCGAATTTCGCTATACAAGAGGTAATAAATCATAATATTTTCGAAAATACTTGTAACACATATTGAAAAATGTTACCAACCGATTGAGAAAACTGTATATCCAAAGATCATACTACTATTTCTATTGGAATAGAAGTTTTTAACTTTGTTTCATATCGTATATACGATTTATCATTCATATACGCGTATTTTCGAAATACGACAATTTGAAATCTCTTTTAATTTCATTGATTTATATTCTATCGATGCAGAATTAAGACTATAACAAGAATAATAGGTTTTTACAATGTGTAAAATAAGTATTTTTGCATGAATGTTTATGAAAAATGTAATCGGCAAATGCGAATTTCGTTATACGAGAGATGACAAATCGTAATATCTTCGAAAATACCTGCACCACAGAATGAAAAATGCTACCAACCCATTCAGAAGTCTGTATTTCAAAAGATCATACGTCAATTTTTATTGAAATCGAAGTTTTTAACTTTGATTCATATCTTATATACGATTTTTCGTTCATCTATACGTATCATCGAAATACGAAAATTTGAAATCTCTTTTAATTTCCATGATTTTATATTCTATCGACGCAGAATTAAGAATATAACAAGAATTTAACGTTTTTACTATGAGATAGTAAGTGTTTTAACATGAAAATTGGCGAACATTGTAAGCGACATATGCGAATTTCGCTATACGAGTAGGGAAAAATCATAATATCTTCGAAAATATATGCACCACATATTGAAAAATGCTACCAACCGATTAAGAACACTGTATATCCAAAAATCATACTACTATTTTTATTGGAATAGAAGTTTTTAACTTTGTTTCATATCGTATATACGATTTCGATCATTTACGCGTATCATCGAAATACGAATATTTGAAATCTCTTTTAATTTCATTTATTTAAATTCAATCGACGCAGAATTAAGACTATAACAAGAATATAATGTTTTTACAATGTGTAGAATAAGTGTTTGAACATGAAAATTTACGAAAAATGTAATTGACCCATTTTTTATTCGTACTATTTTTATTCGTATAGAAGTTTTTAACATTGTTTCATATCGTATATACTATTTTTCGTTCATATACGCGTATCATCGAAATTCGAAAATTTGAAATCTCTTTTAATTTCATTGATTTTATATTCTATCGATGCAAGATTAAGAATATAACAAGAATATGACGATTTTACTATGTGAAAATAAGTGCTTTAATATGAAAATTGACGATAATGTAATCGACATATGCGAATTTCGCTATATGAGAAGTGAAAAATCGTAATACCTTCGAAAATACTCGTACCACAGATTGAAAACTCTTACAAACCGATTCAGAACACAGTATTTCGTAAGGTCATACAACTAATTTTATTGGAATCACAGTTTTTAACTTTGTTTCATGTCGTATATACGATTTTTCGTTCACATACGACTATCATTGATATTCGATAATTTGAAATCTCTTTTGATTTAATTGATTTTATATTCTATCGACGCAAAAATAATAATATAACAAGAAATAACGACTTTACTATGTGAAAATAAGTGTTTTATCATGAAAATTGGCGAAAAATGTAATCGACATATGAGAATTTCGCTATACGAGAAGTGATACATCGTATTACTTTCTAAATTATTTGCACTACAGATTGAAAAATGTTACCAACCGATTCAGAACACAACATTTCATAAGATAATACTAATATTTTTATTGGAATCGTAGTTTTTAACTTTGTTTCATGGCATATACGATATTTTGTTCATATCCGCGTATCATCGAAATCCGAAAATTTTAAATCACTTTTTATTTCATTGATTTTATATTCTATCGACGCAGAATAATGAATATAACAAGAATATAACGTTTTTACTATGTGAAAATAAGTGGATTAACATGAAAATTGACAAAAAATGCAATCGACATATGCGAATTTCGATATATGAGAAGTGAAAAAACGTAATATCTTCGAAAATACCTGTACCACAGATTGAAAAATGTTACCAACCGATTCAGAACACTGTATTTCATAAGATTATAGTTATCGTTATTGTCGTTAACATCATTATTATCGTTATTATCGTTATATTCGTTATTGTCTTTATAATCGTTATTATTGATATTTTCTCTATTATCGATATCGTTATTATCGTTATCTTCGTTACTACCGTTATAATCTTTGATATCTTTATCGATATAGACGTTATTGTCGTTAACATCATTATTATCGTTATTATTGTTATATTCGTTATTGTCTTTATAATCGTTATTATTGATATTTTCTCTATTATCGATATCGTTATTATCGTTATCTTCGTTACTACCGTTATAATCTTTGATATCTTTATCGATATAGACGTTATTGTCGTTATTATCGTTAATATAGTTATTTTTGTTAAAATTGTTATTATTGTTATTAATGTTTTTATCGTTATTATCGCTATAGCCCTTATTATCTTTTTTATGTTTATTATAGTTATTATAATTATTATTATCGATATTAGCTTTATTAATGTTATTAATGTTTCTATCGTTATTAATATTATTAGTATCTTTATTATCGTTATTATCGTTATTATCGTTATTATCGATATTTACGTTATTATTATTATTATAATTATTATTGTCGTAATTAACCTTATTCACGTTATTATCATTATTATCGTAATTATTATTATTATCGTTATTATCATTATTATCGTTATAATCTTTATTATCGATATTATCGTTATTATCGTTATTATAATTATTATTATCGCTACTATCGTTGTCATCGTTGTTATCGTTTTTATCGCTAGTATCGTTATTAACCTTACTATTATTATTATTATCGTTATTATGATTATTATCGATATTATCGTTATAATTATTATTATTATCGTTATTATCCTTATCTTCGTTCTTATCATTATTATCGTTATTAACGATATTATCGATATTACCGGAATAATCGCTGTTATCGTTATAGTTATTAACGTTATTAACGATTTTATCGGTATGATCATTTTAGTCTTTATTATCGTTATTATTATTATTATTGTCGTTAATATTTTTATTGACGTAATTAATGTTTTTATCGTTCTTATCATTATTTTCTTTTCTATCGTTATTATCGATATGTTTATTATCTTTATTATCGTTACTACCATTAAAATCGTAATTATTGTTATCATTAATAACGTTATTATCGTTATTGTCGTAATTATCTTTCTTAACTTTATTATCGTTATTACCGTTATTACAGTTAGTATCGTTATTATCATTATTATCGTTATTATTGTTCTTACCTTTATAATCGTTATTATCGTTATCGTTATTATAGTTATTATCGTTATTATGGTTAATATAGTTATTATTGTTAAAATTGTTATTATAGTTATTAACGTTATTATCGTTATTTTCGCTATTGCCCTTATTATCGTTTTTATCGTTATTATCGTTATTATAATTATTATTTTCGATATTATCTTTATTACTGTTATTAATGTTTCTATCGTTATTAATATTATTAGTATCGTTATTATCGTCCTTATCGTTATTATCGATATTATCGTTATTATTATTATTTTACCGTTATTATCGTTATCATCGTTATAATCGTTATTATCGTTATTAATGTTATTATCGTTATTACCGGTATAATCGTTATTATTGTTATTGTTATCGTTATTATCATTATTATCGTGACCAACATTATAATCATTGTTATGGTTATCGTTATAATCATTATTATCGTTATTATAGTTAATATAGATTTTACTGTTAAATTCGTCATTAGTGCTATTATCGGTATTATCGTTATTATAGCTATTTTCTTTATTTTCCTATTAATCTTGGATTCCGTTACTACAGTTATAGTCGTCATCGATATTATCGTTTTTATCGGTTTTATCGTTTTTATTGTTATTATCGTTTTTATCTTTATTATTGTTATTATTATTATTATTGTCGTTATTAACTTTATTGACGTTATTATCGTTATTATCATTATTATCGTTATAATCTTTATTATCGTTATTATCGTTATTATCGTTATTATTGTTATCGTTATTATCGTTATTACCGTTATTACCTTTATTATAATTATCATTATCGTTATTATCGTTGTTATCGTTATTATTATTATTATCTTTATAATCGTTCTTATCATCATCATTATTATTATTATTATTATTGCTACTCTCGTTATTATCGTTATTATCGCTATTATTGTTATTCTCGTTATGATCGTTTGTAGCGTTAATATCGTTATTATTATTATTAGTATCGTTATTATCGTTATTATCATTATTACCGTTATAATCGTTATTAGCGTTATACTTATTATATTTTTTATCGTCACTATCGTTATTGTCGTTATTGTCGTTATTATCGTTCTTATCGTCTTATCGTTATTACCGATACAATCATTGTTATCGTTATTATCGTAATTATCACTTTTATCGTTCCTACCGTTATAAACTTTATTTTCGTTCTTATCGTTATTATCCTTATAATCATTGTTATATTTATAAGCGTTATTATCGTTCTTAATGTTATTGTCGTTATTATCTTTAATATCTTTATTTTCGTAATTATCGTTATTATCTTTATTAACATTATCGATATTATCTTTATTACCGTTATTAAAGATACCAACGTTATTATCGTTATTACTATTATTATTATCGTTATTACCTTTAGTATCGTTTTTATCGTTATTATTGTTATTGCAGTTATTTTCGTTATTATAGTTATTAACGTTATTATCGAAATTTTCGTTATTACATTTTTTATCGTGATTATTTTTATTTCAGTTATTGCCGTTATTATCGTTATTATTATTATTATTAGCGTTATTATCTTTATTACCGTTATTATCGTTATTTTCGTTATTATCGCCATTATCGTTAATATCGTAATTACCGTTACTACTGTTGTTATCGTTATTATCCTTATACTCGCTATTATTATTATTATTATATGTATTATCATTCTTATCGTTATTATGGTTATATCTGTCATTACCGTTATTGTCGATATTATTGTTATGACCTTTATTATTATTATTATTATCTTTATTATCTTTATTATCCTTATTATCGTTATTATCGTTATTGCAGTGTATACCGTAATCAGCGGTATTCACGGTTTTATCGTTCTTATCGATATAATCGTTAATATTATTATCATTATTTTCGTTTTAAGTTTATTAGCGTTATTATCGATGTATCTTTTTCATTGTTTTTATTGTTATTATCGTTATTACAGTTATAATCGTTATTATCGTTATTATTATTTTTATTATCGTAATTACCGTTTTTATCCTTATTATCGTTATTATCGTAATTAGAGTTATTATCGTTATTAGAGTAATTTTCAATATTTTCATTATTATCCTAATGATAGTTATTATCGTTATTAGTTTAATTTTCGATATTATCGTTATTATCGTTATTATTATTATATTTATTGTTTTTATCGTTATTACCGTTATTATCCTTATTATCTAAGGTATTATTATGGTTTTTATCTTTATTATCGTTATTATCGTTAATATAATAATAATCGTATTTACGGTTATTATCGTTATTATCCATATTAATATTATAATTATCGTTATTATCGTTAACATCGTAATTACCGTTATTATCGTTATTACGGTTAAAATATTTATTGTCGTTATTATTATTATTATTATGGTTATTTACGTTATAATCATTATTATCGTTATTATCGTTACTAACTTTATTATCGTCATTATCGTTATAATTATTATTATTAGCGAAATTGTCGTTATTAACGTAATTATCGTTTTTACCGTTATTATCGTTATTACAATTATTAGTGTTATTAATTTTATCATCTATATTTTTGTCATAATCGTTATTATCGTTATTATAGTTATTACAGTTATTATAGTATTTAACGTTATTATCGTTATAATTATTTTTATTATCCTTATAATTGTTATTATCAATCATATTTTTTTTAACTTAATTATTGTTATTATCCTTATTATCGTCATAATAGTTATTATTATTATTAAGATAACATCGTTATTATCGATATTGCTATTATTTTGTTATACTCGTCATTATCGTTATTACCGTTAATATTGTTATTGTCCTTATTATTATTATTATTATCGTCATTATCGTTATAATTATTATTATTAGCGAAATTGTCGTTATTAACGTAATTATCGTTTTTACCGTTATTATCGTTATTACAATTATTAGTGTTATTAATTTTATCATCTATATTTTTGTCATAATCGTTATTATCGTTATTATAGTTATTACAGTTATTATAGTATTTAACGTTATTATCGTTATAATTATTTTTATTATCCTTATAATTGTTATTATCAATCATATTTTTTTAACTTAATTATTGTTATTATCCTTATTATCGTCATAATAGTTATTATTATTATTAAGATAACATCGTTATTATCGATATTGCTATTATTTTGTTATACTCGTCATTATCGTTATTACCGTTAATATTGTTATTGTCCTTATTATTATTATTATTATCGTCATTATCGTTATTATCGTTATTAATGTTATTATCGTTATTATCGTTATTTCAGTTATTATCGTTATTACCCCTATTATTAATATTTTTATCCTTATAATCGTTATTATCATAATTATGGTTATTACGGTTATTATCGTTATTATCGTTATTATTATTATTATTATCATTATGAACTTTATCTTCGTTATTATTGTTATTAAATTTATTATCTTTATAATCATTATAATCGTTATTGTCGTCATTATCATTATTATAGATAGTATTGTTATTATCGTCATTATCGGTATTATTATTATTATTAAGGTCATTATCGTTATTATCGTTATTATCTTTACTACCGTTATTATTGCTATTATCGTTATAACAGTTATCATAAGTCTTATCGTTATTATTATTATTATTATCCTTATTATTAATATTATTTCCGTTAATATCGTTATGTATCGGTATTATCGATATTATCGTGATTATTGGTATTATCGTTATTATAGTTATTATCGTTGTTTTCGATTTTATAGTTATTTTCGTTAATATCGTTATTACCGTTATATTCGATATAATCGTTATTATCGTTATTATTGTTATTATACTAGTAATTAACGCTATTATCTGTATTATCTTTATCATCGTCATTAATGTCATTATCGTTATTATCGTTACTAACGTTATTAATGTTATTATAGTAATAATTGTTATTATCGTTAATTTCGTTATCATCGTTATTTTCATTATTATCTTTATTGTTATTATCGATATTATCGCTAGAATCTTTATTATAGTTATCTTTGTTATTATCGTCATTATCGTTATAAATATTATTATCGTTATAACCGATATTATCGATATTATTATTATTATCGTTATTACCGTTATTATTATTATTATTATCCTTATTAATTTTATTATTACCGTTATTTTCGTAATTATCTTAATTATCGTTATTATCGTTATTATCCTTATTAACGTTATTATCGTTATTATCGTTATTACCATTATTATCAATATTAGCGTTATTATCGTTATTACAGTTATTATTGTTATTAGCGTTATAACCGTTGCTATTGTTATTATTGTTATTATTACTCCTATAATCTCTATTATCATTATTATCGTTATCATCGATGTTATTGTTATTAACGTTATTATCGGTTTTATTGATGTTGCCGTTATTATCGTTATTATCGTTACTAATGTCATTATTGTTGTTATTGTTACTATCGCTATAATCGTTATTATCGTAATTAATGTCAATATTGTTGTTATCGTTACTATCGCTATAATCGTTATTATCGTCATTATTGTTATTATCGTTATTATCGTTAATATCGTTATTATCGTTTGTAATCTTCTTATCGTTATTATCGTTACTATCGTTATTATCGTTATTATATTTATTAATGATATTAAAATTATTATCGGTTTTATTATTATTATTATTGTTATTAGTATTATTGTTACCTTTATTATCGTTATCTTCGTCATTAACGTAATGACCGTTATTTTCGTTATCATCGTTATTATCGATATTAAAGTTATAATCGTTATTATCGTTATCATCTTTATTATTGTTATTATCGGTATTATCGTTATTATCGTTATTATCGTTAATAATTTTCTGATTGTTATTATCGTTACTATAGTTATTACCGATCTTATCGTAATTACAGTTATTTTGGTTATTATCGTTATTCTCGTTATTAACGTTATAATCGTTATCATTGCAATTATAGTCACTATCGATATTATCGTTATATTGCTAATTACCATTATTATTGCAATTACCGTTATTATCGTTTTTATCGTTATTATCGTTATTATTGTTATTACAGTTATTATCGTTATCATCGTTATTATCGTTATCATCACTATTATCGCCACAATCTATATAATTGTTATGTTCGTTATAATCATTATTATCGCTATTATAGTTACTATCTTTTTATCGTTATTGTTGTCATTACAATTATTATAGTTATTATAGTTATCGTTATTATAGTTATTAACGTCATTATCTTTATTATAATTCTTATCGTTCATAACGTTGTTATAGAAATAGACGTTATTATTGTTATTCTCGTTATATTCGTTATTTTCGTTATTAGCTTTACTATCTTTATTATTGATAAAATTATCATTATCGTTTTTATCGTTACTTTCTTTATTATCGCTATTACCGATGATATCGATATTAACGTTATTATCGTTATTACCGTTATTCTCGTTAAAATACTTGGTATTATCGATATTATCATTATTCACGTTATTGCCGTTATTATCGTCATTATCGTTATAACCGTTATTATCGTTATTAAGTTTAATATCGTTATCATCGTTATTATCGTTACTATCGATATTATAGATATAATCATAATTATCATTATTATCTCTATTATCGTTCCTAACGTAATTATCGTAATAATCGTTATTATCGTTACTGCAGTTTTTATCGTTCCTATCGTTGTTATCGTTACTATCGATTTTATCGATATTATTATTATTATTAACGTTTTTTTCGCTTTCATCGTTATTATCGTTATTATCGTTATTATCGTAAATACCGTTATGATCGTTATTATCGTTACTACCTTATTTCTATAATTATACGCGTTATTATCGTTATTATTGTTTTCTAACGTTATTATCGTCATTATCGTTATAACCGTTACTATCGTTATTATCGTCATTATCGTTATAACCGTTACTATCGTTATTATCGTTATTATTATTCATATTATCGTTATTATCGCTATTATCGAGATTATGTTTTTTATCCTTATTGTCGACATTATCGTTATTATCAATATTACAGGTATTATCAGTATTATCGTTATTAATATTATTATTATCCTGATTATTATTATTTTTACTTTTATAATCGTAATAATAGGAAATATCATAATTACCGTTATTATCGTTACTATCGTTGTTATCGTTATTAACGTTACAATAATTATTAGAGTTATTAGCGTTATTATAGTTATTATCGTTTTGTCGTTATTATTGGTATTATCGTATATACCGTTATTATCGCTATTATTGTTATTACGTTATTATTATAGTTATTAGCGTTCTTAGCGTTATCATCGTTATATTCGTTATTATCTCTATTATCGTTATAATCGTTATAATCGTTATTATCGTTATTATCGCTCTTATCGTTATTATCGTAATCATCAATATTAACGTCACAATCGATATTATCGTTATATTCGTTATAATCATTATCATCTCTATAACAGTTTTTATCGTTTTATCGTAATTATTGTTATTACAGTTTTTATAGTTATTAACGTTTTTGTTATTACCGTTTTAACGTCATTATCGTTATTACTGTTATTATCGTTAATAGCGTTATTATCTTTTTTATTATGAATATTATCGTTATGACGTTATTACCGATGATAGCGATTTAAACATTATAATCGTTATTATCGTTATTATCGTTATAATTGTTGTTATTATTTATAGTATCGTTATTATCGATATTGTCGTTATTATCGATATTATCGTAATTACCGTTATTATTATCGTTATTATTGTTATTACCGATATTATTATTATAATTATAGATATTAACGTTATTATTGTTGTTATCGTAATTACCGTTATTACCGTTATTATCTATATTATCGTTATCATATTTAATATTATTATTATTTGCGTTATAATCGTTCTTATTTTTATTATTATCATAATTATTATTACCGTCATTACCGTCATGATCGTCATTATCGTTTTATCGTAATAACCGTTATTATCATTGTTTTCTCTATTCCCGATATTATCTTTATTACAGATATTACCGTTATTATCGTTGTTACCTTTATTTAAGTTACTATCGTTATTATTTTTATTATCATTATAATCGTTATCAACATATTTTTGTTATTATCGATATTACCGTTATCATAATTCTTATCGTTATTACCGTTATTAACGTACTTACCGTAGTTACCGTTATTATCGATATTATCGTTAATTCCATTATTATCTTTATTATCGTTATTATTATACTTATTACCGTTATTACCAATATTATCGTTATTATCGTTATTACTATTATTATTATCATTTTAATAGTTATTATCGTTAATATCTTTCTTATCGTTATTACTGTTTTTTAATGTAAATATTATTATCATTAGCGTTATTTTCTTTATTATCGTTATTTTCCTTATTATCGAATTTACCTTTATTTTCGATATAATCGTTATTATTGATATTACCGTTATTATGGTTATAAGTGTTATTATCGTTATTACATTAACTATCGTTATTACCTTTATTATTGATATTACTGTTACTATCGATGTTAGTGTTATTATCGATATTATCATAATTATCGTTATTATCCTTATTATCGTTATTATCGTCATTATCATTATTATCGTTATTGCCCTTATTATCTAAATTAGCGTTATTATAGTTATTAAGGCTATTTCCCTTATTATCAATATTATCGTTCATATTATTTTTATTATCATAATTATTATTATTATTACCGTTATTATCGTCATTATCGTTTTATCGTAATAATCGTTATTATCGTTGTTTTCTTTATTACCGATATTATCGTTATTACCGTTATTACCGTTACTATCGTTGTTTCCTTTATTTTCGTTACTATCGTTATTATTGTTATTATCGTTATAAACGTTATCAACGTATTTTTCTTACTATCGATATTGCTGTTGTTATAGTGATTACCGTTATTACCGTTATTATCGTATTTACCGTTGTTACCGTTATTATCGATATTATCGTTAATTCCGTTATTATCTTTGTTATCTATATTATTATAATTATTATTGTTATTATTGTACTTATTACCGTGTTGTCGATATTATCGTTAATATCTTTATTATTATTATTATTATCATTTTAATAGTTATTGTCGTTAATATCATTCTTATCGTTATTACCGTTATTAATGTAATTATTATTATCATTACCGTTATTTTCATTATTATCGTTATTTCCGTTATTATCGAAGTTACCGTTATTGTCGTTATTGTCGTTATTATCGTTATTATCGATGTTACCGTTATTATCGTTATTAGCGTTATTATCGTTATTACATTTACTGTCGTTATTACCTTTATTATTGATATTACAGTTACTATCGATGTTAGAGTTATTATCAATATTATTATAATTATCGTTATTATCCTTATTATCGTTATTATCGCTATTATCGTTATTAGCGTTTTTACCATTTTTCTCGTTATTATCCCTATAATCGCTATTATCGTTGTCATCGTTATTATCGTCACTATGGATATTATCGTTATAATCGATATTATCATTATTATCGCTATTTTCGTCATTATCGGTATTATCGTTATTATTGTTATTATCGTTATTAATGTTATTATAGTTATTATCGTTATTATCGTTATTAACGTAATTACCGTCATTATCGTTATTATCGTAAATACCGTTATTACCTTTATTATCTTTATTACGTTATTATTATTATTATTATTAATAGCGTTATAAGCGTAATTATCGTAATTATCGTTATTATCGATATTATCGTTATAACCATTGTTATCGTTATTATTGTTATTATAGTAATAAACGTTATTATCATTATTACCGTTATTATCATTATTAACGTTATAATCGTTATTAGTGTTATAACCGTAATTATCGTTATTATCGTAATAATCGGTATTATCGCTATAATCCATATTATCGTTATAATATTTATTATTATTACTATTTGCGTTATTAACATTCTTATCATTATTATCGTTATTATCGTAATTATCTTTACTATCGTTGTTATCGTTATTATCGTTATATTTGTATTTATCGTTATCATCTTTATTATCGTCACAATCGATATTATCGTTATAACCGATATTATCATTATTATCGCTATTGTCGTTATTATCGTTTTCGTTATTATCGTTATTAATGTCATTATCGTTGTTATCGTAATTATAGTTATTATCGTTATTATAGTAATAGTCGTTATGTTCGTTATTTTCGATATCATCGTTATTTTCGTTATTATCGTTATAATCGTTATTATCGTTATTATCATTATTTTCGTTATTATCTCTATTACTGTTATTATTAGTGTGATCGTTCGTATTATTATTATTATCAAAATTATTATTATTATTATTCTTACTATCGTCATTATCGTTTTATCGTTTTAACCGTTATTGTCGTTGTTTTCGATTATATCAATATTATCGTTATTACCGTTATTTCCGTTATTATTGTTATTATCAATATTATCGTTAATATTGAATTTACCATTTTTACCATTATTAACGATATTATCGTTGATACCGTTATTATCTTTACTATCGTTATTATTATTATTATTATCGTTATTATTATATTTATTATCGTTATTATCGATATTATCGTTATTATCATTATTATTATTATTATTATCGTTTTTCTCGCGATAACCGTTATAAACATAATTATTATTATCATTAGCGTTATTCTCATTATAATTGTTATTTTCGTTAGTATCGTAATTACCGTTATTATCGATAATATCGTTATTATTTATATTACTGTTATTATCGTTATTAGCGTCATTCACGTTATTATCGTCATTATCGTTATCATAGTTATTATTGTTATTAACGTTATTATCGTTAGTGTAGTTCTTATCAGTATTATCGTTATAATAATTACTATTATCATTAATATTATTATTATTATTGTTGTTACCGTCATTATCGTAATTATCGTTATTATCGTTATTTTCGTTATTATCGTTATGATTGTTATTATCGTTATTACATTTACAATCGTTGTTATCGTAATTATCGTTATTATCCTTATCTTCATTTTCGTTGTTCTCCTTATTGTCTTTATTATCGATATTATCGTTACTATAGTTGTTAGTGTTAATTTCGATAATATCGTTATTATCCTTATTATCGTTATCATTTTTATTATCGTTATTATCGTTGTTATAGTTATTATCCTTATTGTAATTTTCATAGTTATTAACGTTATTACCGTTATTATCGCTATAATCATTATTATCGTTATCATCATTATCATTATCACAGTCGATATTATCGTTATAATCGTTATTTTCGTTATTATGTTTATTATCGTTATTATGGTCATTATCGTTATAATCGTTACTATCGTTATTAAAGTTATTATCGATATTATCTTTATAATCGTTATGAACGTTATTATCGTTGTTGAGGTTACAACCGATGTTATTGTTATTATCACTATTATCGTCATTAGCGTTGTAATCATTATTATCATCATTATTCTTATTATTTTCGTTGTTATCGGTTTTATCGTAATTATCGTTATTATGGTTATTATCGTAATTATTGATATTATTATGTTGATTTTCGTTTTTATAGTTGTTATCGTTACTATCGTTATTATCGTTGTCTTCATTATTATCGTTATTATCGTTATAATCGTTATTATCGTTATTATTGTGATTCTCGTTATTATTATTCTTATCGTTAATAATAATATCGTTATTATCGTTATTATCGCTATAATCGTAATGATCGTTATCATCGTTATTATCGTCACAATTTATATTATCGTTATAATAGTTATTATCATTATTATCGCTATTATCATTATTATCTTTATTTTCGTTTATTATCGATAATAACGTTGTTAAAGATATTATCCATATTACTGCTATAATAGTTATTGTTCTTATTACGTTATTATTATTATTATTAGCGTTATTAGCGTTAGTATCGTTATTATTGTTATTATCGATATTATCGTTATTACAGATATTAATATTATTAATCGTGTAATTATTGTTATTATCCTTATTATCGTTATTATCCTAATTAACATTATTATCGATGTCATCGTTCTTATCGATATAATCGTTATAGTCGTTTTTACCGTTATTACCTTTTTCATCGTTACTATCGCTATAATAGTTATCATCATTATCTTCGTTATTATCGTCACTATCGCTATTATAGTTATAAATGTTATTATCATTATTATCGCTATTATGGATATTATCGTTATTATCATTATTATCGTTATTATCGTTATTATCGTTATTACCATTATTATCGTTAATATCTTTATTATCGTTATTATCGTATATAACATTTTTATTGTTACTATCGTTATTAACGTAATTGCAGTAATTATCGTTGTTATCGTATTTATTGATATTATAGTGTTTATTGTTATTATCGTTGTTATCGTTATTATCGTTATAACCGTTACTATCATTAATATTGACATTATTATTATTATCTTTTTTATCTTTACTATCTTTTTTATCGTTATTATCATTACTAACGTCACTATCGTTATTATCGTTATTATCGTTATTATCGTAAATACCGTTATTATCGTTATTTTCGTGTTATCTATCTTGTTATTACGGTTATTATTTTATTATCGATATTATTATTATTATTTGCGTTATTATCATTATTATCGCCATTATCGTTATTACCGTTATTATCGATATTATTATTATTATTATCGTATTTGTCGTTTTTTTCGTTATTGCCATTACTATCGATATTATTATTATTTTTATCATTATTATCGTCATTAATGTTATTACCGTTAATAACGTTTTTATCCCTATTACATTTATTATCGTTATTATAGTTATGATGGTTATTATGTAAATAATCGTTATTGTTGTTATTTTCGTGATCATCGTTATTTGCATTATTAACTTTATTATCGTTATAATCGTTATTAACGTTATTATCGTTTTATCATTATTATCGACATTATCGTTGTTATCGCTATTATCGTTATTATCGTTATTATCGTTATTATCGTTATTATCGTTATTATCGTTATTATCGTTATTACCGTTATTATCGTTATATTTATTTTGATTATCATTATTTTAGTAATTAACGTCATTATCTTTATTTTCGTTATTATCTTTATTATCATTATAATCATTATTATTCTTATTATCAATATTATTGTTCTTATCGTTATTATCGTTATTACAGTTATTATCGCTATTGACGCTATAATCGTTTTTATCATTATCATCGTTATTATCGTCAATTTCGTTACTATCATTAAAATCGAAATTTTCATTATTACCGCAATTATCGGTATTATCGTTAAAACCGTTATGATAATAATTATCAATATTGCCGTTATAATCGTTATTATCATTTTTATTGTTATTATCGTAATTATCATTATTATCGTAAATACCGTTATGATCGCTATTATCGTTATTATTGTGGTTATCGTTATGACCGTTATTATCGTTATTATCGTTATTATCGATATTATATTTATTATCCTTATTATCGTTATTAATATTGTTACCGTTATTATCGATATTATTGTTTTGACCTTTATTATTATTATTATAATATCTTTATTATTGCTATAAACGATATTATCGTTATCATCTTTATTATCGTCACAATCGATATTATCGCTATAATCGTAATTATCATTATTATCGTAATTAGCGTTATTAACGTTATTATCGTTATTAATAATATTATTTTCGTTATTATCGTTATCTTCGTAATTATCGTTATGATCCTTATTATCGTTATTATTATTATTATTTTGGTAATTATCGTTAATATCGTTATTATTATTATTATCTTCGCTATTTTTCGTTATTATATTTTTTATAGTTTATATCGATATAATTGATATTATCGTTACTATTTTTATTACCGATATTATGTTTATCATCGTTATTATCGTTATTATCGTTCTTACCTTTATTACCCTAAACTTCGCTATTATAGTTATTATCGTCAGAATCGTTATTATCGTTATTCTCGTTATTATCGTTATTATTGTTATTATCGTTATTATAGTTATTATAGCTATTATCGTTATAATTGTTGGCATAATTATTATCGCTTTACCGATATAATCGTTATTGTCGACATTAATATTATAATTTTTGTTATTATCGTTATTATCGTCATTATTTTTGTAATTAGCATTATCATTGTCTTTATCGTTAAAATCGTTATTATCTTTATTATTGTTATTACCGTTATTATCTTTATTATAGTTATTATATTTATTACGGATATTATCGTCA